>NC_141807.1:11205000-11805000 GCF_057944985.1 Cucurbita pepo subsp. pepo
TCAATGGTATATTTGAGATAGGATACGAGAAGGATGCACTAAACGTAATGTAACGATAGGAGTAAGACATGTTCATGAAACGTTATGGTTTGGTTACGTATCGAAGTGTTATGTGTATGACAGATTGATAACAACGATATGGTCACGATGGATTCATAAAACAATATGATTAGGTTATGGGTAGAAAGGGATAGGATTATGATAGATTGATAGAATGATAGCATTACGATACGTTCCTGTAACGTTAAGACTAAGGTACGTTCAGGTAACGACACAACTATGATATGTCTAAGGATGTTAAGGCTATGATAAATTAGGGAAGGATATAATCACAAAGTTTTTACGACATGATATGATTATGATACGACATGTGAAGGACGGATATATATCCAACACGTGTCTAAGAGGGACGTGAGAATAAATTATTCTCGAGCTTTCTTTACATCGGTCAAAGAGTATTTGATAAGCTTTCAAAATGAAGGGTTTTCTCTTTTCTTCTTCCTTCTTTCTCCCTTTTTACGTTTATTTTTATTTTTTTTAAATAAAAAAAAGTTTAATGTGAGAATGAAGAAGTTAGAAAGGAGAAAGAAATGAATGTAATAAAACTTTTCCGTCCGTAGGAATGGAAATGGTGAATGGGTCCTTGACGATAGTCGACCGCTATACTCTTATTTTGGATGTAAGTGATGATTATCAGCAATATGAGTTGTGTCAATACCACACCGTTATCAAGAGGAAGTAAAGTAGAGTAGAATAGATCAAGCGATCCATTTGTTGAGAGTACTGTAAGAGGCACACAATTAAGAATGTTGGATATAACTACTCTTTCACATCGGAGGGATGAGTCTCAAAGATCCAACTACAATATCAAAGAAACTTCGGGTGGTAGCGATTGCTTGCATTGGTGTCTCCGTGGTATCCCAGACACATGTAACATGATTTTTCTTGCTCAAATATAGCTTCATTTGTCTTAAAAGTTCACTTTTGAGTAATCCTGGAAGGCTTCTTAATTTGTAGCCTCTGGTGAAGATGATCACTACGAGGTGGGTTTGTTAGTGATGATGCAATTATATAATCAGTGTTTTATATCAATGATTCCATTTATATCTATAAATGAAATTTGTGGTGTATTTTTTTGGAAATTCAACAATAATCATCGGTTATTTGGTTACCAATCTAAAGAAATTCAACTTTCGACCTTTTGTGAATGCTCAAAGCTACTTGCAAAGTACTGTTGATTATGATCCATAATACTCACCGACTCGAAATTGAGGTTTGTTCATGTTTGAAAATGTGACAAACCAAAAGACAAGATGCTAATTAATATTGTTTGTGATTGCTGTTGTGAATTCTTCATCTTTAAATACATATTTTGGTTGGCTCATGAATTTTTCCATCTTTTAAAAATATTATTTTTTTAGTTCGTGCCTAATTTCCCTATTGAATCACAATATTGCAATATTTTAAGTTACTTTTAAGATGAAAGGTCCATGAATAAAGTAATTACGGCAAGTTCTTTTTATGCATCTTATTTTGATCTAGCACATAAATGCTTCCTAATTATTTTATTTATTTTTTTTATGAATTAGGTTATGAATTTCATTTGAATTATAAACGCTTTAATTTATACAATATTTAATAACTAATCATTTTAATATTTATACTCAAATATACTAACAAGTACTAGT
The DNA here is from genome assembly GCF_057944985.1 of Cucurbita pepo subsp. pepo. Classification (NCBI taxonomy): domain Eukaryota; kingdom Viridiplantae; phylum Streptophyta; class Magnoliopsida; order Cucurbitales; family Cucurbitaceae; genus Cucurbita; species Cucurbita pepo. The sequence goes on from NC_141807.1 coordinate 11,206,689, forward strand.
AACACTAGTCTCAATGACTTAAAGAATACAACCTATTCTAATGGACAAACGCTTTATTAGACTCTATTGTAAAATTTCACTTCATCAATTTAAGTAGCGTTCAACTACAACTATAAATATCAAATTCTTAAGTATTCATGAACAAAATCGGCCTAACAATGTCTCTTGGAACTATTTACCAAAGGTGTTAGAATGAGCCGTGTGGAAGGGTTGCCTTTAGATGCTTTAGTACCAATTAAGGATGTCAATATCCTAGTAGTGCCGAATGCAGGAAGGTTCGTAGTTGAAAAGAATAACGAGAATAGTGGACATCGTTTCATTTACAAGCGTGTGGTGAACGGTCTGGTTGGTATGACTAGAGAACGTCGTCCTCGCAGAATTTATATTATTGTGATAGAAGTTATAAATAACGATGATATTCCTTGGTCTTTTATTACAAAGGTGCAGAACTTTTAAAGAAGTTCTCGAGTTCCTTGTCCCCAAGTAGCATACAACTACTAGAATGCTATCTCTACTTATAATAAAGCCCTCTCTCTCTCTCGAAATATATATGTGTGTGTTTGTGGATGTATTACTCTCTTTTATTAATGAAATATGGCATAGTCATAATGATATTATGAGTATCTTTTCTATCCCTCCCTTCCTTATCGCTATATAAAGAATATGAAGATTATAAGTAAAAGATGTAGAAGTAATTTGTTACTTTTGAACTTAAAATGCTTATAATTCAATATATCTTTGTTATCAACAATAATTATCAAACGGTATATAATTTTGTCCAAGTAAGGTCGCTTCTCATTTCCTGTATGATATCATAACACAAAATCGAGCGGAAGGGTTAACGATAAAATGATAACAAAAACCCATTCGTCGAACTAACTATAAAGGAAGGGTTGGTTGGAAACCATGTCTATACTTCTTTGCTTTAATCACACGTAACTAAAGATATATAAGAACAACAGAATATGGCATGCCCAGTCAAAACATAAAAAATTTCTTGCCATGTTATAGTTAATGAATATGGTATGCACAAAGATCCAATGTCACACTTCATGATTGGAGACCAATATAGTGAGCTATGGTCGTCCATAACGTCCTTTGGTCCAATTATGTCAAGCAAATGTTGTAGCAAGCAAAGAGTTTTTAATAAGTTTGCTATTGCAAAGAGCTCGGTTTATGGCACAAATGTCTCTGATGTGAAAGGCGCACCAATTCAACGAGATTTAAGTAACCATGAATAAGACACATGATACAGCTTGTAAACAAAACGATGTCCATGACTCTTGTTATTTTCTTCCACTACAAACCTTCTAGCCTCTTGCACTTTTTTGTCATTGACATCCTTAATTGAAATTAGAATTGAAGGAAACGCTTCTCCACAACTCATTCTGGAACACTTTTGATAGATAGTTTCAACAGATTTACTTTGCCGAGGAATACTTTAAAATTCGATATTTATAGTTGAACGCTACTTAAATTGATGAAGTGAAATTTTACAACAGATGTTAATAAATCGTTTGTCTATTAGAAGAGAGCTTGGAATTAAATTCTTTATAGTTGGGATAAGGGATGTTTTAGTCAAATTAAGTATACTTTTTAGTTTTAAAATAAATTAATTTTTTAGTTTAAAATAAATTGATTTTTTAGTTTTAATTTTATTCCTAATAAATTAATTTTGATGTGGTATTATGTATTTTAATAAAATTAATATTAACTTAATCAACAAAAATTTGTATTTTTTTAAAAATTATAAGCTAAATTAATAAAAATACCATTGAACTTTGCACTTTATCTAAAAAAAAATACTCATAATTTTTTTAGAAGTTTCAATAATACACTTAATCTTTAAAAAAAAAAAAATCTATAGAAACTATTAATTTGTTTTTTAAAAAAATACAGTTGAATTTTCAAAAAAAAAAAAAAAAAAGCTTCAAAACTACTCGTTAACTTTCAAAAGTGTTTAAAAAAAGATAGATGGGGAGAAAATTGTGTTTATGGAGAAAAAATTGAAGGTTATTTTAGGAGAAGGTTTTCAAGATCAGTATAAGATACTGAAAACATAACAAGAAGTAATATCCTAGCTTAAGGTCGCCATTAAGAACCTACTAGTAGACTACTTACTAAGTTTTACTCACTCCATGTTTATCATTTTTTTTCGAGTAACTAAGAGTTGGTCGTGGATGAGAGTGGACTTTGGAGTGTGGGCCATGGACTAACCTCTGTTTTTAATCTAGTATTTTTTGTTCTTCTTTTAAGTCTGCTTCTTATTTTGTGTTTGTAACGAGTATGTATATGTAACACCCAAAAAATGAAGGAAATTATCTCCCATAAGAATAAGCCACTCATGAAAGACCCAATGGATAGAAAGGAAAAAAATTAAAGGATTAACCAAGAACAAAGGACTTAGTCAAGTCACTCGTGTACCCTAACAAGTGATTTCACGGAGTTAAAGGCCTTTTGAAAAGGATTGGAAACGAAAAAGTAAATCAAAAGGGCAAAAAAGTCATTTTATCAATTATAAAAAATCTTTCTCGATTTGTAATTCCTTATCTAGAAGGAATCTCAAGATTAAAAAAAAAAGGGAAAAATGATAAAAAAGCGATGAGAAATTTGTAGAAAACTTTTGGATTTTTCAAGAAAAAAAATAATAAAATATTCGGAAAGTGGTAAATTACCAAAAAAAACCCCTAGAAGAATGGATAATTACATAAATCCCACTCTAATTAGAAGCAGAGCATCTACCGTGACCATCCGAGCAAAATCTTTCGAACTCAAATCTCAACCGTCGGATGTCCTCTAAAATTTGATATGATCTAGAACGAACACGCACGGATCATCACATCCAACGACTAGTATGCAAAGCCAAGGTCGAAAGGCCATGATCGGAGTTGATATCACCAAAAAATTATCCAGAAAGATCAATCTCTAAATAACGAAGATTCTAGAGCTCTCAATGTCGGTTTAAGCTCCTCCTATAAAGTCGGAAGTAGGAGCAACAATACGGAATAAAAATTGAGAAAGGTCGATCCCCCAATTGAAGGCAATAAACGTTTAGATTGTGTTTCTCCTACTTTCAGATTTCTTCCAAATTCGAGAGCAATCCTCCACCATTTCTCTTCAAACTTCTAAATAATGAATAATCTGGATCTCTCAATGTAGGTTTAAGCTCCTCCTATAAAGTCTAAAGTAGGAGCAACAATATGGAATAAGAATCGAGAAAGGTCGATCCCCCAATTGAAGGCAATAGGCGTTTAGATTATGGGTCTCCTACTCTCAGATTTCTTCCAAATTCGAGAGCAATCATCCACCATTTCTCTTCAAACTTATTCCTACCGTTTCTCAACAAGATTACCCACAAGTTCTATGAAGAAATAGAGTGCTGAAAGTGCCTAGAAACCATTCCCCCAATTCAATCCGCCATTGAAGAACTTCAAGAAACACTTGAAAATCCAACCCGAGGATACATGATGACTCGTCGAGAAAGAATGATTCAATCAGTTTCTGTACCTCCAAGGAATGCTTCCATAAAAGACCACGAAGAAAAATAACCTCGAGAGCGTGCCAAATTGAAGGAAATAGGTTTCAAAATTAAATTGGGGATAAGAGTCAAAATTCCTATATACAATCTCTTTTCCTTCAGATTAAGGATTCCTCTAGCTTCAGAGGAAGAAGTTGAGTAAACTTGATGAAGGAATCCAGAGCTAAAACGTCGTAGAATAAGCTACCCACGAGATTGAAAATCTGGCGTTTCGAGTGAGTCGCATACCGAGAACGATTTCTGGAAATTAAGGTCCTACACTCAAAGACGTTCCTCCAAACCAATTCCTTTAGCCTGAAGATAGGATATGGAAGAGGTTTAATGAAGAAATAGAGCCTTGAAACCCCTAGAATCGGCTACCCAATAAGAAATCCTTTGTTTTATCTCTAGCGATAAATCAGATTTTGGATGAACTTTGGTAGCGAATATCTTAGGCTACGATCCACGAGAAGGTATCAAATAAATCCCAAGCCCTTTCTTGTAACATCCATCTTTAAGTTTCACGAAGAAATCGAGGAGAGAAACACTGTCAATGTGGCAGGTAATGAAGTTTGGGAGTTATTGGAAAACTCATCAATGTGGCAGGTAATGAAGTTTGGGAGTTATTGGAAAACTCATCAATGTGGCAGGTAATGAAGTTTGGGAGTTATTGGAAAACTCATCAATGTGGCAGGTAATGAAGTTTGGGAGTTATTGGAAAACTCATCAATGTGGCAGGTAATGAAGTTTGGGAGTTATTGGAAAACTCATCAATGTGGCATGTAATGAAGTTTGGGAGTTATTGGAAAACGTTATTGGAAAACTCATCAATGTGGCAGGTAATGAAGTTTGGGAGTTATTGGAAAACTCATCAATGTGGCAGGTAATGAAGTTTGGGAGTTATTGGAAAACTCATCAATGTGGCAGGTAATGAAGTTTGGGAGTTATTGGAAAACTCATCAATGTGGCAGGTAATGAAGTTTGGGAGTTATTGGAAAACTCATCAATGTGGCAGGTAATGAAGTTTGGGAGTTATTGGAAAACTCATCAATGTGGCAGGTAATGAAGTTTGGGAGTTATTGGAAAACTCATCAATGTGGCAGGTAATGAAGTTTGGGAGTTATTGGAAAACTCATCAATGTGGCAGGTAATGAAGTTTGGGAGTTATTGGAAAACTCATCAATGTGGCAGGTAATGAAGTTTGGGAGTTATTGGAAAACTCATCAATGTGGCAGGTAATGAAGTTTGGGAGTTATTGGAAAACTCATCAATGTGGCAGGTAATGAAGTTTGGGAGTTATTGGAAAACTCATCAATGTGGCAGGTAATGAAGTTTGGGAGTTATTGGAAAACTCATCAATGTGGCAGGTAATGAAGTTTGGGAGTTATTGGAAAACTCATCAATGTGGCAGGTAATGAAGTTTGGGAGTTATTGGAAAACTCATGGGAAGTGGTAACACCGTTTTGTTTTAAAATGTCTTGTGTTGTCAAAGGTCCTACCGGGAGTAGAACCCAAGTCGTTGGATTCAAAGTCCAAAGTGCTAACCACTACACCATAGAACCCCTTGTAAAAATTTATTTTGAAGTGGGTTTCCTATTTTATTCAGATTCCACAAGAAGGGAGATCCTATCATGAGTCAAACTCAAGTTATTGGATTCAAAGTTCTAGAGCTGTTTTATCTAACTCGTTGTGATCTTGAGCATCTTTAGAGTGGTTGCAGAAGTAACCCTCCGGTGTTGATTGAAGCTCTTGGAGAACATGTAATTTTATTTATTTCTTATAGTTAATTTATATAATGTTGTATATTACAAACAAATTGAAATAATACTTTACATCCCCGTCTTTCTTTCTTCCGTGCAAAACTTAACATGAAAACTATATTATTTCAATATTCACTCGAGAAACAAGGGGTGAAAACTATATTATTTCAAACCCTCCATTATTGCTTCTACTTTGCGTGAAAATGCTTCCACTAAATCATGTTACTAACTAGTTGGTTTGGTTTGGTTTGGTTCAATTTTTGGGTCCACTCAATTAAACTCTTGATAATATAAAAATCATAAGTTTCTTAAATTAAGTTAACTTAAAAGTTTAACCCCTAATTTTTTTTTAGAATGTTTAGCTTTGTGTCTAGTTGATCTCTAAATGCTTAGAAGTATCTAATAAGACTTCTATTTAAGGAACTTTTCACTATAAGAGATGTAAGACTTGAGGTTTATTATTAAGGAATTTCAAATGAGTTATTTGATATATCATAGAGGACAAAATATTTATTTGTTTCAAATATCTTAAGTTGACCATTCTTTTTTGTCAAGTATTTTGAATATTATCATTGTGAATTACTAATGGCATTAGATTGAATCTCATTAATAACAATATCCCAAAACTCAGGTAAAGATTACATCAAAATTAATACTTTAATTTCATCTTCAAAATTTATTTCCACTTAACTCAGTTGACTAATAATCATAGTAGTCACCTGTGCACAAATATTTACAACCTTAAAAGGTAAAATTATAAGGAGTACAAGAAAAAAAGTGTTTAAAATAGTTTCAAAATATAGAAAAAAAAATAGTAGGAATCGGTCAAAGTCAACATCCATTGATCACTTATGGCACAACACTAACACATATGAGGGTAACATTTTTTCATTTCTCTACTATATTAGGCCCTTTGGTTTATTGGCTTTACAAGATGGAGACATGAAGTTTTCGATGTTCGAAACCAATTTGGTTGATTGTTTTGTGGTTAGCATTGGTACCATCAAAACTTGTTTATTTCTTTGAAATGTTTTACAATTTACATGTTTTCATTTTTCTACTTTGTCTGCTTGCATTTAGAAATGAAGCAAAATTAGTCTGAGGGTTTTAGGCAGATTGTTATAATTCTAATTTTTAACTAAAAAAAAAAAATTAGTCTCGTTGTCACGCTTAAAACTACCCTATAGGTATAATCGACCTATTATCCTTCCACTAATAGGAGAAAAAGGCAACGTTACTATGTGAAACTAGTTTCATGTCATTTATTCAACAATAAGGGTGTTAGCATGCATTTGGAAATGAACCCATCTTTAAAAAATTTATATAAAATAGAAAAGAATTGTTATCTCAAAGACAATGATACTATGTGAAATTAGCCTCAAGATGCTTCCTTAACTCTTAAGGGCGGTAAACCAACGGTTCCTTCACCCAAGACCCATGGCCCGACTCCCAACATGGAAGGGATAATCTAGAGAATCATTCCAAGAACCCTAACGGATGGGTTACAAACTCACATTTCGGTGGGTTCTCCAAGCACGGATTGCAAGTTAAAAGAGGTTGAAAACAAAGTAAAATGATAAAAGAAACCAACCAAATTCGAATGGGTGACCTCTTGATCTACCGTCAAATGCTTTACCACTGAGCTATGGACCCATTTTGCATGATTTCAACCTTAATGACCCCTTCTACACAGTGTCAGTCTAAAAGTGTAAAAAGTGTCTCTCCAAAATAAAAGGGCCCAACCAAGTTCAAACTGGTGACCGGTCAAATTCTCTACCACTGAGCCATAGATCCATTTTGTAGGATTTTAACCTTAGTGACCCCTTAGGCATAGTGTCGGTCCAAAAAGTGTAACAAATTTCTATCCAAGATAGAAGGGCCTGTTAGGATCGCACAACAACGCACACGCTCGATCTAGATGAACACAAAGAACAGGATAGAGAAAAGTGCAAGGAGAACTCTGGCTAAAAGGATTTTTCTACTGATGACTTCACGTATGTACAGTAAGAGAGAATTACAGAGAATAGAAAGTACTTTTCCAAGCTCTAGCGGATGGGATATATATATAGTTTAGTTTACTATATATAGGTTTACCAGATTTAATCATCTACTATATATAGCCATTTACTATATATAGCTTTACCCGATTTAACCATCTACTATATATATCTATTTACCATATATAGGTTTACCGGATATAGTTTTACCAAATATAGCTGTACCGGATATAGCTTTACCAAATATAGCTTCACCATAACCTAACAATTCTCCCACTTGGAGACATCTAGTCAACCAAGAATTTCATTCTCAAACGACCCATGAGCATCTTCATGGTCTTCATGGCACCATATCAATTGAGGCTTTGCACAAATCAATATTCCAACATCAACACATTTTGTCAACATGTTTGCTCGATTCTTTGCACCCTCTATCTTCTCCAAACACATCACCATCTTTCACTAACCTGCAAGTGAAATGGTATCGTCTTATGTGTTTTCTCTTTAAATGATAGACCGGGTTCCTTCGCCAACTATATGACACTATGACTATTTTTGTTAAGAATCTTCGTGCTACTTCTTGCCCATTCTTCCAGATAGTCAGTCATCCATATCGTCTTCTTTCTAGCTTCAACTATTGCCACGTACTCAATGTCAGTACAACGCATTTTTGAAGTCTAGACGTCCCATCATCCATGGCTTGCTCCTACTTGGTTGTATCCTCCAACTGTAGGGTCTCATCAAAGGGTTGTGGTTCCCTTTCATCAGCAACCGATAGTGTAATGAAGGTACATACATATCTGGTACTCTGATAGTACAGGATGATCTTCTCAACACCAGTTCAAGTGTCAGTTGCTCCACTGCTGATTCCTCCGCAACAACCTCAAGAGTTTGTTGAGTATCTTCTACAAGATCACTTGGTGATTTTCTCCGCAACTCAACCTCAACTCCCACTTGCTTTGTTGTCTTGGAACCTTGCTCCACATCTGGTTCCTCAGCAGTAGTCTCAGGAGTTTCTTGAGTATCTGTTACAACATCACTAGGTGAGTTTCCCTGCAACTCAAGCTCAACTCCCACTGTCTTCGTGGTCTTGGAACCGTGCTCCACATCTGGTTCCATTTCCAATTGCACTTTCTTCAATTCTCTGGCAGTCCTTGTGAAGCTAACTCGTTTCTGCTTGCTCATAACGTAGTTCTCACAACGACCCACATCAACAGATTTCAGACCTTCTAAAACTCCTTTCGCAGCCAACCTCTTCATTCCTTTCGCGCTCATAGGTTCAAGTCTATTGTGCTGTAGACTTGAATTTGAAGCACTCTCAGCAACAGCAGCTATGTTCATACACCCTGCAGTTGTGTATAAGGTTCCAGATTTTGAGCCACGTGCTACCACCGTAGCACCCTTCATAATTTTCCACGAACTCTTCCCTAACTTTGTTGCATAACCTGTGCTGTCCAACTGACCAATAGAGATCACGTTCCTTCAGAGACCAGAAATATATCTGACATCCTTTAATGTCCACTGATTTTCTGCTGGAGTTTTTATGCAGACATCTCCTTTTCCTTTAATCTCCAAATCTTTGTTGTCGGCAAGATACACCTTCTCAAAATTTCCAGACTTGAAATTTCAAAACAACTCTTTATTTGGAGACGAATGAAAAGATGCACCTGAATCCAAAATCCAGGATTCAATCGAACTGTCCACGCTAAGGATTAGAGCATCCCCAATGTCTTCTGCTGAATTTATAGAATCATCACATCTCCAGATTTGTGATTCTGCTTTCTCTTTGGTCTTGTACAACCTGTCCGAAAGTGACCTTTTTCTCCACAATTCCAACACGTTACGTTTGGTCAATTTGGAGATTTTTCTCGGTTCTTTGATTTTGATCGCCTTTTGTTTGGGCTTTCGGTTTACTTCTTCCCCTTCGATCAACACTGAGAGCATTGCCTGGTGAATCTCCAGTTTCTCGTTTGCGAATACTTTCGCTGAGAACTACATCTAGAATTTCACAAAACTTCAGTTTATCAGATCCTCGGGAACTGCTGATTGCGGCAACAACAGTATCCCATGACTCGGGTAAAGATGACATCAAAATCAACGCTTTCATTTCATCTTCAAAATTAATTTCAACCGAACTCAGTTGACTTAGGATCATATTGAATTCATTTATATGATCAGCAACAGGTCCACCTTCAGACATCTGTAGATTGAACAATCTCCTTATCAAATACACCTTATTCATAGCCGATGGTTTTTCATACATATTTGACAGCGCCTTCAATAGATCTGACGTTGTCTTCTACTTGATAATGTTGAACGCCACGTTTCTAGATAGCGTCAACCAAATTAGCCCCAAGTCTTGTCGATCCTTGAGCTTCAACTGTTCCATGGTCATGGATTCCGACTTCACTCCCAACAAAGGATCGTGAAGATCTTTCTAGTACAGATCATCTTCAATCTGCATCATCCAGAAACCGAAATCGGATCCATCGAACTTCTCAATTCCAATCTTTGAACTTTCCATCTTCACAGATCGTGGTGAATTTCGCCTAGCTCTAATACCAGTTGTTGGGACTGCACAACAACGCACACGCTCGATCTAGATGAACACAAAGAACAGGATAGAGAAAAGTGCAAGGAGAACTCTGGCTAAAAGAATTTTTCTATTGATGACTTCACAGTATTTAGTGTTCGATGCTTTTTGACTTAACCCTAGGGTTCTATTTAAAGTGAACTTGTGATAATTTTTGTCAAATTATATATTTGAATACCTAATACATTAAGATATAATATCTTATTTCAATAATATTAAAATGTCGTAGAATATCATTATATATGTTTAATTAATATGAATCTCATTCAAATTTCAAATATATATTTTTATTTAATGTTTATGATACACATCAATTATTTTAATATTTAACATATCAAATACGCTAATATGTTTTGATATTATACTTCAAGACTATAGGAACTTGCTCAGAGGACATGAGAGTTACATTGGCCTACAATGCATCTCATGGACAATGCAAAACTATGGTGGCGCTTGAAGGTGAATTGTATAAAAAACTTGTCATGCACCAAAAAATCATGGGAAGACCATTGATGGAATTGAAGCAATCGACGCTCCCCTGTATGGGTTTCCAATCAAAGACCTAATGTTTGATGTTGACTCTTTTGAATAAAGAGCCACATGATCAAACAACAAGAAACGTGGCGGTATCTCTGAGAACTCTATCACACATATAAAAAAAAACGTGTCGAAGAGTTAGACATTACACAGAAGATCTGGCTTTCATCGAGGAGACCCGAGTTTGATTCTTGAAAATAAAATTTTATGTTCTTATTTCGTTTATTTTATAGTTTCATCTTTTGTCACCAATTATATTTAAACTTTACCTAGGTTTGAGAAGCACTATAATGGATGTGTTCAATAGTATCTTAAATTCAAAAAACTTTTATGAACTTGGTTTGAGAGGCACTATAATGGTCAAGTTCAATAGTATCTTAGATTAAAAAGACTTTTATGAACTTTGAACCTTTAATAGTGTTATGTCATAGATATTTGGTTCAATTAAAACAAGTGAGGTTGAGGTCATTCAAATGGTTAATGTGATAATCCGGTCATTTTCAAGGTCTCTTTTGTTGAACGCCATCATGGCTGAGATGACTGAGATGAGCACCAGAGTGAGTTTGACAAGGAGGGTCGTAGAGAACCACACCCCAAGCCAAGCTCATGTTGGGCTTAACAAACTGAAAATCCAAAAACACAAACCCTTAAATGGGAACCAGGATGCTAACGAATTAAAAAGCTTTATTTTTGACGTAGAACAATACTTGAAGGTTACAGGAACTTGCTCATAGAACCTAAGAGTTACGTTGGCCACAATGCATCTCATGGACGGTGGCGCTCGAAGGTTGATGATATAAAAAATGGGTCATGCACCATAAACTCATGGGAAAACCGTTGATGGAATCGATGCAATCGACGCTCCCCTTGATGGGTTGCCAATTAAAGACCTGACGTTTGATGTTGACTCTTTTGAAGAAAAAGCCACACGATCGAACACCTCGAAATGTCGCAGTAGCTCTAAGAACTCTATCATACAACCTGAGAGTTGAGGGCTACAGGAACTTTCTCATACGACCTGAGAGTTACGTTAGCCGCAATGCATCTCATGGACGATGCAAAACTATGGTAGTTCTCGAAGGTGAATGGTATAAAAAATGGGTCATGAACCATAAACTCATGGGATGATCGTTGATGGAATCGATGCAATCGACACTCCCCTGGATGGGTTGCCAATCAAAGACCTAACATTTTATATTGACTCTTTTGAAGAAAGAGCCACACAATCGAACAGCTTGAAACGTCGCGGTAGCTTTGAGAACTCTAACACACACAGGGATGGATGTGTCGAAGAGTTAGACATTAAGCAAAAGATCATGCTAAAACTCTTCACCGATCTGACAAAAGACTTCAGGACATCTAGACCAAAAATCCATTGTCGTCCAGCGGTAAGGATATCTGGCTTTCATCCAGGAGACCTGGGTTCGATTCTCGGCAATGGAATATTATTTTCTTATTTCATTTTATTTTACAGTTTCTATCTTAGACTAAAAAGACTTTTATGAACTTCGTACCTTTGTTAGAGTTATGTTATAAATATTTTGTTCAATTTCAAATGGTTAATGCGATAATCCAGTCGTTTTCGAGGTCTCTCTTGTTGAACGACATCATGGTTGAGATGAGCACGTAATTAAAATGGTTAATGCGATAATCCAGTCATTTTCGAGGTCTCTCTTGTTGAACGACGTCATGGTTGAGATGAGCCGGTGATTCAAATGGTTAATGCGATAATCCAGTCGTTTTCAAGGTCTCTCTTGTTGAACGACATCATGGTTGATGAGCACCCGAGTGAGTTTGACAAGTTGGGCTGTAGAGAACCACACCTCAAGCCACGTTCATGTGGGCTTAACAAACTTAAAATCCAAGAACACAACCCCTTAAATGGAAACCGGGATGCTAAGGAATTAAAAAGCTTTATTTTTGACGTAGAACAATACTTGAAGGTTACTTGAACTTGCTCATAGGACCTAAGAGTTACGTTGGTCGCAATGCATCTCATGGACGATGCAAAACTATGGTGGCGCTAGAAGGTGAATAGTTTAAAAAATGGGTCATGCACCATAGACTCATGGGAAGACTGTTGATGGAATCGATGCAATCGATGCTCCTTATACAAAATTTGGATCAACCAAGACATAAAGCTAGAATTAGATTATGGAACCTTTTTCTAAATCGAGTCACTCCACAATCAAACTTGATCAATACTTGATTGAATGACTCAGATGCAATCTACCACAAGAATTGCATAAAACTTAGAAATGACAAAGATATGCTCGAATTTCTACACGAGGGATCATCTCAACTTGAGAGATCAATTTCATTGATCACAAATATGCTTTTACATAATAATGTGTGGGTATTTATAGTCTCCCCACAAAAGAAGTTAGTGGCCGTGATTTAATCTCGATCCCTTTAGATCTCCACAGAAGACGAAGTCAATTTGAGCATTACAAACTTTATGAAATTAAAATAAGAAATAAAGTTTTCTAACCACTCATGAAATGATGCTTGCAACTTCATCCGCTACTTCACCCATGCAAATATTTACTTTTGAATCTCCAAATGGTCTTGACTCAAACGACTCAGCTTGTCACACATGAAATGATGGATGAACCTAGCCTATCCAATTTTGTAGATGAAGTATGAATGCTTGTTGAATCTTCTTGGCCTTGGGTTGTGTAATAGGTCCAGTTGGAACACCGTGATTCTTATCATCATCCCCCTCTTCAAAAAGATTCGTCCTCGAATCAGAAAAATCATCACCTACATCAAAAGGACTCAACTCAGCAACATTGAAAGTAGAATGTACACTGTGATCCTTATCATCATCCCCCTCTTTAGGATTCGTCCTCGAATAAGAAAAATCATCACCTACATCAGAAGGACTCAACTTAGGTACATTGAAAGTAGCATGTATTGACAATTCTAAGGGAAGATCAATTTTATTGTTCCATGCAATAAAATGAGTCATTTTACTAAATGTCTTATAAAGCATTTATAGTCAAATAAAGAATTAGGAATCCACGCTATCTACAAACGCACTCCCAATTGAGCTATCCACGCTAACGTTAAAATGAAAATTCATCAGTAAAATTATTTACGCTAACTCATTGAAATTTTAAAAAGAAATCATCTCTAAATTTAGATAAGATAGTAAGTTATATTACTTGAATCAGGTGTGGTGAAGGTCGAACAACACCTGACCTTCAAATCTTCAATATTAAGCTCTCCCAACTAAGCTATCCCCGGTAACATTGAAAATGAAAATTCTGACATTTTAAAAAGAAATAATCACTAAATTTAGATTAAATAGTCAAGTAATTTTAAAAAGAAATAATCACTAATTTTAGATTGAATATTTAGGTTATGCAAGTTAGTCAACTTGAATTAGGTGCGGTGAACGTGGATCAAACACGTGACTTTCAGATCTTCAGTGATGCTCTCACGTGACTTTCAGATCTTCAGTGACGCTCTCCAAACTGAGCTATCCCCGCTAACATTAAAAATAAAAATTCATCGGTTAAGATATTTTCACTAATAATCACTAATTTTAGATTGAATAGCCAGGTTATGCAACTTAGTCAACTTGAACGCTCTCCAAACTGAGTTATCCCCGCTAATATTAAAAATAAAAATTCATCGGTTAATAAGATATTTTCACTACTTCATTGAGATTTTAAAAGGAAATAATCACTAATTTTAGATTGAATAGCGAGGTTATGCAACTTAGTCAACTTGAATCAGGTGCAGTGAACGTGGATCAAACACGTGACCTTGAGATCTTTAGTGACGCTCTCCCAACGAAGCTATCCTGGCTAACATTAAAAATGAAAACTCATTAGTAAAGTATTTAGCTAATTCATTGATATTTTAAAAGGAAATAATCACTAATTTTAAATTGAATAGTCACGAGTGAAGTTATGTGACTTGAATCAGGTGCGGTGAACGTGGATCGAACACGTGACCTTCACATTTTCAGTCTGACGCTCTCAAAACTAAGTTATCTTCGCTAATATTTGAAAAAAAAAATCATAAGTAAAGGTATTTCCGCTAATTCATTATATTTTAAAAAGAAATAATCACTAATTTTAGATTGAATAAAGTTATGCAACTTAATGAACTTATGCAACTTAAACCAAGTGCGGTGAACGTGGATTAAACATGTAACCTTCATATATTCAGTCCGAACTAAGCTATCCCCGCTAACACTAAAAATCAAAATTCATGTGTAAAGGTATTTCTGCTAATTCATTATTCGTTGAAATTTTAAAAATAAATAATAACTAGTTTATTTTTTATTGAATAGTCAGCTTATGCAAATGGAAACAGGTGCGGTTTTAGTTTGACACTCTCCCAACTGATCTATCCCCGCTAACATTAAAAATAAAAATTCATAAAACTATAAGGTGCAGTGCAGATTGAACACAAGACCTTCCAATACTCAATCTGATGCTCTCCCAACTAAGCCATCCTAGATAACATAAAAAATAAATAATCACGTTTTAGATTGCATAGTAAAGTTATGCAACTTAGTCAACTTATGCCTTGGATAAAAAACGTGACAGATCTTCTGCTAATTCATTGAGATTTTAAAAAGAAATAATCGCTAATGTAGTGAACGTGGATCAAGCGTTACCTTTAAATCTTCACTAATTTTTGAAGGAATAGTCAAATTATACAACCTAAACAAAGTGCGGTGAACGTGAATCAAACACATGACCTTCAGATCTTCAGTCTGACGGTCTCCCAACTGAGCTATCCCCGCAATCATTGGAAATGAAAATTCATCAGTAAAGGTATTTTCGCTGATTCATTGAGATTTTAAAAAGAAATAATGACTAATTTTTTATTGAATAGTCAGGTTATGCAAAAAGAAACAGGTGCGGTGAACGTGGAGATCGAACACGTGACCTTCAAATCTTCAATCTGACACTCTCCAAACTGAGCTATTCCAGCTAACATTAAAAGTGAAAGTTTTTAAGTTTTAAGTAAAGGTATTTCCACTAATTAATTGAAATGTTAGAAAGAAATAATCACTAATTTTAGATTGAATAGTCAAATTATGCATCGTGAACCATGTGTGGTGAACATGGATCGAACCCGAGAAATTTCAGATGAAGAAGTTTCAGAGAGCCATAGGTTTGAATAGATCATATGTTGTCACAATCCTTTTAAGGAAGATGGGCCCAAATAACTGATGAAGAAGTTTCAGAGAGCCATAGGTTCGAATAGGTCATCTGTCGTCACAATCCTTTTAAGAAATATGCGCCCAAATAACCGAGGAAGAAGTTTCAGAGTTTGAATCCTGTCACCTTGATGACGTATTCTCAGGGGCCGAAGTGCAAAGCCTTGTAGTCTATCCGTGGTTAGGAAGGCAGACATGTTGTTCGCTGTCGTCACATAGGTCATCTGTCGTCAGAATCCTTTTAAGAAAGATGATCCCAAATAACCGATGAAGAAGTTTCAGAGAGCCATAGGTTCGAATCCTGTCACCTTGATGTGGTATTCTCAGGGGCCGAAGTGCAAAGCACCATAGTCTATCCGTGGTCAGGAAGGCAGGCATGTTGTCCGCTGTCGTCACATAGGTCATCTGTCGTCACAATCTATTTAAGAAAGATGTGCCCAAATAACTGATGAAGAAGTTTCAGAGAGCCATAGGTTTGAATCCTGTCACCTTGATGTGGTATTCTAAGGGGCCGAAGTGCAAATCCCCAAAGCCTATCCGTGGTCAGGAAGGCAGGCGAACCACGCACACTAAAAAAAAAAAATCTCCTTTTCTATCACACGTAGAATTGTCATTCTTTTGTCTTTTGAAACCCCTTACCTTATCAGTCATCAGGCAGGTTTTTGGTATCATATATCGAGATAATTATTATGAAAAATCTATTCCACTAGTGTGACTTAGATACCCTTTCTTTGTGGTATCAGCCATGCTATTTGAATAGCCTGAAGTCATCATAGCCTCTCCACCGGTTCCGAAGACTCCTGCGGCATCAATGTGCTCCAATGAAAGAGATGAGACCCTTTCCTGAACCAGAACCAGGCATAAAACGCCGAGGAGAAAGTCGAAACCGAGCTCTTTTAGCGTATACGCAATCTCGAAACCCAATTAGCTCACGGATTGTCTCCTCAACCCAGGCGAGTATGAGTGCTTGGTAAGAGAGAATGTCGAATGAGAAAGACATTCGATTACGGCAACATTCGCAACTACCAAAGTGCACTAAACCTAGTAGAGATCTTCGACCTAACGACAATGGAACTTCAAGCCCATTTTATCAATCCGCTTTGTACCTTATTGTTGACCGAATCGGATGCACGCCAGGCCTAAATTCTCTCTCAGTCACCCGGAGACGAAAGGATGATCAGATCCAAAGTTTACGAATCGAAGAGAAAGTGGATCTGAGTTCTACACGCTTTCATTTTCAAAAGCTTCGCTTGCCTACGGTACTTTATTCAGGATGTGCAACAATACGGTCATCTCTCAACCGTGTATAGAGAATTCCTTGATCATTTCCTTGGCGGATAACACAAATGAAATCGCTTCCCTGACCGCCCATCTTATGAGTCCATTCTTGTCTTGTTGGTTTGTTGTACTATTCTATACCTCTCTCAAGGCAGAGCGACTCTTTCTTTAAAAGAGGTTGGTTTTATCGAAACTGTTAGATCCGCTTTCGTTAAAGAAAAAATAGTAGCTCTTGGTTTGGCCGATGTTGATTCGTATGGCAATGCAGACTCAACTCAGGATGAGGATTTCGCTTTTCATACTGCTGCTATGAGCCGAAAGAGCTGGTAAGCTATCTCGCTAAACGAAAGGAAAAAGCACATATGCGTTGACCTCTTTAGGACCGGTTGCTTCCTCTTTTTGTTTATACGTTTGGAAAAACCTGCTAAGCCCGCCTTTCTTACCAGGTGTGATTCAATCTTTCAGCTCAAACTTTCCTATCGTCCGACGGAAAAGGTAGGAGTACGACTACCTTTTCCTTTTCTTGCCCGAGCCAAGGGATCATTCAGTTTCTACCAAAAAGTTCGCTATCTATTAGTTGCCGTAATCGAATGTATTTCTCATTTCATGTTTCCTCCTCCAAGAGCTTCCTGGTCCATAGTAGACGAAATCTTGGACTTCTATCGGACTTATAGCATTGCCTGGTGAGCTCGCCGTTGAGGGTGTGCCTTACAGGAGATCGAGCAGCCTTTCTTTCCCTACCTGGTATGCTTTTCCACTTATCGTGCAACTAGCTAACTAGCCAAAGAGAGAGGGAGAGAGATCATGTCAATCAATTTGTATGTGCATTTTGTCCGTCCTATACTTGCTTGCTTAGCTTTCTTAACCAACATCTCCGGTTTCGCTCGCCTTTTCTTTAACCCTGCTATCAACCTAGCCATTCTCGCTTGTTGCTTTTAGGGGTCTCCCCACTGTAGATTACTCGATTTGGTTCTCGCGTCCCTGTGCCAAAAAGGATGGGCGAGTTTGGTTTGAATGTTCATCGATTGGGTGGATCCATTTGCTTCGGGGGGGGGGGGGGGGTGAGACAAGGTGTAGCGTAGTCTGGTCAGTGTATCTGTTTTTAGGTATGTTGTCCGCTAAAGGTTTTAAGAAAGGGGGTACAAATTTTCTACATAGGTCATCTGTGGTCACAATTCTTTTAAGGAAGATGCTCCCAAATAATCAGTGAACAATAGCCTTTAAAGAAGTTTCAGAGAGCAAGAAGAGGCAGAACAGAGAATAGGAGTGAGTCGTGCAAGGAAGAAGGAACTAGTAGGTTTAATTTTGGTTCGTTTGAACTAAAAAACGAACCAAATTTTTTCAAACGAACCCAAATTCAAGATTCACTAGCCCAAAGTCCATATGTGGTAAAAAAAACCTTCCGTGGCCCAACCCTTATTTGCAATCCGCATCCAGCCATTTCTTTTTCAACCTATACGTATGCTCCAGGCCAAACTCACGTAACTAGTCAGAAGATGCGGCCCACAACTGAACGGAAGACAAGTGTCACAATCGCACTCTTGCAGTAGTGAGACAATGATTATGTGACATTTGTTCTAATCCAATGAACAAGTCAACCATGCAAAATTTAGACTGAACGAACAATAGCAGTGTATGCTCGAATCAAGTAAAAGGCCTATCTAAGATGAAAGCAAGTAAAAGGTGTTTGGAATGAACATGCCACCATGAACCACAAATCGTTTACAAGAATAGCTGAGACATCTAACATGCAGCCATAGGCAACATTCCTCGGCCAATCATGACCGCGACATCTGCCCTTACACAATTTGTCAATATCTCTATCAACCGGCTCTTCATAAACTCAACGTTGTAGGATGAGGCTGACTTTAGGTCTCTCGACGCACTTCTAGCTGATCTCAGTATTGAGGAGTCTTTTCCAACCTACTAGGAGCTACTGAAAATTACTTCTCAGTTTGTTAACTCATCAAGTCTTCTCTGTTGGTGTTTATCCTACTTTCTTCGCTTGAAACAATTTCTTCTTTGCATGATGTCATACCACCTGCTTTTACTTGATGTTTTCTTGGTCGGAATAATAACGTTTCAAGTTACTGACGTGGACAACAGGGTTAGTCTGTATCGATAGGAGCAATTGGATCCTATATGATGTCTTCCTAATCTTGTGGATAACTTCGACTAGTCCATAGAATTTTCGCACTAGTCTTTGGTTCTTGTTGCTTTGAACTCAAAGTTGATCTGACCTTAACTTATCATAACTCTCTATTTGCTTTGAAATTATCGTGGTCGACCCTTCTCTACATCCGTCTGGATGGTATTTTTGCGTGAACATGTGTTGCTTTAGTGGTTTGTTTTTGTCTCGCTTCTTCAGTAGAGGTGTTGGCTTGGTTGCTTTGCCAAGCATTTGAGTGATCACTGACAAGAGCCTTTGCAGGTCAAATAAACCCGACTGTGAACATGTCATTTTGCTATTTGTAGAATTCAACTAGCTCAGGCTGAGCCGCATGACATCTATTTGTGGTAGGCGACATAAAACTAATCTTATGATTTATCTCTCTTGGTGGGGTTAAACCCAATATCTGACCTTCTTGTTTTGGGTCGTGGTGTTCATGTAGTGGCAATAAAGTTTTTTGTAGATTCATCATGGCTAAGATTCTTTCTCAACTGTACTATCGTCATCATTTTCACCCCTCTTAGTTGATGGATGTTTGTCTGAATGATCGTTAGGTTAGACTCCGTTACTACTAGGCATTTTTCTAGGGGCATGTACATGACTTTGTGTTCTAGTAGGATGTCAATCCCTGACTATTTGGGCTCTAGAAGGTTGGATATGAAGGCTGACTATTTAATAGTAAAAATCTGATAGAGATATATATACTAAATAATTATATATAGTAGGCGGTTACATATAGTGAAGCTATATATAATAAACTGAAATCATATGTATACCCATTAGTCAGTGCTTCCTAGATGTACATTTCTCATTCTCCATATCCTCTCTTTGCATACCAGAAATCATTAATACAAAACCATTAGTCAATATTTCTTCTTACATTTTCTCTATCACGTTCTTTGTGTTCATTTAGATCAAGTGTGTGCGTTGTTGTGTGATTCTAATAACTGGTATCAGAGCGATGAGAGATTCACCACGATCTGTGAAGATAAAAAGTTCAAAGACTGGAATTGAAAAGTTTGATGGATTCGATATCAGTTTCTAGAAGATGCAGATTGAAGATTATCTGTACGAGAAAGATATTCAGGAACCCATTTTAGGGGTGAAGCTGGATACCATGACCATGGAGGAATGGAAGCTCAAGGATTGTCACGCCGTAGGGTTAATCTGGTCGACGCTGCCAGGGTACTAAAGAAAGTGCGATTGGAAATGGTCCATACAGACGTTTGGGGACCATCTCCAGTTTCTTCATTTCTAGTACCAAAATTTCATGGATTAGAGGTCTCGCCCTTGCAACGAAAACTCTCTGTTTTCGTAATGCTAGTCAGATATCTCATGACCACTCTTTTCCTCCTCACCATATCTAGACACTATAACGTTGATCCAGTATTGTCTTATATAGTTAACGTTCACTCTTTAACGTCCAAGAACATTTTATAACTACCACGAAAATCAAAACATACAATAAATTCATACAAGTTTTACAACATATCATATACTACTTGGTCGCGGAGAGACGTGTCATCGAGCTGAGTCATAGAGATATACGACTCTTTATCCTAAGAAAAAATCTATATAATTTAAAATCTGGCGGCTCTGATACCAATCTGTCACAACCCAACTTTTAAGGGTTCAAAACTCAAATAGAAACTAAAATTGAGAGTGAAAACAAATAAAAATAAAAGTAAATTAATATAAAATAAGAAAATGTTGTAAAATTAAAATGAGATTGAGAAAACAACACAACATTAAATATAAAATAAAATAAAATTATAAGAGGTGTTGTTCAAATTTATCCCAACAAAAAAAAAAAGTGTTTGGGATACAGTTACAAAAAAAAAAAAAAAAAAGTACAAAAAAACTCAAACGCAAACACAGACTAACGCTACATAACAACCCCATCTGTGAGTGCACAACCTTTGAAGGCTCCCTCATCTCACGGTAAGTTCTATTACGAACCCATCCAAAATAATCACACCTGTGACCGCATCTCCTGACTTTAAACTGCTAGTCTAAACATGGTTTCGTAACGAAAGCTTTAGAGATAAATCTATCTTTACAAAAATATTTTTCTCTTAATTTATAATTAGTCATAATAAGAAATAATTAGGTACAAATTTGGTCTAGAATTCAAAACTTTCAAATCTTACTGTTACTTAACTAGATTCAAATCTAGATTCTTGAACTCCTAGTACCATAAATAAAGTTGGTATCCTCTAATAAAACAGTCATTTCTCTTAAGATCATTAAATTCTTATAGACTCCAGGCTCAATATCATTAATACAATTATGTTTTATCTTGAACATGCCAGACATGAAACTAAAGTGTGTTCAATTTAACTCCATTTTATTGCCATCTTGAATTATGTGTAGGGTATATTCTTGATTTACCTTAAAGTTCTTGTGACATGACAGTTCATATTAGTTAAGCTTTTTGCAAAATCACAAGTTTAAAGACAACAACGATGAACCTAGGTCTATTAGTCAATTCAAAGACAATTTCTTTCTCCATCTTATCGATAATAATAGTTCAACTAAATCCATTTTATACAAAGAAACAAGTTTACGACTCATAAAAACAACTACCTAAATTATGTCCTAAAATTTTGAAAACATAAGTTGTAGTTGATAATTACACAAAAATTTCCTTAAATCCATGAATTCGTGTCCAATTAGTCAATCCTAAAGATTACAACTAGCATATAGTAATTGAAGCTCCACATGAACGTAATTTAAAGTTCCCCTTACCTAACTAAAGTTTATCTCATCTTTAATGAAGCATGAATTGCACTGAAATTCATGAAATGCTTATAGACTCCAACTCTGAGTACTATTAATGCAATCATGTTTCATATGAGTTTGTCATAAATGAAACTAAGATGCATTCAATACAACTTTATTTTCTTGTCATACGAGGCAAAATAGAAAAATTAAATCAAACAAACTAATGAACTGAACCAAATCAATCCAACCAAAATTGATTAGTTTGTTTCTTTTGTTGGGTTGTTGGTTTATTTGATAACCCTTGTATATTATAACGATTCAACTTTTCGTTTTATAGCCCTTCAACTACTAAGAGAAAAATATATTTGAGTAGAAGCTAAAAATATTGGGTGTTTAAGAAAAGGCATTTGGTTTAGTGGTATGATTCTCACTTGGGTGCAAGAGGTTTTGAGTTCAATTCTTGAAATGCCCCTATGTCTAAATCTTTTCTTATCTAAGGACTTCATATTCAAAATCAACTTAACTTCATATTCGACATTGTACACTTACCATCATGCTCTTAATACTCATAGTCTTTCTTAACATCCCATCCCAAGGCTTTATTCTCCAAGATAAATTCTACATCCGAGGACTTCACGTGTTTCCTGCAATACGACCTTAATACCTAGGCCTAAGGCTTCATACATACGTTTCAAGTGGTATAATACCTAGGCCTAAGGCTTCATACATACGTTTCAAGTGGTATAACAAGGGCATTTGGTCTAGTGCTATGAAAGTTCGATTCTCAAAATGCCCCTTCAAGAGATTGTAGTATGAAAGACATTTACCAAGTTAAGAAATACATTAAAATAACACAAGTGACACATATGTAAACTATGTTATTAATATTTTATTTCTATTACATCTTTCCTTATTTATGAAATAATGAGAGGAGATATTTTTCATTTTCACAATTACTGATGACGGGAGGTTTAGGATTTTTTAATGTAAGAATCGTGGGGATGTAGCTCAGATGGTAAAGCGCACGCTTCGGATGTGGAAAGTACGGAGATCGATACCTTGCATCTCCAAATGAATCGATCACTAAATATATTATTTATTTTCAATTTTTTCTTATTTAGGACATAATGAGCCAGGATAGTTTTTCATTTTCACTATTACTGATGACGAGATGTTTAGGACTTTGTGACATAAGAATTGTGGGGATATAGCTTAAATGGTAGAGCACTTGCTTTGCATGCGAGAGGTATGGGGATCAATACCCTGCATCTCTAGATTTTCTATATTTTCACTATTATTGATGAGGAATCGTGGGATGTAGCTTATGATGGGAAATTTAGGGTTTTATGATGCAAGAATTGTGGGGATGTAGCTTAGATGGTAGAGCTCATTTAGCATGTTAGAGGTAAGGGGATATCTCGCATCTCCAAAAGAAACTATTTGTTATTAATATTTTACTTCTATTCAACCTTTCCTTATTTATGACATAATTAGCGGAGATATTTTTTCATTTTCACAAGAATTGATGACGGGACATTTAGGGTTTTTTGATATAAGTATTGTGGGAATGTAGCTTAGATGGTAGATTGCTTGCTTAGCATGCAAGAGGTACGGGGATCGGATCGATACCCCATATCTCCAAAAGAAACTATTCGTTATTACTATTTTATTTCTATTCAATTTTTCCTTATTTATGACATAATGAATAGCGTTATTTTTTTATTTTCACTATTATTGATGACGAGATGTTTAGGATTTTGTGACGTAAGAATCTTGAGGATATAGCTTAGATGGTAGAGCGTTTGCATCCCATGTGAGAATTACTGGGATCGATACCATGCATCAACAAAGGAAACGATTACTAAATATATTAGTTCTTTTAAATTTTTCCTTATTAATGACATAATGAGCGGGGATAGTTTTTCATTTTCAATATCATTGATGACGGGAAGTTTAGAGTTTTTTTATGTAAAATCGTGGGATTGTAGCATGTGAGAGATACGGGGATCGATACCTCGCATCTCCAAAAGAAACTATTCGTTATTACTATTTTATTTCTATTCAATATTTCCTTATTTATGACATAATGAGTAGCGATATTTTTCATTTTCACTATTATTCATGACGAGACGTTTAGGGTTTTGTGACGTAAAAATTGTGGAGATGTAGCTTAGATGGTAGAGCACTCGCTTTGCATGCAAGTTGTACGGGGATTGATAACCCGATCTCCAAAAGAAAGTATTTAATTTATTATTATATTTTTTCATTTTCACAATTATCGATGCCACGCATCACAAAACCAAACTATTTGTTATTAATATTTTGATATTTTTTTTTATTTTCACTATTATTGATGACCGGAAATTTAGGGTTTATGATGTAAAAAACATGGGGATGTAGCTCAGATGGTAGAGCGCTCGCTTTGCAATGAGAGGTACGGGGATTGGTACCCCGCACCTCCAAAAATAAGACTATCTATTATTAAATATATTATTTTTTTTCAATTTTTCCTTATTCATGACATGTTGGGTAGCAATATTTCTTCATTTTCACTATTATTGATGACGGGAAATTCAGGGTTTTATGATGTAAAAATTGTGGGGATATAGCTCAGATGGTAGAGCGCTCGCTTAGCATGCGAGAGGTATGGGGATCAATACCCCGCATCTCCAAAAGAGAGAAATTATTTTTTTAAGTATGAGTTAATTTAACATGTTATGTATCTGTGTGTACGAGAGAAAAAGAAAAGATACTTATATAAGGATTATTATATCATTATGGCTATGTCATTTTTATAGATAAAAGAGAGTAATGTCCCACAAGTAATGTCCCACAAGCACATATACAGAAAGGAAAGATACTTCTATAAAAGGAAAGATAAGAGTAATGTCCCACCAGCACATATATAGAAAGGAAAGATACTTCTATAAAAGGAAAGATAAGAGTAGCACATATATAGAAACGAAAGATACTTCTATAAAAGGAAAGATACTTCTATAAAAGGAAAGATACTTCTATAAAAGGAAAGATACTTCTATAAAAGGAAAGATACTTCTATAAAAGGAAAGATACTTATATAAAAGGAAAGATACTTATATAAGGATTATTTTATCATTATGGCTATGCCATTTTTATAGATAAAAGAGAGTAATGTCCCACAAGCACATATAGAGAAAGGAAAGATACTTATATAAGGATTATTATATCATTATGGCTATGCCACTTTTATAGATAAAAGAGAGTAATGTCCCACAAGGACATATAGAGAGAGGACTTATTGTAAGTAAAGAAAGCAATCTAGTAGTTATACTGCTACTTGTGAAGAGGGAATTTGATGAATTCCTCAAAAGATAAGAGCTTATAGGATGGCGGTAGCGTCCGATGCATATGACGAAACTTCTTCACAATTGCAATATCTAACCAATTTATATTATTGTCATTTATAGCTTCTATCACAATACTATAAAATTTGGGGTCAAGGCCTATATGGGACTGAAAAGACCATTCACCACACGCTTGTAAATTAAATTATATCTACCACCCCTGAAATTTTCCACGGCAAACCTTCCAACAACTTGCACTTCTTCATCATTGACATCCTTAATTGGAACTAGATTTTAAGGCAAATCTTCTCCACGAGTCACTTTGGAACACTTTTATAGATAGTTTCAACAAACTTACTTTGCTCGTGAATACTTTAGAGTTCAATATTTATAGTTGGAGAACGCTATTCAAATTGATATGGTCGAATCTTACAACAAAGTCTAATTGAGCCTCACTCTATTAGGAAATAGCCTCGAATCAAATTCTATAGTTTGGACAATGGTTGCATTGTTTTAGTCAACCAACCGAGACTAGTGTATTACCAATAGTATAAACAAATAATAATTAAATTTATGAGTAGAACTTTGGATGAAGTTTTATTAAATAGGTACTTAAATTATATCTAAAAATAGATAAGATTTTTTATTTTTATTTTTTTTATATACATTTAGGATAACAAAACAAACATTCAAGAAGATGTCATTCCTGCCATGTTTTAATTTTTATTCTTTCTTATTTCTCGAAGATTAAAAAAAATAAAAGTTATCATCTCTCAAATATGGTTCGTTATTTGATTATTTTCTCTTGAGTGAATTTTAAGTGAAACACATTCTCTACCCAAGTAATTGCAAGATGGAAGCTTCACACCAAGAGGAATCAAAGTCCCAAGTATCAACGTCCTTAAGTGCCAATTTTTATTTTCCATCTCAACATAAATTAAACTTATTTTCGTGAAGATATCTATTTATAAAAGCAAAATATCTCAGAGTCACAAAAATAAAAATGAGATATAGATACGAGACATAAATATGATACCAAATAGATATGATAACTATAAGGATTAGATTTGATTAAGTTATTTGGATTAGATTTTATATAGTTATTTGAATTAGATTTGATTTAGTCATTCTTCAATTGGATGAGAGATTTCTCCCGATTCTTCTGATCTTTCCAGTTTTCTTTTTCTGTTCCTAACATTTTGGTATTAGAGTCATGCCCTAAACTAGTTAAAACTAGAAGCAGCAGTCTTCTACGTGTGTCATAATAAAAGTATGTCGATGGAGAGTCCACTTGTGCAGTCTACTGGAGGAAGGAGTCAAGGTCGTGGAAGCTTTAGAGGCAGAGGAAGGGAACGAGGCAGACAAACCTTCAACAAGACAATAGTGGAGCGCTATAACTGTCACAAGCTAGGACATTTTCAATGGGAATGTCAAAGCAATACCAGACGAGGCAGACAAACCTTCACAAGGCCATAATGGAGTGCTATAACTGTCACAAGCTAGGACATTTTCAATTGAAATGTCAAAGCAATACCAGACGAGCCAGACAAACCTTCAACAAGGCCACAGTGGAGTGCTATAACTGTCACAAGCTATGACATTTTCAATGGGAATGTCAAAGCAAGGAGAAGGAGACAAACTATGCAGAGAGTCAAGAAGAGATGTCGCTGAGGCTTACGTGAATATGCATAAGGCCAATAGAGAAGATATGTGGTTCCTTGACTCGGGATGTAGCAATCATATGTGCGGGAAGAAGGGAATATTTTTTAGATTTTGATGGAAGTTTCAGAGATTCAGTGAAGCTGGGCAACAACTCAAGCATGGTTGTAACTGGAAAGGGTAATGTACGGCTGGAAGTGAATGGAATCATAATGATAATCACAGGAGTGTTCTATGTGCCAGACCTGAGGAACAATTTGTTGAGTATTGGTAAATTGCAAGCAAAGGCGTTACCTTTTTGTTTCAAAATGGAACATGCAAGATGTTTCATCCTGAGAGAGGCTTAATCATGGAGACAAAGATGTCTTTGGATCGAATGTTCGTATTGCATGCTATATCTCAGCCTGTAGCAACCGTTCAAACTCAATTGAAACTTATGAGGAAAAGTGGTTCAAGGTCTCTGTCGTACACTCACCGCTCCAATTCCTATCGCCATAGTCAGAGAAGCAGAAGGGACCCAAGTTCTTCCCCCTATCATTCCACTACCAATTCCAGGAGAAGCAGCCGTTCAAGTTCCCTCAGCCGCCAACGCAGAAGTAGGACTTCCTCGTTATCTCCTTTACCCAAATCGTCCAGTTCCAGTCCTAGTCGTGCATCCACTGATCGGAATCATTCCATAGAGAAGCTTAAGAAAGAGGAAGAAGAGAAGAAAAGGCGTGAAACAGAGTTGAAGAAGATAGAAGAAGATGCAGCTAGGAGGATGGAAGAACTAATTCAGAAGAATGTTGAAGAAAGACTAAACTCTGAAGAGACTAAATTAGAAATACAGAGGCGAATAGAGAAAGGTCGCACGAAGTTGTTTGATGATGTTGATGTGCAACTTGAGAAAGAGAAAGATGCCGCTCTTACTGCTACAAGACAAAAAGAAGAACAAGCACGAAAAGAGAGAGAAGAGCTAGATAAAATACTGGAAGAGAATAGAAGAAGGGTAGAAAAAGCACAGACGATTAGTTCTGGAGCTGCAGCGGAAGGAAGAAGAAAAATATTGTGAGCTCGAGTTGATTCAGAGACAAAAAGAGGAGGCAGCTCAGAGAACTAAGGTAGATGATAAGAGTTTGAGTTATGTTTTGCTGGGAGTTAGTGAAGAGTCAAAAGCTTACAGACTCTATGATATAGAAACGACAGATGAAAATAAGGATATAGAAGCGGCAGATGAAAATAAGGACATAGAAGCGGCAGATGAAAATAATGATATAGACGCGGTAGATGAAAATACTGCAGAGGAAAATATTTCATCTGGCTCTTTGGCTGAAGCAAGCTCTCCTAGCTCGAATAAGGCAAGGAATAAGAGACCACCAGTCTGGATGAGAGACTATGCAATAGGAGAAATTTTTTTTTGTAAAGAAGATGATGAAGCTCAGCCATGTTTACCCTTACTGAACCTACAAACTTTGTAAACTTTAAAGAAGTATTGAAGAGTGAGAAATAGAGGCAAGCCAGGGATCTAGAGCCATAAACAGAAATGGCACATGGTTATTGATGAAGTTACCTGGTGGAAGTTTGGTATGAGGTCGTAGATATAAACTGATTACTATTCCTGTTCAGTTTAAGGGAGGGATTGTTAGGATTAGATTTGATTGAGTTATTTGGATTAGATTTGATCTATTTATTTGAATTAGATTTGATTTAGTCATTCTTCAATTGGATGAGAGATTTCTCCCAATTCTTCATGATCTTACTGTTTTCTTTTTCTGTTACTAACAGTAACATGTCATTCTTAAAAAACTAGGACACCGATGTAACAATGATACATTAATTAAAAAGAATTATTTCAAAAAATTTATCAATTTTATATTAGAAATAAATTCATATAAATAAGTTTATATATTTGTATACTTAAAAAAAAGCTTAATGTATGTTTCACTCTCAAAATATATTCAAAGTCAAGTGTTTGATACGATGGATTATAAATTTGTAATGTATCCATTGTATTAACAAGTGTTCAGTACATGCCCAACACGTGTCATATTAGTGAAACTAAGTTATTCTCATGCTCTCTTTACACCTATTTAAAGTAGTTTGAAAACTAGCACGTCAAATATTATAATTGACTAACTACAACTTCAATTTTGTGCTTTAAGGATGGTTTTGACCCAAGAGAAATAAAATCCTTAATTTAGTACATGGTAGCAAAGATGGACATGAGAATGAGTTATTCTCATGTTGAAAGAGATTTAACCTCAAGTCATATCTCATATCTCTCTCAACCAATTATTTAGTTTTATTCAGTATGTTTTAGAAAGATAGGTCCATCAATAGCAAAAAAAAAAAAAAAAAAAAATAATAATAATAAAATAAAATAAAATAGAATAGAATAGATTAAATTAGCTAAAAGTAATGACTAACATAATTAAAAAAAAAAAAAAAAAACATAAAGGATGAATTGATTAAATTGGCTAATTGCTAACATAATTAAAAAAAAATGTAACAAACACACCTAAGTAAGATTAGGAACACAACTAAAAAAAAAAACACAAACAGCCAAAAAAATCAAGATTTGGAAAGTGTTAAATAGTTTTGATATATAGACATCTCAAGACCTTACTCGTTCAATTTTCCCATGAAATCTCATACTACAGCATCATAAAATTTAGAAAAATGATTGAAATTGATGTCATGTTCATATAGGTTGACTTTAATACAAAAGACAAATCGAACTTTCTTAAGGATAAATTGGGGACACCAGCCTAAGCTAATCAGGTAGGTGGCCTTACCATGCGTATGGTTATATTTGATGTTGACTGTACTCGTGGTTCTACAAGTGTCATATATATTGATATGTGTGAAATGTTTGTGAATCGATATGCTTATGATATGTTATAATATGTGAATTGTATGAAATACTTACGGTACCATGTGTTGAATGGTATATTTGAGATAGGATACGAGAAGGATGCACTAAACGTAATGTAACGATAGGAGTAAGACATGTTCATGAAACGTTATGGTTTGGTTACATATCGAAGTGCTATGGGTATGACAGATTGATAACAACGATATGGTCACGATGGATTCACAAAACAATACGATTAGGTTATGGGTAGAAAGGGATAGGATTATGATAGATTGATAGAACGATAGCGTTATGATACGTTCCTGTAATTGACATCCTTAATTGAAATTAGAATTGAACTTTTTTGTCATTGACATCCTTAATTGAAATTAGAATTGAAGGAAACACTTCTCCACAACTCATTATGGAACACCTTTGATAGATAGTTTCAACAGATTTACTTTGCGGAGGAATACTTTAAAATTCGATATTTATAGTTGAACGCTACTTAAATTGATGAAGTGAAATTTTACAACAGATGTTAATAAATCGTTTGTCTATTAGAAGAGAGCTTGGAATTAAATTCTTTATAGTTGGGATAAGGGATATTTTAGTCAAATTAAGTATACTTTTTAGTTTTAAAATAAATTAATTTTTTAGTTTAAAATAAATTGATTTTTTAGTTTTAATTTTATTCCTAATAAATTAATTTTGATGTGGTGTTATGTATTTTAATAAAATTAATATTAACTTAATCAACAAAAATTTGTATTTTTTTTTAAATTATAAGCTAAATTAATAAAAATACCATTGAACTTTGCACTTTATCTAAAAAATACTCATAACTTTTTTAGAAGTTTCAATAATACACTTAATCTTTAAAAAAAAAAATATAAAGAAACTATTAATTTGTTTTTTAAAAAAATACGGTTGAATTTTCAAAAAAAAAAAAAAAAAAAAAAAGCTTCAAAACTACTCTTTAACTTTCAAAAGTGTTAAAAAAAAAGATAGATGGGGAGAAAATTGTGTTCCTGGGAAGAAAATTGAAGGTTATTTTAGGAGAAGGTTTTCAAGATTAGTATAAGATCCTCAAAACATAACAAGGAGTAATATCCTAGCTTAAGGTCGCCATTAAGAACCTACTAGTAGGCTACTTACTAAGTTTTACTCACTCCATGTTTATCATTTTTTTTCAAGTAACTAAGAGTTGGTCGTGGATGAGAGCGGACTTTGGAGTGTGGGCCATGGACTAACCTCTATTTTTAATCTAGTATTTTTTGTTTTTCTTTTAAGTCTGCTTCTTATTTTGTGTTTGTAATGAGTATGTATATGTAACACCCAAAAAATGAAGGAAATTATCTCCCATAAGAATAAGCCACTCATGAAAGACCCAATGGATAGAAAGGAAAAAAATTAAAGGATTAAGCAAGAACGAAGGACTTAGTCAAGTCACTCATGTACCCTAACAAGTGTTTCACGGAGTTAAAGGCCTTTTGAAAAGAATTGGAAACCAAAAAGTAAATCAAAAGGGCAAAAAAGTCATTTTATCAATTATAAAAAATCTTTCCGGATTTGTAATTCCTTATCTAGAAGGAATCTCAAGATTAAAAAAAAAAGAAGGGAAAAATGATAAAAAAGGGATGAAAAATTTGTAGAAAAATTTTGGATTTTTCAAGAAAAATAATAGTAAAATATTCGGAAAGTGGTAAATTACCAAAATACCCCTAGAAGAATGGATAATTACAGAAATGCCACTCTAATTAGAATCAAAGCATCTACTGTGACCATCCGAGCAAAATCTTTCAAACTCAAATCTCAACCGTCGGATGTCCTGCAAAATTTGATATGATCTAGAATGAACATGCACGGATCATCAAATCCAACGACTAGTATGCAAAGCCAAGGTCGATAAGGCCATGATCGGAGTTGATATCACCAAAAAATTATCCAGAAAGATCGATCTCTAAATAACAAAGATTCTGGAGCTCTCAATGTCGGTTTAAGCTCCTCCTATAAAGTCAGAAGTAGGAGCAACAATACGGAATAAGAATCGAGAAAGGTCGATCCCCCAATTGAGGGCAAGTGTTTCTCCTACTCTCAGATTTCTTCCAAATTCGAGAGCAATCCTCCACCATTTCTCTTCAAACTTCTAAATAACGAAGAATCTGAAGCTCTCAATGTCGGTTTAAGCTCCTCCTATAAAGTCTAAAGTAGGAGCAACAATATGGAATAAGAATCGAGAAAGGTTGATCCCCTAGTCGAAGGCAATAAGCGTTTAGATTATGGGTCTCCTACTCTCAGATTTCTTCCAAATTCGAGAGCAATCCTCCACCATTTCTCTTCAAACTTATTCCTATCGTTTCTCAACAAGATTACCCACAAGTTCTATGAAGGAATAGAGTGCTGAAAGTGCCTAGAAACCATTCCCCCAATTCAATCCGCCATTGAAGAACTTCAAGAAAAACTTGAAAATCCAACCCGAGGATACATGATGACTCGTCGAGCAAGAATGCTTCCATAGAAGACCACGAAGAAAAATAACCTCGAGAGCGTTCCAAATTGAAGGAAATAGGTTTCAAAATTAAATTGGGGATAAGAGTCAAAATTCCTATCTACGATCTCTTTTCCTTCAAATTAAGGATTCCTCTAGTTTCAGAGGAAGAAGTTGAGTAAACTTGATGAAGGAATCCAGAGCTGAAACGTCGTAGAATAAGCTACCCACGAGATCGAAAATCTGGCGTTTCGAGTGAGTTGCATACCGAGATTTCTAGAAATTAAGGTCCTACACTCAAAGACGTTCCTCCAAACCAATTCCTTGAGCTTGAAGATAGGATATGGAAGAGGTTCCATGAAGAAATACGGCCTTGAAACCCCTAGAATCGGCTACCTAATAAGAAATCCTTTGTTTTATCTCCATCGATAAATCAGAGTTTGGATAACCTTTTGTAGCGAATATATTAGGCTACGATCCACGAGAAGTTATGAAATAAATCCCAAGCCCTTTCTTGTAACATCCATCTTTAAGTTTCACGAAGAAATCGAGGAGAGAAACACTGTAAATGTGGCTGTACAGGCCGAGTTTCAGATGGCGGCGATGCGAAAAATGTGCATCTTCTTCCTGTTCAGAGGAAGAAAACGATGATACGGCCAGTTCAACTAAACTGTCCAAGTCAACTCAAAAGTTGACCTTTTCTCGGGTTTTCTTAGTAGATCTTATTTTATGAAATGTTGTATGAATCCTTTTCCCGAGAGGTTATATAAGGTAATGAAGTTTGGGAGTTATTAGAAAAATTTATTTTGGAATGGTTTTCCTATTTTATGCGGATTCCACAAGAAGGGAGATTCTATCATGAGTCAAACTCAATTTATTGGATTCAAAGTTCTAGAGCTGTTTTATCTAACTCGTTGTGATCTTGAGCACCTTTAGAGTGGTTGCAGAAGTAACCCTCCGGTATTGATTGAAGCTCTTGGAGAAAATGTAATTTTATATATTTCTTATAGTTAATTTATATATTGTTGTATATTACAAACAAATTGAAATAATACTTTACATCCCCGTCTTTCTTTCTTCCGTGCAAAACTTAACATGAAAACTATATTATTTCAATATTCACTCGAGAAACAAGGGGTGAAAACTATATTATTTCAAACCCTCCATTATTGCTTCTACTTTGCGTGAAAATGCTTCCACTAAATCATGTTACTAACTAGTTGGTTTGGTTTGGTTCAATTCTTGGGTCCACTAGATTGAATTGACGTAGCTCAATTAAACTCTTGATAATATAAAAATCATAAGTTTCTTAAATTAAGTTAACTTAAAAGTTTAACCCCTAATCTTTTTTAGAATGTTTAGCTTTGTGTCTAGTTGATCTCTAAATGCTTAGAAGTATCTAATAAGACTTCTATTCAAGGAACTTTTCACTATAAAAGATGTAAGACTTCATGTTTATTATTAACGAATTTCAAATGAGTGATTTGATATATCACAGAGGATAAAATATTTATTTGTTTCAAATATCTTAAGTGGACCATTCTTTTTTGTCTAAGTATTTTGAATATTATCATTGTGAATTACTAATGGTCAGGTAAAGATGACATCAAAATTAATACTTTAATTTCATCTTCAAAATTTATTTCCAGTTAACTCAGTTGACTAATAATCATAATAGTCACCCGTGCACAAATATTTACAACAAAAGGTAAAATTATAAGGAGTACAAGAAAAAAGTGTTTAAAATAGTTTCAAAATATAGAAAAAAAAATTAGTAGGAATTGGTCAAAGTCAACATCCATTGATCACTTATGGCACAGCACAACACAACACAGATGAGGGGAACATTTTTTTTATTTCTCTACTATATTAGGCCCTTTGGTTTATTGGCACAGCACAACACAACACAAGATGGAGACATGAAGTTTTCTATGTTCGAAATAAATTTGGTGGTTGATTGTTTTCTGGTTAGCATTGGGGTACCATCAAAACTTATTTATTTCTTTGAAATGTTTGAGTTTACAATTTACATGTTTTCATTTTTCTACTTTGTCTGCTTACATTTAGAAATGAAGCAAAATTAGTCTGAGGGTTTTAGGCAGATTGTTATAATTCTAATTTTTAACTAAAAAAAAAATTAGTCTAGTTGTCACGCTTAAAACTACCCTATAGGTACAATCGACCTATTATCCTTCCACCAATAGGAGCAAAAGGCAACGTTAGTATGTGAAACTAGTTTCATGTCATTTATTCAACAATAAGGGTGTTAGCATGCATTTGGAAATGAACCCATATTTAAAAAAATTATATAAAATAGAAAAGAATTGTTATCTCAAAGAAAATGGCGAGTTAAAAGAGGTTGAAAACAATGGCAAGTTAAAAGAGGTTGAAAACAAAGTAAAATGAAAGGGCCCAACCAAATTCGAACAGGTGACCTTAAAAGAGGTTGAAAACAAAGTAAAATGAAAGGGCCCAACCAAATTCGAACAGGTGACCTCTTGATCTGCAGTCAAATGCTTTACCACTGAGCTATGGACCCATTTTGCATGATTTCAACCTGAGTGACCCCTTCTACAGAGTGTCAGTCTAAAAGTGTAAAAAGTGTCTCTCCAAAATAAAAGGGCCCAACCAAGTTCAAACGGGTGACCGGTCAAATTCTCTACCACTGAGCCATGGATTCATTTTGTAGGATTTTAACCTTAGTGACCCCTTAGACATAGTGTCGGTCCAAAAAGTGTAACAAATTTCTATCCAAGATAGAAGGGCCTGTTAGGATCGCACAACAACGCACACGCTCGATCTAGATGAACACAAAGAACAGGATAGAGAAAAGTGCAAGGAGAACTCTGGCTAAAAGGATTTTTCTATTGATGACTTCACGTATGTACAGTAAGAGAGAAGTACAGAGAATAGAAAGTACTTTTCAAAGCTCTAGCGGACGGGATATATATATACAGTTCAGTTTACTATATATAGGTTTACCAGATTTAACCATCTACTATATATAGCCATTTACTATATATAGCCATTTACTATATATAACTTTACCCGATTTAACCATCTACTATATATAGCTATTTATCAAATATAGGTTTACCGGATATAGTTTTACCAAATATAGCTTTACCAAATATAGCTTTATCGGATATAACCGTTGACCAAGCTATAAATAAGCCGCAGGCTCTATAACCTAACAATTCTCCCACTTGGAGACTGATCTAGTCAACCAAGAATTTCATTCTCAAACGACCATGAGCATCTTCATGGTCTTCATGGCACCATATCAATTGAGGCTTTGCACAACCTCAATATTCCAACATCAACACATTTTGTCAACATGTTTGCTGGATTCTTTGCACCCTCTATCTTCTCCAAACACATCACCATCTTTCACTAACCTGCAAGTGAAATGGTATCGTCTTATGTGTTTTCTCTTTAAATGATAGACCGGGTTTCTTCGCCAACTGTATGACACTCTGGCTATTTCTGTTAAGAATCTTCGTGCTGCTTCTTGCCCATTCTTCCAGATAGTCAGTCATCCATATCGTCTTCTTTCCAGCTTCAACTATTGCCACGTACTCAATCTCAGTACAACGCATTTTTGAAGCCTAGATGTCCCATCATCCATGGCTTGCGGTCTTATCAAAGGGTTGTGGTTCCCTTTCATCAGCAACAGATAGTGTAATGAAAGTACATACATATCTGGTACTCTGATAGTACAGGATGATCTTCTCAACACTAGTTCAGGTGTCAGTTGCTCCACTGCTGATTCCTCCGCAACAACCTTAGGAGTTTGTTGAGTATCTGCTACAAGATCACTTGGTGATTTTCTCCGCAACTCAACCTCAACTCCCACTTGCTTTGTTGTCTTGGAACCTTGCTCCACATATGGTTCCTCAGCAGTAGTCTCAGGAGTTTCTTGA
Source organism: Cucurbita pepo subsp. pepo (assembly GCF_057944985.1). Classification (NCBI taxonomy): domain Eukaryota; kingdom Viridiplantae; phylum Streptophyta; class Magnoliopsida; order Cucurbitales; family Cucurbitaceae; genus Cucurbita; species Cucurbita pepo. The sequence goes on from NC_141807.1 coordinate 11,242,679, forward strand.
GTATCTGCTACAACATCACTAGGTGAGTTTCCCTGCAACTCAAGCTCAACTCCCACTTGCTTCGTGGTCTTGGAACCTTGCTCCACATCTGGTTCCATTTCCAATCGCACTTTCTTCAATTCTCTGGCGGTCCTTGTGAAGCTAACTCGTTTCTGCTTGCTCATAACGTAGTTCTCACAACGACCCACATCAACAGATTTCAGCCCTTCTAAAACTCCTTTCGCAGCCAGCCTCTTCATTCCTTTCGCACTCATAGGTTCAAGTCTATTGTGCTGTAGACTTGAATTTGAAGCACTCTCAGCAACAGCAGCTATGTTCATACACCCTGCAGTGGTGTATAAGGTTCCAGATTTTGAGCCACGTGCTACCACCGTAGCACCCTTCATAATCTTTCACGAACTCTTCCCTAACTTTGTTGCATAACCTGTGCTGTTCAACTGACCAATACAGATCATGTCCAATCATTTCCTGCCGGAGTTTTTAAGTCGAAAGTGCTAACCACTACACCATAGAACCACTTGTTAAACTTTATTTTGGCAGCGATTTTTATAAGCGCCAACAACGCTGGATTTTGCACAGCTAAAGGTCGTAGTATCCTTATATACTTTCACAAGGTGTTTTCAACTTCTTTTATAGGTAATTGAACTTTTGAGTCCATGTAAATGATTGGTTGGATTAGTATCAGTTTAAGAAGATAGAGGAGAGAAGAGAGACTTTGTTAGAAATTCTCCCATAGGTAATCCCCCAAGGTGTTTTCAACTTCTTTTATAGGTCGAATTTTAAAATCAAACCACAACAAAATTTACTTCTATCTAGCAAAATTATTTTTTTGTTTGAAACAAGATTATTCCCTTCTTTTTCTAAAACTAAATTTGACTCTGAAGTAGATTTTAATAGTTTTGTTAATGAAATTTTCTTTAAATTTTTTGTACACAGAGTACCATGGAAATAAGGCTCAAATAAAGGATATAAGACACGTAATTGAGAGAACCTAAATTTTTTTTGAAGTTTGCTTTTCTAGGATACGTCATCACGAAAGTTTGAGACAAAGACCATTGGATAGGTTTTAATAAGGCTCAAATAAATTTAAAATCCAAGAAAACGTATGGACACAACTAGCTGATTTCTTTTGATTACATTACTGAATGTATGTAGATGTTTTAAGTGTTGATCTTAATGGTTTTAGAAAATATCAACACATCATCGATATAAACTATAGAATTTTTTTGAAAGGATTGAACATATCATTCATAATCTTCTGAAATTCGGATGGAGCGTTATTTAGCCTAAATGGCATGACGTTCCTCTCATATTTTCTAAATTGGACATTAAATGCTATTTTATATTTGTCCTTTTAGGAAACTAGAATTTTCCAAAATCCCAATTTCATGTCGAATTTTATAAAAACATTTGACTCTAAATTCTTTTTATCAAATCATTTTTGTTTTGGATGGGATATCTTATTTATTCTAAAACCTTATTCAAAGGTTTGTAATTAATTACCGGTATCAGAATTTCTGGTTTCTTTTCACCATGTTGTTAACCTAAAATGCGAGACATGACCACATGCTCTTTGAAGACCTTATCAGCTTCCTCTGCAAAATATCACCTAAAATGTCACAGTATTTAGTGCAAAATATCACCTAAAATGTCACAGTATTTAGTGTTCGATGCTTTTTGACTTAACCCTAGGGTTCTATTTAAAGTGAACTTGCGATAATTTTTGTCAAATTATATATTTCAATACCTAATACATTAAGATATAATATCTTATTTCAATAATATTAAAATGTTGTAGAATATCATAATATATGTTTAATTAATATGAATCTCATTCAAATTTCAAATATATATTTTTATTTAATGTTTATGATACACATCAATTATTTTAATATTTAACATATCAAATACGTTAATATGTTTTGATATTATACTTCAAGACTATAGGAACTTGCTCAGAGGACCTGAGAGTTACATTGGCCTACAATGCATCTCATGGACGATGCAAAACTATGGTGGCGCTTGAAGGTGAATTGTATAAAAAACTGGTCATGCACCAAAAAATCATGGGAAGACCATTGATGGAATTGAAGCAATCGACGCTCCCCTGTATGGGTTTCCAATCAAAGACCTAATGTTTGATGTTGACTCTTTTGAAGAAAGAGCCACATGATCAAACAACAAGAAATGGGGCGGTATCTCTGAGAACTGTATCACACACATAAAAAAAATATGTCGAAGAGTTAGACATTACACAGAAGATCTGGCTTTCATCGAGGAGACCCGACTTATATTCTCGAAAATGAAATTTTATTTTCTTATTTCGTTTATTTTATAGTTTCATCTTTTGTCACCAATTATATTTAAACTTTACCTAGGTTTGAGAAGCACTATAATGGATGAGTTCAATAGTATCTTAAATTCAAAAGACTTTTATGAACTTGGTTTCTGAGGCACTATAATGGTCAAGTTCAATAGTATCTTAGATTAAAAAGACTTTTATGAACTTTGAACCTTTAATAGTGTTATGTCATAGATATTTGGTTCAATTTCAACAACTGAGGTTGAGGTTATTCAAATGGTTAATGTGATAATCCGGTCATTTTCAAGGTCTCTTTTGTTGAACGCCATCATGGCTGAGATGACTGAGATGACTGAGATGAGCACTTGAGTGAGTTTGACAAGGAGGGTCGTAGAGAACCACACCCCGAGCCAAGCTCATGTTGGGCTTAACAAACTAAAAATCCAAAAACACAAACCCTTAAATGGGAACCAGGATGCTAAGGAATTAAAAAACTTTATTTTTGACGTAGAACATTACTTGAAGGTTACAGGAACTTGCTCATAGAATCTAAGAGTTACGTTGGCCACAATGCATCTCATGGACGGTGGCGCTCGAAGGTGGATGATATAAAAAATGGGTCATGCACCATAAACTCATGGGAAGACCGTTGATGGAATCGATGCAATCGACGCTCCCCTTGATGGGTTGCCAATTAAAGACCTGACGTTTGATGTTGACTCTTTTGAAGAAAAAGCCACACGATCGAACACCTCGAAATGTCGCGATAGCTCTAAGAACTCTATCATACGACCTGAGAGTTGAGGGCTACAGGAACTTTCTCATACGACCTGAGAGTTACGTTAGCCGCAATGCATCTCATGGACGATGCAAAACTATGGTAGTTCTCGAAGGTGAATGGTATAAAAAATGGGTCATGAACCATAAACTCATGGGAAGATCATTGATGGAATCGATGCAATCGACACTCCCCTGGATGGGTTGCCAATCAAAGACCTAACATTTTATATTGACTCTTTTGAAGAAAGAGCCACACAATCGAACAGCTTGAAACGTCGCGGTAGCCCTGAGAACTCTAACACACACAGGGAAGGGTGTGTCGAAGAGTTAGACATTAAGTAAAAGATCATGCTAAAACTCTTCAGCGATCTGACAAAAGACTTCAGGACATCTACACCAAAAATCCATTGTTGTCCAGCGGTAAGGATATCTGGCTTTCACCCAGGAGGACCCGGGTTTGATTCCCGGCAATGGAATATTATTTTCTTATTTCATTTTATTTTACAGTTTCTATCTTAGACTAAAAAGACTTTTATGAACTTTGTACCTTTGTTAGAAGTTATGTTATAGATATTTTGTTTAATTTTAAATGGTTAATGCGATAATCCAGTCGTTTTCGAGGTCTCTCTTGTTGAACGACATCATGGTTGAGATGAGCAGGTAATTCAAATGGTTAATGCAATAATCCAGTCATTTTCGAGGTCTCTCTTGTTGAACGACGTCATGGTTGAGATGAGCAGGTGATTCAAATGGTTAATGCGATAATCCAGTCGTTTTCGAGGTCTCTCTTGTTGAACGACATCATGGTTGATGAGCACCCGAGTGAGTTTGACAAGTTGGGCTGTAGAGAACCACACCTCAAGCCACGTTCATGTGGGCTTAACAAACTTAAAATCCAAGAACACAACCCCTTAAATGGAAACGGGGATGCTAAGGAATTAAAAAGCTTTATTTTTTACGTAGAAAAATACTTGAAGGTTACTTGAACTTACTCATAGGACCTAAGAGTTACGTTGGTCGCAATGCATCTCATGCACGATGCAAAACTATGGTGGCGCTCGAAGGTGAATGGTATAAAAAATGGGTCATGCACCATAAACTCATGGGAAGACTGTTGATAGAATCGATGCAATCGACGCTCCTTCTTATACAAAATTTGGATCAACCAAGAGATAAAGCTAGAATTAGATTATGGAACCTTTTTCTAAATCGAGTAACTCCACAATCAACTTCATCGAGGCTTGATTGAATGACTCAGATGCAATCTACCACAAGAATTGCATAAAACTTAGAAATGACAAAGATATGCTCGAATTTCTACGGGAGGGGTCATCTCAACTTGAGAGATCAATTTCATTGATCACAAATATGTTTTTACATAATAATGTGTGGGTATTTATAGTCTCCCCACAAAAGAAGTTAGTGGCTGTGATTGAATCTCGATCCCTTTAGATCTCCACAGAAGACGAAGTCAATTTGAGCATTACAAACTTTATGAAATTAAAATAAGAAATAAAGTTTTCTAACCACTCATGAAATGATGCTTGCAACTTCATCCGCTACTTCAACCATGCAAATATTTATTTTTGAATCTCCAAATGGTCTTGACTCAAACGACTCAACTTGTCACACATGAAATGATGGTTGAACCTAGCCTATCCAATTTTGTAGATGAAGTATGAATGCTTGTTGAATCTTCTTGGCCTTGGGTTGTGTAATAGGTCTAGTTGGAACACCATGATTCTTATCATCATCCCCCTATTCAAAAGAATCAGAAAAATCATCACCTACATCAAAAGGACTCAACTCAGCAACATTGAAAGTAGAATGTACACTGTGATTCTTATCATCATCCCCCTCTTTAGGATTCGTCCTCGAATAAGAAAAATCATCCACCTACATCAGAATGACTCAACTTAGCAACATTGAAAGTAGAATGTATTGACAATTCTAAAGGAAGATCAATTTTATTGTTCCATGCAATAAAATGAGTCATTTTACTAAATGTCTTATAGAGCATTTATAGTCAAATAAAGAATTAGGAATCCACGCTATCTACAAACGCACTCCCAATTGAGCTATCCACGCTAACGTTAAAATGAAAATTCATCAGTAAAATTATTTACGCTAACTCATTGAAATTTTAAAAAGAATTCATCTTTAAATTTAGATAAGATAGTAAGTTATATTACTTGAATCAGGTGTGGTGAAGGTCGAACAACAACCTGACCTTCAAATCTTCAATATTAAGCTCTCCCAACTAAGCTATCCCCTGTAACATTGAAAATGAAAATTCCTAAATTTTAAAAAGAAATAATCACTAAATTTAGATTAAATAGTCAAGTAATTTTAAAAAGAAATAATCACTAATTTTAGATTGAATATTTAGGTTATGCAAGTTAGAAAACTTGAATTAGGTGCGGTGAACGTGGATCAAACACGTGACTTTCCGATCTTTAGTGATGTTCTCACGTGACTTTCAGATCTTCAGTGACGCTCTCCAAACTGAGCTATCCCCGCTAACATTAAAAATAAAAATTCATCGGTTAAGATGTTTTCACTACTTCATTGAGATTTTAAAAAGAAATAATCACTAATTTTAGATTGAATAGCTAGGTTATGCAACTTACTTGAACGCTCTCCAAACTGAGTTATCCCCGCTAACATTAAAAATAAAAATTCATCGGTTAATAAGATATTTTCACTACTTCATTGAGATTTTAAAAAGAAATAATCACTAATTTTAGATTGAATAGCGAGGTTATACAACTTAGTCAACTTGAATCAGGTGCAGTGAACGTGGATCAAACATGTGACCTAATCACTAATTTTAGATTGAATATTTAGGTTATTCAAGTTAGTCAACTTGAATTAGGTGCGGTGAACGTGGATCAACCACGTGACTTTCAGATCTTTAGTGATGCTCTCACTTGACTTTCAGATCTTCAGTGACGCTCTCCAAACTGAGCTATCTCCACTAACATTAAAAATAAAAATTCATCGGTTAAGATATTTTCACTACTTCATTGAGATTTTAAATAGAAATAATCACTAATTTTAGATTTTATAGCCACGTTATGCAACATAGTCAACTTGAACGCTCTCCAAACTGAGCTATCCCCGCTAACATTAAAAATAAAAATTCATCGGTTAATAAGATATTTTCACTACTTCATTGAGATTTTAAAAAGAAATAATCACTAATTTTAGATTGAATAGCGAGGTTATGCAACTTAGTCAACTTGAATGAGGTGCAGTGAACGTGGATCAAACACGTGACCTTGAGATCTTTAGTGACGCTCTCCCAACGAAGCTATCCCGGCTAACATTAAAAATGAAAACTCATTAGTAAAGTATTTAGCTAATTCATTGATATTTTAAAAGGAAATAATCACTAATTTTAAATTGAATAGTCACGAGTGAAGTTATGTGACTTGAATCAGGTGCGGTGAACGTGGATCGAACACGTGACCTTCACATTTTCAGTCTGACGCTCTCAAAACTAAGTTATCTTCGCTAATATTTGAAAAAAAAAAATCATATGTAAAGGTATTTCCGCTAATTCATTATATTTTAAAAAGAAATAATCACTAATTTTAGATTGAATAAAGTTATGCAACTTAATGAACTTATGCAACGTAAACCAAGTGCGGTGAACGTGGATTAAACATGTAACCTTCAGATATTCAGTCCGAACTAAGCTATCCCCGCTAACACTAAAAATCAAAATTCATGTGTAAAGGTATTTCTGCTAATTCATTATTCGTTGAAATTTTAAAAATAAATAATAACTAGTTTATTTTTTATGCAACGTAAACGAAGTGCGGTAAACGTGGATTAAACATGTAACCTTCAGATATTCAGTCCGAACTAAGCTATCCCCGCTAATATTAAAAATCAAAATTCATGTGTAAAGGTATTTCCGCTAATTCATTATTCATTGAAATTTTAAAAATAAATAATAACTAGTTTATTTTTTATTGAATAGTCAGCTTATGCAAATGGAAACAGGTGCAGTGAACGTGGAGATTCAACATGCGACCATCAAATCTTTAGTTTGACACTCTCCCAACTGAGCTATCCCCGCTAAACATTAAAAATAAAAATTCATAAAACTATAAGGTGCAATGGATGCAAATTGAACACAAGACCTTCCAATACTCAATTGGATGCTCTCCCAACTAAGCCATCCTAGATAACATAAAAAATAAATAATCACATGTTTTAGATTGAATAGTAAAGATATGCAACTTAGTCAACTTATGCCAGTTGGATAAAAAACGTGACAGATCTTCTGCTAATTCATTGAGATTTTAAAAAGAAATAATCGATCTTCTGCTAATTCATTGAGATTGAGATTTTAAAAAGAAATAATCGCTAATGTAGTGAACGTGGATCAAACGTTATCTTTAAATCTTCCTTCTACTAATTCATTGAGATTGAGATTTTAAAAAGAAATAATCGCTAATGCAGTGAACGTTGATCAAACGTTACCTTTAAATCTTTAATATGACGCTCTCCCTGAGCTATCCACGCTAATATTAAAATTAAAAATTCAAAAAGAAATAATCGCTAATGCAGTGAACGTGGATCAAACGTTACCTTTAAATCTTCAATATGACGCTCTCCCTGAGCTATCCACGCTAATATTAAAATTAAAAATTCAAAAAGAAATAATCGCTAATGGAGTGAACGTGGATCAAACGTTACCTTTAAATCTTCAATATGACGCTCTCCCTGAGCTATCCACGCTAATATTAAAATTAAAAATTCAAAAAGAAATAATCGCTAATGCAGTGAACGTGGATCAAGCGTTACCTTTAAATCTTCAATATGACGCTCTCCCTGAGCTATCCAGGCTAATATTAAAATTGAAAATTCATAAGTAAAGGTATAAAGTGCGGTGAACGTGGATCGAACACGTGACTTTCACAGATCTTCAGTCTGACGCTCTCCCAACTGAGCTATCCCCGCAATCATTGGAAATGAAAATTCATCAGTAAAGGTATTTTCGCCGATTCATTGAGATTTTCAAAAGAAATAATGACTAATTTTTTATTGAATAGTCAGGTTATGCAAAAAGAAACAAGTGCGGTGAACGTGGAGATCGAACACGTGACCTTCAAATCTTAAATCTGACGTTCTCCAAACTGAGCTATCTTCGCTAACATTAAAAATGAAAGTTTTTAAATTTTAAGTAAAGGTATTTCCACTAATTAATTGAAATGTTAGAAAGAAATAATCACTAATTTTCGATTGAATAGTCAAATTATGCACCGTGAACCATGTGTGGTGAACATGGATCGAACACGAGACCTTCAGATCTTCAATCTAACGTTATCTCAACTGAGCTATTCACACTAACATTAAAAATGAAAATTCATCAGTAAAGGTATTTTCGCTAATTCATTGAAATTTTAAATAGAAATAATCACTAATTTTTAATAAGATATTCATGTTATCCAACTTGTATAAGGTGCGGTGAACTAGAACACGTTAGGTATTTCCGATAATTCATTGAGATTTCAAAAAGAAATAATGACTAATTTTAGATTGAATAGTTGGGTTATGCAACTAGAATCAGGTGCGGTGAACGTGGAGATCAAACACGTGACATTCAAATCTTCAGTCTGACGCTCTCCCAACAGAGTTATCCCTACTAATATTATAAATGAAAATTCATAAGTAAAGATATTTCCGCTAATTCATTATATTTAAAAAAGAAATAATCACTAATTTTAGATTGAATAAGCAAGTTATGTTTTTAGATTGTATAGTCAGGTAATAAACTTGTATTAGGTGCGTTGAACGTGGATAAAACACGTGTGACCTTCAAATCTTCAGTCTAACAATCTCCCAACTGAGATACTCTTGCTAACATTAAAAATGAATATTTATCAGTAAAGGTATTGGGTACGCTTCTGAAAATTCAACAAAAGGCAATAGTATTAGATCGAGATGCCAGATTTAAATCTCGCTTCTGGAAAATTCAACTAAGGCATTGGGTACGTAGTTATAGTACGACATTCCACCCATAAACAGATGGTCAAACAGAAATGCTCAAGCAAATATTGGAAGACATGTTGAGGGTATATGTGATGGATTTTGCAGGAAGCTCGAATAATTACCTACCCCTTATGAAATTCACTTATAATAATACTTGCCAAGCCACCATACAAATGGCCACATACGAGGTTCTCTATGGACGAAGATTTTGATCCCTTATCTTTTGGGAAGAAGGGGGGCAAACGACAACTATTGGGCCACAGTTGGTGCAAAGTACCACGCCGCAGTCCAGAAGATTAAAGCTAGGATACAAACCGCACAAAGCCGAGAGAAAAGCTATGCAGACCTAAGGCGCAAGAACATGGAATTGTAGGTAGGGGATCATATATTCCTAAAGGTAGCACCCCATGAGAGGGGTGCTCAGGTAGGGTAAAAAGGGGAAGCTAAGCCCTAGGTTTATCCGTCCCTTTGAGATATTAGAAAGGATTGGATCTGTGGCCTATAGAATCGGGCAATGCCCAAACTTGTCTGCAGTACATAATATCTTTCATGTATCCAAACTACGGAAGTATACCCTAGATCGTTCGCACGTACTGGCTCATGAAACTCTCTTCTTGAGAGATGACCTAACGTATAAAGAAGACCCGATTCAAATAATAGACAAGAAAGTCAAATGATTGAGAAACAAGGAAATCTCTCTTGTTAAGGTCATATGGAAGAATCATAGAGTAAAAGAAGCCACTTGGGAAACAGAAGGCAAATAAGAACCTTGTACCTTGACCTATTTTAGAATAAACACTTTCGATGACTGAAAGTTTTCAAAGGAGAGAAGAATTTGCAACACTCAAGGTCTCCAATAAGAGACAGTGTGTAATCCCTATTAGGTTGTATCTAGAAGTAAAGAACAAGTAAAATTGAAAAAATATTGAGAAAACTGTACTTTTTCTAATTTGTATAAACTTCCCGAATCATTAAATTTTTTATAGAATAAGAATTACAAGTTGCTTAAAAAAGCAAGGCTCCGATCGGAGAAGACTTTTCTAGTAGAAGATTCAAAAAAATCAAGAATGAAATTATAGAAATTCTAGACGTTTCATTGATAGTGGAAAATCCGTCTATAAATTATGAATAAGGGTAGACTATTAGGGGCAAGAAGCAAGCTTAATCGAGTACCCAATCGAGAGATACAAGTTTTTTTTTTGGGGTATAGTGTTCATGGGTTTACCTAGAATTCGAGAACTATAGTCCACTATTCATGTCCAAACTTGTTCCTGCACCTTCTAAATAAGTTTACCCATAAGTTTGGTGAAGGAAAGAGGTCCTCAAAGTGCTAGTAGGTTTTCACACGAATTAGTCCACGTTAGGTTACACTTTAATGTTTTCCTAAGCTAAAACCTAAACTCCTAAAGCCTAATCCATGACATTATGTATAAACCTAGGTTCATCAATAATCCATGTATCAAGTACCTAGAACTATGTGAATAACATGCTAAATAAGTTGCTAGGATCCTGTAACGACCCTAAATTTCCACAAACTCAGAGTCGCTACTAACGTCTCATGCTCATCTATAATGCGGAAATATAACTCTTACATGAACATAGTTGATAACGTAAACTTCAAAAAAAACGTTTAAAACAACTTCTTCTCTGGAAAACACAGCCATGGTCTTACGTGTTTAAGTATGAAATACTGAAATTTAGAGAAAACAAAAACAAATACAAAATAATTTAAAACAATGAAATGCAAAACAACCTATTCTAACTTAAGACTAGAAATTTAAATATGAATCTACCCTATGCACGTGCCACAGTCTCTGCTCGCGATGCCGCCGTCCCCGTACAAGTGCGCCTTGCCTTTACCTGAAAAATGATGTGGCACACGGCCTGAGTATTTCAAAGAATACTCAGTAAGTGGCCCCGCTATAGGGGCCATGCAAATGCAAACACATGCAATCATGATTTAGGGACCTATCTCTAATCATCTTAGGGGTGGCCTCCAGTCTCGGACAAATTGGATGTGTAGTACTTCCCTACACATGACTCACACGTGCGAGTGTGAGTCCCCAGGGCGCTCGCACACCCCCTGGACCCTCTGGTCAAGCTAATCTGTAGGGACGTCCGGAGGTCAGCGGAACCCCATAGTGTCATGCGCCTCATGAACACCCTCATCTGTGTGCTTTCGCACCTGTGCGCATTCGCGCTCATCATAAGGTGCGCGTCCGCACTCATCATCTCTAGGGGAAGTAGCCCTATGCTTATGAACATACAATATGCATGAGGTCCCTCTAAATCCATCATAATGTCTCTTCTGACACAACCCTCTAGTCTCATCTCTTTGTTACTCTAGGTAACACATACTCGTGGATATTTATATTAATATCATTTTCACGCTCTTAGGGTTGTGTCCTATGTCGATCTAACGACATGATGCAATATGGCACTCATCATCATATGGCATGCTCAATATGGAAAACATCATCATATTAAGGTAAACGTCACGCAATCATCATACTCATCATATTGCCACAAAGTGCATCAAACATATCAAGTACGACATTCATCAAAATATATATATACTGAGCACATCATCAGGTATCATAACCCACACATCATCATAACTCATATATCGCATCGTACGACATAGTTCATACAACATCGTAACTCATACAATTTTTAGCCTATCCTATAGTAAGGCCACTTACCTGGTTAGCTTATACGGGTGTGACCAATTTATCCTTAATGAAAGTTCGATTTTTCCCTTTGTATCCAAGCCAACCTATAAGAATTCATAACATCAATTTCATGTTTAATTCTCTAACTCCGACAAGGGTTCATGTGCTAAACTTCATGTGAGCATTAAAGACTTTATGAGTATTGAATATATATATATATATATCTTAGTATCTTTTTTTTTTTTACTCTATGTATTTACTCTGTAAAATTATTTCTCTTCACCAAATCTTCCATTTTCCTCCCCACTGTCTCTTTCTTTTCTTTACTGTATTTAATTAGTTAAATATATATAATTTCCTTTCCTTTACCTCTTTCTTTTCTTCTTTTCTGTACTTAATTAAATATATGTATATATATTTTTCTTTACCTCTCTCTGTTTAATTCATTTCAAACCTCTTGTTTAATTCTTGTTCAATTCTTTTCTTCCCTATTTAATTCTAACACTTTAGTAAATGAAGGGTTTCTAATTCTTAATAATGGTACAAAGAAGAAGATCTATGATCTCATTCAAAGATCTGACATGATTTCTAACTGCTAATTAACATCTAAATAACTGGGTAATGTAGGTGGAAATCTGATTCTAATTAATTCGATAAATGATTTTGAATTTTTCTTTTCTTTCCTAAAACTACTGTCATTAACCATTTCCAATCTATTTTAATTTTTCCTTGAGTAAAAATGGCTATGCATCCATCCATTATGATTTTCTTCTCTTTCCTCAAAATGATGATTCAATTTAGATGCAATTGACACACCCAATTTTGATTTTCGATCCCATATCCAAAAATCTAAATAATTGAAGGAGAGATCTAAGATAACTTTTCTATCTCGTGCAAAAATAAAAGAAAATGAGATCCAACTTACCGATGACTTTTCTATCTCTTTCCATTCCTATTAGATCTGCCTGAAGTGAAGGTCATCTCCAATTCTTCTCTCCCAAAATCTGTGATCTTTCCTATGTTTCTTTCTCCCTTCCCAGAATCTGCCATTTTTGTATCTCCAATTCTTCTCCCCCAAAATCTGTGATCTTTCCTATGTTTCTTTCTCCCTTCCCAGAATCTGCCATTTTTGTTTCTGTTTCCTTTCTTGTTTTTTTTTGCAGATCATTTTAAAGTTGGAGGGGTTGGGGAGATATTGGGGGAAGGTGGAGAGAGAGGGTCGATAATTTACTTTTTTTTTTTTTTTATAATTATTATTTACTTATTTTTTTTTTTTGGGTCGTTACAGATCCATACCCATAAGTAACCATTATCTGCATTACGATGTGTACTAAAAGGCTCCTATTCCTCATTAGGTAGGATGTCCTACAATATGTATCAGGAGCTGAATGTTATGATAGGCCTACCTTTCCCATCAGCTAAACCAGATGCCCTGCACCACGATTTACCAGTAGGATTACATGATTATGACGACACCACTCATGTGTTCATGGGGAGAAAATTGAAGGTTATTTTAGCGGAAGGTTTTCAGGATCAGTATATGATACATGACACGATGACCTCTAAGTTCTAAGATCCTGAAAACATAACAAGAAGTAATATCCTAGCTTAAGGTCGCGATTAAGCACCTACGAGTAGGCTACTTACTAAGTTTTACTCACTCCATGTTTATCATTTTTTTTCAAGTAACTAAGAGTTGGTCGTGGATGAGAGTGGACTTTGGAGTGTGGTCCATGGACTAACCTCTATTTTTAATCTAGTATTTTTTGTTCTTCTCTAGATTCAAAATAAGCGGAAAATGATAAAAAAGCGATGAGGAATTTGTAGAAAAATTATGGATTTTTTCGAGAAAAATAATAATAAAATATTCGGAAAGGGGCAAATTACCAAAATACCCCTAGAAGAATGGATAATTACAAAAATGCCACTCTAATTAGAATCAGAGCATCTACCGTGACCATCCGAGCAAAATCCTTCGAACACAAATTTCAACCGTCGGATCTCCTCCAAAATTTGATATGATCTAGAACGAACACGCATGGATCATCACATCCAACGACTAGTATTCAAAGCCAAGGTCGGTAAGGCTATGATCGGAGTTGATATCTCCTAAAAATTATCCAGAAAGTTCGATCTCTAAATAATGAAGATTCTGGAGCTCTCAATGTCTGTTTAAGCTCCTCCTATAAAGTCTGAAGTAGGAGCAACAATACGGAATAAGAATCGAGAAAGGTCGATCCCCCAATCGAAGGCAATAAGCGTTTAGATTGTGGGTCTCTTACTCTCAGATTTCTTCCAAATTCGAGAGAAATCCTCCACCATTTCTCTTCAAACTTCTAAATAACGAAGAATCTGGAGCTCTCAATGTCGGTTTAAGCTCCTCCTATAAAGTCTTAAGTAGGAGCAACAATACGGAATAAGAATCGAGAAAGGTTGATCCCCCAATCGAGGGCAATAAGCGTTTAGATTATGGGTCTCCTACTCTCAGATTTCTTCCAAATTTGAGAACAATCCTCCACCATTTCTCTTCAAACTTATTCCTACCGTTTCTAAACAAGATTACCCACAAGTTCTATGAAGGAATATAGTGCTGAAAGAGCCTAGAAACCATTCCCCCAATTCAATCAACCATTGAAGAACTTCAAGAAAAACTTGAAAATCCAATCTGAGGATACATGATGATTCGTCGAGCAAGAATGATTCCAATCAGTTTCTACACCTCCAAGGAATGCTTCCATAGAAGACCACAAAGAAAAGTAACCTCGAGAGCGTGTCGAATTGAAGGAAATAGGTTTCGAAATTAAATTGGGGATAAGAGTCGAATTCCTATCTACGATCTCTTTTCCTTCAAATTAAGGATCCTCTAGCTTCAAAGGAAGAAGTTGAGTAAACTTGATGAAGGAATCGAGAGAGGAAACATCGTAAAACAAGCTACCCAAGAGATCGAAAATTCTGGCGTTTCGAGTGAGTTGCATACCGAGAACGATTTTTGGAAATTAAGGTCTTACATTTAAAGACGTTCCTCCAAACCAATTCCTTTAGCCTGAAGAAAGGATATGGAAGAGGTTCGATGAAGAAATAGGGCCTTGAAACCCCTAGAATCGGCTACCCAATAAGAAATCCTTTGTTTTATCTCCAACGATAAATCAGATTTTGGATGAACTTTGGAAGCGAATATCTTAGGCTACGATCCACGAGAAGGTATCAAATCAATCCCTAGCCCTTCCTTGTAATAACAATCTTTAAGTTTCACGAAGAAATCGAGGAGAGAAACGCTGTAAATGTGGCTGTACAGGCCGAGTTTCAGATGGCGACGACGCGAAAAATGCGTATCTTCTTCCTGTTCAGAGGAAAAAAACGATGATATGGCCAGTTCAACTAAACTGTCCAAGTCAACTCAAATAAATACTACGTGCACAATATCATGCTGGGCTTATTTCCTAAGAACCCCTTGGTCTCTAATAAATACTACGTGCACAATATCATGTTGGGCTTATTTCCTAAGAACCCCTTGGTCTCTAATAAACTTATCTTTTTTTGTTCCTAACATTTTGGTATCAGAGTCATGCCCTAAACTAGTTAAAACTAAAAGCAGAAGTCTTCTACGTGTGTCATAATAAAAGTATGTCGATGGAGAGTCCACTTGTGCAGTCTGCTGGAGGAAGGAGACAAGGTCGTGGAAGCTTTAGAGGCAAAGGAAGGGGACGAGGCAGACAAACCTTCAACAAGGTCATAGTGGAGTGCTATAACTGTCACAAACTAGGACATTTTCAATGGGAATGTCAAAGAAATACCACACGAGGCAGACAAACCTTCAACAAGGCCACAGTGGAGTGCTATAACTGTCACAAGCTAGGACATTTTCAATGGGAATGTCAAAGCAAGGAGAAGGAGACAAACTATGCAGAGAGTCAAGAAGAGATGTCGCTGAGGCTTACGTGAATATGAATAAGGCCAATAGAGAAGATATGTGGTTCCTTGACTCGGGATGTAGCAATCATAAGTGTGGGAAGAAGGAATATTTTTAAGATTTTGATGGAAGTTTCAGAGATTCAGTGAAGCTGGGCAACAACTCAAGCATGGTTGTAACTGGAAAGGGTAATGTACGGCTGGAAGTGAATGGAATGATAATGATAATCACAGGAGTGTTTTATGTGCCAGACCTGAGGAACAATTTGTTGAGTATTGGTAAATTGCAAGCAAAGGCGTTACCTTTTTGTTTCAAAATGGAACATGCAAGGTGTTTTATCCTGAGAGAGGCTTAATCATGGAGACGAAGATGTCTTTGAATCGAATGTTCGTATTGCATGCTATATCTCAGCCTGTAGCAGCCGTTCAAACTCAATTGAAACTTATGGGGAAAAGTGGTTCAAGGTCTCTGTCGTACACTCACCGCTCCAATTCCTATCGCCATAGTCAGAGAAGCAGAAGGGACCCAAGTTCTTCCCCCTATCATTCCACTACCAATTCCAGGAGAAGCAGTCGTTCAAGTTCCCTCAGCCGCCAACGCAGAAGTAGGTCTTCCTCGTTATCTCCTTTCCCCAAATCGTCCAGTTCCAGTCCTAGTCGTGCAACCACTTATCGGAATCATTCCATAGAGAAGCTTAAGAAAGAGGTAGAAGAGAAGAAAAGGCGTGAAACAGAGTTGAAGAAGTTAGAAGAAGATGCAACTAGGAGGATGGAAGAACTAATTCAGAAGAATGTTGAAGAAAGGCTAAACTCTAAAGAGACTAAATTAGAAATACAGAGGCGAATAGAGAAAGGTCGCACGAAGTTGTTTGATGATGTTGATGTGCAGCTTGAGAAAGAGAAAGAAGCCGCTCTTACTGCTACAAGACAAAAAGAAGAACAAGCACGAAAAGAGAGAGAAGAGCTAGATAAAATGCTGCAAGAGAATAGAAGAAGGGTAGAAAAAGCACAGCGACGATTAGTTTTGGAGCTGCAGCGGAAGGAAGAAGAACATTATTGTGAGCTCGAGTTGATTCAGAGATAAAAAGAGGAGGCAGCTCAGAGAACTAAGCTAGATGATAAGAGTTTGAGTTAAGTTTTGCTGGGAGTTAGTGAAGAGTCAAAAGCTTACAGACTCTATGATATAGAAACGGCAGATGAAAATAAGGATATAGAAGCGGCAGATGAAAATAATGATATAGAAGTGGCAGAGGAAAATATTTCATCTGGCTCTTTGGCTAAAGCAAGCTCTCCTAGCTCGAATAAGGCAAGGAATAAGAGACCACTAGTCTGGATGAGAGACTATGCAATAGGAGAAGTTTTTTTTTGTAAAGAAGATGATGAAGCTCTGCCATGTTTACCCCTACTGAACCTGCAAACTTTGTAAACTTTAGAGAACTATTGAAGAGTGAGAAATGGAGGCAAGCCAAGGATCTGGAGCAATAAACAGAAATGGCACATGGGAATTGATGAAGTTACCTGGTGGAAGTTTGGTATGAGGTCGTAGATATAAACTGATTACTATTCGTGTTCAGTTTAAGGGAGGGATTGTTAGAATTAGATTTGATTGAGTTATTTGGATTAGATTTGATCTAGTTATTTGAATTAGATTTGATTTAGTCATTCTTCAATTGGATGAGAGATTTCTCCAAATCATCCTTCTGATCTTACAGTTTTCTTTTTTTGTTACTAACAGTAACATGTCATTCTTAAAAAACTAGGATACCGATGTGACAATGATACATTAATTAAAAAGAATTATTTCAAAAAATTTATCAATTTTATATTAGAAATAAATTCATATAAATAAGTTTACATATTTGTATACTTAACAAAAAAAAGCTTAATGTATGTTTCACTCTAAAAATATATTCAAAGTCAAGTGTCTGATACGATGGATTATAAATTTGTAATGTATCCATTGTATTAACAAGTGTTCAGTACATGCCCAACAAGTGTTCAGTACATTTAAAGTAGTTTGAAAACTAGCACGTCAAATATTATAATTGACTAACTACAACTTCAATTTTGTGCTTTAAAATTGGTTTTGACCCAAGAGAAATAAAATCCTTAATTTAGTACATGGTAGCAAAGATGAACATGAGAATGAGTTATTCTCATATGGAAAGAGATTTAACCTTAAGTTATATCTCATATCCTCTCGTAACCAATTATTTAGTTTGATTTAGTATAAATTAGAAAGATAGGTCCATCAATAGCAAAAAAGTAAAATAAAATAAAATAAATAGAATAGATTAAATTAGCCACTAACATAATTAAAAAAAAAAAAAAAACATAAAGGATGAATTGATTAAATTGGCTAATTGCTGACATAATTAAAAAAGAATGTAACAAACACACCGAAATAAGATTAGGAACACAAGTAAAAAAAAAAAAAAAAAAAAAAACTCATACAGCCAAAAAATCAAGATTTGGAAAGTGTTAAACAGTTTTGATATATAGACATTTCAAGACCTTACTCGTGCAATTTTCCCATGAAATCTAACACTAGAGCATCATAAAATTTAGAGAAATGTTTGAAATTGATGTCATGTTCATATAGGTTGACTTTAATACAAAAGACAAATCGAACTTTCTTAAGGATAAATTGGGGACACCAGCCTAAGCTAATCAGGTAGGTGGCCTTACCATCCGTATGGTTAAATTTGATGTTGACTGTGCTCGTGGTTATGCAAGTGTCATATATATTGATATATGTGAAATGTTTGTGAATCGATATGCTTATGATTTGTTATAATATGTGAATTGTATGATAATACTTACGGTACCATGTGTTGAATGGTATATTTGAGATAGGATACGAGAAGGATGCACTAAACGTAATGTAATGATAGGAGTAAGACATGTTCATGAAACGTTATGGTTTGGTTACGTATCGAAGTGTTATGGGTATGACAGATCGATAACAACGATATGGTCACGATGGATTCATAAAACAATACGATTAGGTTATGGGTAGAAAGGGATAGAATTATGATAGATTGATAGAACGATAGCGTTAGGATACGTTTCTGTAACGTTAAGACTAAGGTACGTTCAGGTAACGACACGACTATGATATGTCTAAGGACGTTAAGGCTATGATAAATTAGGGAAGAATATAATCATGAAGTTTTTACGACATGATATGATTATGATACGACATGTGAAGGACGGATATATATCCAAAAAGTGTCTAAGAGGGACGTGAGAATAAATTATTCTCGAGCTTTCTTTACATCGGTCAAAGAGTATTTGATAAGCTATCAAAATGAAGGGTTTTCTCTTTTCTTCTTCCTTCTTTCTCCCTTTTCACGTTTATTTATTTATTTTTTTAAATTAAAAAAAGTTTAATGTGAGAATGAAGAAATTAGAAAGGAGAAAGAAATGAATGTAATAAAACTTTTCCGTCGGTAGGAATGGAAATGGTGAATGGGTTCTTGACGATAGTCGACCGCTATACTCTTGTTTTGGATGTAAGTGATGATTATCAGCAATATGAGTTGTGTCAATACCACACCGTTATCAAGAGGAAGTAAAGTAGAGTAGAATAGATCAAGCGATCCATTTGTTGAGAGTACTGTAAGAGGCACACAATTAAGAATGTTGGATATAACTACTCTTCCACATCTGAGGGATGAGTCTCAAAGATCCAACTACAATATCAAAGAAACTTCGGGTGGTAGCGATTGCTTGCATTGGTGTCTCCGTGGTATCCCAGACACGTGTAACATGATTTTTCTTGCTCAAATATAGCTTCATTTGTCTTAAAAGTTCACTTTTGAGTAATCCTGGAAGGCTTCTTAATTTGCGCTTCTGGTGAAGATGATCACTCCGAGGTGGGTTTGTTAGTGATGATGCAATTATATAATCAGGGTTTTATATCAATGGTTCCATTTATATCTATAAATGAAATTTGTGGTGTATTTTTTAGAAATTCAACAATAATCATCGGTTATTTGGTTACCGTTCTAAAGAAATTCAACTTTTGACCTTTTGTGAATGCTCAAAGCTACTTGCAAAGTACTGTTGATTATGATCTATAATACTCACCCGAAATTGAGGTTTGTTCATGTTTGAAAATGTGACAAACCAAAAGACAAGATGCTAATTAATATTGTTTGTGATTGTTGTTGTGAATTCTTCATCTTTGAATACATATTTTGGTTGGCTCATGAATTTTTCCATATTTTAAAAATATTTTTTTTTTTTAGTTGCGGCCTAATTTCATAATAGGCTATTGAATCACAATATTGCAATATTTTAAGTTACTTTTAAGATTAAACGTCCATGAATAAAGTAATTACGGCAAGTTCTTTTTATGCATCTTATTTTAATCTAGCACATAAATGCTTCCTAATTATTTTATTTATTTTTTTATGAATTAGGTTATGAAGATCATTTGAATTATAAACGCTTTAATTTATACAATATTTAATAACTAATCATTTTAATATTTATACTCAAATATACTAACAAGTACTAGTAACACTAGTCTCAATGACTTAAAGAATACAACTATTATCTCGAACTATAAAGAATTTAATTCTAACCTATTCTAATGGACAAACGCTTTATTAGACTCTATTGTAAGATTTCACTTCATCAATTTAAGTAGCGTTCAACTACAACTATAAATATCAAATTCTTAAGTATTCATGAACAAAATCGGCCTAACAATGTCTCTTGGAACTATTTACCAAAGGTGTTAGAATGAGCCGTGTGGAAGGGTTGCCTTTAGATGCTTTAGTACCAATTAAGGATGTCAATATCCTAGTAGTGCAGAATGCAGGAAGGTTCGTAGTTGAAAAGAATAACGAGAATAGTGGACATCGTTTCATCTACAAGCGTGTGGTGAACGGTCTGGTTGGTATGACTAGAGAACGTCGTCCTCGCATAATTTATATTATTGTGATAGAAGTTATAAATAACGATGATATTCCTTGGTCTTTTATTACAAAGGTGCATAACTTTTAAAGAAGTTCTCGAGTTCCTTGTCCCCAAGTAGCAATAAAACTACTAAAATGCTATCTCTACTTATAATAAAGCCCTCTCTCTCTCTCGCAATATATATGTGTGTGTTTGTGGATGTATTACTCTCTTTTATTAATGAAATATGGCATAGTCATAATGATATTATGAGTATCTTTTTTATCCCTCCCTTCCTTATCGCTATATAAAGAATATGAAGATTATAAAGAATATGAAGATTATAAGTAAAAGATGTACAAGTAATTTGTTACTTTTGAACTTAAAATGCTTATAATTTTATCAACAATAATTATCAAACGGTACATAATTTTGTCCAAGTAAGGTCGCTTCTCATTCCCTGTATGATATCATAACACAAAATCGAGCGGAAAGGTTAACGATAAAATGATAACAAAAACCGATTCGTCGAACTAACTATAAAGGAAGGGTTGGTTGGAAACCATGTCTATACTTCTTTGCTTTAATCACAGGTAACTAAAGATATATAAGAACAACAGAATATGGCATGCCCAGTCAAAATATAAAAAATTTCTTGCCATGTTATAGTTAATGAATATGGTATGCACAAAGATCTGATGTCACACTTCATGATTGGAGACCAATACAGTGAGCTATGGTCGTCCATAACGTCCTTTGGTCCAATTATGTTAAGCAAATGTTGTAGCAAGCAAAGAGTTTTTAATAAGTTTGCTATTGCAAAGAGCTCGGTTTAAGGAACAAATGTCTCTGATGTGAAAGGCGCACCAATTCAACGAGATTTAAGTAACCATGAATAAGACACATGATACAGCTTGTAAACAAAACGATGTCCATGACTCTTGTTATTTTCTTCCACTACAAACCTTCTAGCTTCTTGCACTTTTTTGTCATTGACAACCTTAATTGAAATTAGAATTGAAGGAAACACTTCTCCACAACTCAACAAAAATTTGTATTTTTTTTTTAATTATAAGCTAAATTAATAAAAATACCATTGAACTTTGCACTTTATCTAAAAAAATACTCATAATTTTTTTAGAAGTTTCAATAATACACTTAATCTTTTTAAAAAAAAAATCTATAGAAACTATTAATTTGTTTTTTACAAAAATACTGTTGAATTTTCAAAAAAAAAAAAAAAAAAAGCTTCAAAACTACGGTTAACTTTCAAAAGTGTTTAAAAAAAGATAGATGGGAGAAAATTGTGTTCAAGGGGATAAAATTGAAGGTTATTTTCAGTATAAGATTCTGAAAACATAACAAGAAGTAATATCCTAGCTTAAGGTAGCCATTAAGAACCTACTAGTAGGCAACTTACTAAGTTTTACTCACTCCATGTTTATCATTTTTTTTTTCGAAGTAACTAAGAGTTGGTCGTGGATGAGAGCGGACTTTGGAGTGTCGGCCATGGACTAACCTCTGTTTTTAATCTAGTATTTTTTGTTCTTCTTTTAAGTCTGCTTCTTATTTTGTGTTTGTAACGAGTATGTATATGTAACACCCAAAAAATGAAGGAAATTATCTCCCATAAGAATAAGCCACTCATGAAAGACCCAATGGATAGAAAGGAAAAAAATTAAAGGATTAAGCAAGAACAAAGGACTTAGTCAAGTCACTCGTGTACCCTAACAAGTGATTTCAAGGAGTTAAAGGCCTTTTGAAAAGAATTGGAAACGAAAAAGTAAATCAAAAGGGCAAAAAAGTCATTTTATCAATTATAAAAAATCTTTCCGGATTTGTAATTCCTTATCTAAAAGGAATCTCAAGATTCAAAAAAAAGGGAAAAAAGATAAAAAGGCGATTGAGAAATTTGTAGAAATTTTTTGGATTTTTCAAGAAAAATAATAATAAAATATTCGGAAAGTGGTAAATTACCAAAATACCCATAGAAGAATGGATAATTACAGAAATTCAACTCCAATTAGAATCAGAGCATCTACCGTGACCATCCGAACAAAATCTTTCAAACTCAAATCTCAATCGTCGGATGTCCTAAAAAATTTGATATGATCTAGAACGAACACGCACGGATCATCACATCCAATGACTAGTATGCAAAGCCAAGGTCGATAAGGCCATGATCGAAGTTGATATCACCAAAAAATTTTCTAGAAAGATCGATCTCTAAATAACGAAGATTCTGGAGCTCTCAGTGTCGGTTTAAGCTCCTCCTATAAAGTCGAAAGTAGGAGCAACAATACGGAATAAGAATCGAGAAAGGTCGATCCCCCAATTGAAGGCAATAAACGTTTAGATTGTGTTTCTCCTACTCTCAGATTTCTTCCAAATTCGAGAGCAATCCTCCACCATTTCTCTTCAAACTTCTAAATAACAAAGAATCTGGAGCTCTCAATGTCGGTTTAAGCTCCTCCTATAAACTCTAAAGTAGGAGCAACAATATGGAATAAGAATCGAGAAAGGTTGATCCCCTAGTCGAAGGCAATAAGCGTTTAGATTATGGGTCTCCTACTCTCAGATTTCTTCCAAATTCGAGAGCAATCCTCCACCATTTCTCTTCAAACTTATTCCTACCGTTTCTCAACAAGATTACCCACAAGTTCTATGAAGGAATAGAGTGCTGAAAGTGCCTAGAAACCATTCCCCCAATTCAATCCGCCATTGAAGAACTTCAAGAAAAACTTGAAAATCCAACCCGAGGATACATGATGACTCGTCGAGCAAGAATGATTCAAATCAGTTTTTGAACCTCCAAGGAATGCTTCCATAGAAGACCACGAAGAAAAATAACTTCGAGAGCGTGCCAAATTGAAGGAAATAGGTTTCAAAATTAAATTGGGGATAAGAGTCAAAATTCCTATCTACGATCTCTTTTCCTTCAAATTAAGGATTCCTCTAGCTTCAGAGGAAGAAGTTGAGTAAACTTGATGAAGGAATCCAGTGCTGAAACGTCGTAGAATAAGCTACCCACGAGATCTCAAATCTGGCGTTTTGAGTGAGTTGCATACCGAGAACGATTTCTGGAAATTAAGGTCCTACACTCAAAGACGTTTCTCCAAACCAATTCCTTGAGCCTAAAGATAGGATATGGAAGAGGTTCAATGAAGAAATAGGGTCTTGAAACCCCTAGAATCGGCTACCCAATAAGAAATCCTTTGTTTTATCTCCAGCGATAAATCAGATTTTGGATGAACTTTTGTAGCGAATATCTTAGGCTACGATCCACGAGAAGTTATCAAATAATTCCCAAGCCCTTTCTTGTAACATCCATCTTTAAGTTTCACGAAGAAATCGAGGAGAGAAACACTGTAAATTCGGCTGTACAGGCCGAGTTTCAGATGGCGGCGATGCGAAAAATGTGCATCTTCTTCCTGTTCAGAGGAAGAAAACGATGATACGACCAGTTCAGCTGAACTGTCCAAGTCAACTAAAAAGAGTACCTTTTCTCGGGTTTTCTCAGTAGATCTTATTTTATGAAATGTTGTATGAATCCTTTTCCCGAGAGGTTATATAAGGTAATGAAGTTTGGGAGTTATTGGAAAACTTTAGTTAGTGAAACAAAGATATGGGAGAAAATGCTCATCACGATCCATATGACTTTACCTCCTAGGATAACTCAAGTGGTATCCCTAAAATAATAGATTCCCCAGATGTACCCTTGGTCTATAATAAATACTACGTGCACAATATCATGCTGGGCTTATTTCCTAAGAACCCCTTGGTTTCTAATAAATACTACGTGCACAATATCATGCTGGGCTTATTTCCTAAGAAATTATAAGTTCCAAGCTTATGCATAGAGGCCCCTATTTCTCTTTAGGTGGGATGCTATGGTATATGTACCATGAGCTGCACCACGATTATGACAACGCCACCTAAAATACTAGGTGCACAATATCATGCTGGGCTTATTTCCTAAGAAATTATAAGTTCCAAGCTTATGCATAGAGGCCCCTATTTCTCTTTAGGTGGGATGCTATGGTATATGTACCATGAGCTGCACAACGATTATGACAACGCCACCTAAAGCACAATATCATGCTGGGCTTATTTCCTAAGAAATTATAAGTTCCAAGCTTATGCATAGAGGCCCCTATTTCTCTTTAGGTGGGATGCTATGGTATATGTACCATGAGCTGCACCACGATTATGACAACGCCACCTATGCACTCATGGGAAGTGGTAACAACGTTTTGTTTTAAAATGTCTTGTTGTCATTCCTTATTCTGTGTTTTCACATCAAGGTCATTTCTTAAAGGTCCTATCGGGAGTTGAACCCAGGTCGTTGGATTCAAAGTCCAAAGTGCTAACCACTACACCATAGAACCCCTTGTAAAAATTTATTTTGGAATGGTTTTCCTATTTTATGCCGATTCCACAAGAAGGGAGATCTTATCATGAGTCAAACTCAAGTTATTGGATTCAAAGTTCTAGAGCTGTTTTATCCAACTCGTTGTGATCTTGAGCAACTTTAGAGTGGTTGCAGAAGTAACCCTCCGGTGTTGATTGAAGCTCTTGGAGAACATGTAATTTTATATATTTCTTATAGTTAATTTATATATTGTTGTATATTACAAACAAATTGAAATAATACTTTACATCCCCGTCTTTCTTTCTTCCGTGCAAAACTTAACATGAAAACTATATTATTTCAATATTCACTCGAGAAACAAGGGGTGAAAACTATATTATTTCAAACCCTCCATTATTGCTTCTACTTTGCGTGAAAATGCTTCCACTAAATCATGTTACAAACTAGTTGGTTTGGTTTGATTCAATTCTTGGATCCACTAGATTGAATTGACATAGCTCAATTAAGCTCTTGATAATATAAAAATCATAAGTTTCTTAAATTAAGTTAACTTAAAAGTTTAACCCCTAATCTTTTTTAGAATGTTTTGCTTTGTGTCTAGTTGATCTCTAAATGCTTAGAAGTATCTAATAAGACTTCTATTTAAGGAACTTTTCACTATAAAAGATGTAAGACTTCAGGTTTATTATTAAGGAATTTCAAATGAGTGATTTGATATATCATAGAGGACAAAATATTTATTTGTTTCAAATATCTTACGTTGACCATTCTTTTTTGTCAAGTATTTTGAATATTATCATTGTGAATTACTAATGGCATTAGATTGAATCTCATTAATAACAATATCCCAAAACTCAGGTAAAGATGACATCAAAATTAATACTTTAATTTCATCTTCAAATTTTATTTCCATTTAACTCAGTTGACTAATAATCATAATAGTCACAGGTTCACAAATATTTACAACCTTAAAAGGTAAAATTATAAGAAGTACAAGAAAAAAGTGTTTAAAATAGTTTCAAAATATAGAAAAAAAAATAGTAGGAATTGGTCAAAGTCACCATTGATCACTTATGAAACAACACAAGACAGATGAGGGTAACATTTTTTTATTTATCTACGCCCTTTGGTTTTTGGCTTTACAAGATGGAGACATGAAGTTTTCTATGTTCTAAATAAATTTGGTTGATTGTTTTCAGGATAACATTGGTACCATCAAAACTTATTTATTTCTTTGAAATGTTTGAGTTTACAATTTACATGTTTTTATTTTTCTACTTTGTCTGCTTGCATTTAGAAATGAAGCAAAATTAGTCCGAGGGTTTTAGGCAGATTGTTATAATTCTAATTTTTAACTAAAAAAAAAGAATTAGTCTCGTTGTCACGCTTAAAACTACTCTAGAGGTATAATCGACCTATTATCCTTCCACCAATAGGAGCAAAAGGCAACGTTACTATGTGAAACTAGTTTCATGTCATTTATTCAACAATAAGGGTGTTAGCATGCATTTGGAAATGAACCCATATTTAAAAAATTTATATAAAATAGAAAAGAATTGTTAATCTCAAAGACAATGAGAAAACCAACGGTTCCTTCACCCAAGACCTATGGCCCGACTCCCAACATGGAAGGGATAATCTAGAGAATCATTCCAAGAACCCCACCGGATGGGTTACTAACTCACATTTCGGTGGGTTCTGCAAGCACGGATTGCAAGTTAAAAGAGGTTGAAAACAAAGTAAAATGATAAAAGGGCTCAACCAAATTCGAACGGGTGACCTCTTGATCTGCAGTCAAATGCTTTACCACTGAGCTATGGACCCATTTTGCATGATTTCAACCTCAGTGACCCCTTCTATAGAGTGTCAGTCTAAAAGTGGAAAAAGTGTCTCTCCAAAATAAAAGGGCCCAACCAAGTTCACAAACGGGTGACCGGTCAAATTCTCTACCACTGAGCCATGGATCCATTTTGTAGGATTTTAACCTTAGTGACCCCTTAGACATAGTGTCGGTCAAAAAAGTGTAACAAATTTCTATCCAAGATAGAAGGGCCTGTTAGGATCGCACAACAACGCACACGCTCGATCTAGATGAACACAAAAACAGGATAGAGAAAAGTGTAAGGAGAACTCTGGCTAAAAGGTTTTTTCTATTGATGACTTCACGTATGTACAGTAAGAGAGAATTACAGAGAATAGAAAGTACTTTTCAAAGCTCTAGCGGACCGGATATATGTATAGTTCAGTTTACTATATATAGGTTTACCAGATTTAACCATCTACTATATATAGCCATTTACTATATATAGCTTTACCCGATTTAACCATCTACTATATATAGCTATTTACCATATATAGGTTTACCGGATATAGTTTTACCAAATATAGCTGTACCAGATATAGCTTTACCAAATATAGCTTTATCGGATATAACCGTTGACCAAGCTATAAGTAAGCTGCAGGCTCCATAACCTAACAATTCTCCCACTTGGAGACTGATCTAGTCAACCAAAAATTTCATTCTCAAACGAACATGAGCATCTTCATGGTCTTCATGGCACCATATCAATTGAGGCTTTGCACAACCTCAATATTCCAACATCAACACAGTTTGTCAACATGTTTGCTGGATTCTTTGCACCCTCTATCTTCTCCAAACACATCACCATCTTTCATTAACCTACAAGTGAAATGGTATCGTCTTATGTGTTTTCTCTTTAAATGATAGACCGGGTTCCTTCGCTAACTGTATGACACTCTGACTATTTCTGTTAAGAATCTTCGTGCTGCTTCTTGCCCATTCTTCCAGATAGCCAGTCATCCATATCGTCTTCTTTCCAGCTTCAACTATTACCACGTACTCCATCTCAGTACAACACATTTTTTAAGCCTAGACGTTCCATCATCCATGGCTTGCTCCTACTTGGTTGTATCCTCCAACTGTAGGGTCTCATCAAAGGGTTGTGGTTCCCTTTCATCAGCAACAGATAGTGTAATGAAGGTACATACATATCTGGTACTCTGATAGTACATGATGATCTTCTCAACACCAGTTCAGGTGTCAGTTACTCCACTACTGATTCCTCCGCAACAACCTCAGGAGTTTGTTGAGTATCTGCTACAAGATCACTTGGTGATTTTCTCCGCAACTCAACCTCAACTCCCACTTGCTTTGTTGTCTTGGAACCTTGCTCCACATCTGGTTTCTCAGCAGTAGTCTCAGGAGTTTCTTGAGTATCTGCTACAACATCACTAGGTGAGTTTCCCTGCAACTCAAGCTCAACTCCCACTGTCTTCGTGGTCTTCGAACCTTTCTCCACATCTGGTTCCATTTCCAATCGCAGTTTCTTCAATTCTCTGGCGGTCCTTGTGAAGCTAACTCGTTTCTGCTTGCTCATAACGTAGTTCTCACAACGACCCACATCAACAGATTTCAGACTTTCTAAAACTCCTTTCGCAGCCAGCCTCTTCATTCCTTTCGCGCTCATAGGTTCAAGTCTATTGTGCTGTAGACTTGAATTTGAAGCACTCTCAGCAGCAGTAGCTATGTTCATACACCCTGCAGTGGTGTATAAGGTTCTAGATTTTGAGCCACGTGCTACCACTGTAGCACCCTTCATAATTTTTCACGAACTCTTCCCTAACCTTGTTGCATAACTTGTGTTGTCCAACTAACCAATAGAGATCAGGTTCCTTCAGAGACCAGGAATATATCTGACATCCTTTAATGTCCACTGATTTCCTGCTGGAGTTTTTATGCACACATCTCCTTTTCCTTTAATCTCTAAATCTTTGTTGTCGGCAAGATACACCTTCTCAAAATTTCCAGACTTGAAATTCCAAAACAACTCTTTATTTGGAGACGAATGAAAAGATCATCTGAATCCAAAATTCAGGATTCAGTCAAACTGTCCACGCTGAGGATTATAGAATCATCACATCTCCAGATTTGTGATTTTGCTTTCTCTTTGGTCTTGTACAACCTGTCTGAAAGTGATCTTTTTCTCCACAATTCCAACACGTTACGTTTGGTCTATTTGGAGATTTTTCTCGGTTCTTTGATTTTGATCGCCCTTTGTTTGGGCCCTTTGGTTTACTTCTTCCCCTTCGATCAACACTGAGAGCATTGCCTGATGAATCTCCAGTTTCCCGTTTGCGAATACTTTCGCTGAGAACTACATCTCAAATTTCACAAAACTTCAGTTTATAAGATCCTCGGGAACTGCTGATTGCGACAACAACAGTATCCCATGACTCGGGTAAGGATGACATCAAAATCAATGCTTTAATTTCATCTTCGAAATTAATTTCCACCGAACTCAGTTGACTCATGATCATATTGAATTCATTTATATGATCAGCAACAGGTCCACCTTCAGACATCTGTAGATTGAACAATCTCCACATCAAATACACCTTGTTCATAGCCGATAGTTTTTCATACATATTTGACAGCGTCTTCAATAGATCAAATGTTGTCTTCTACTTGATAATGTTGAACGCCACGTTTCTGGATAGCGTCACCCGAATCAGCCCCAAGGCTTGTCGATCCTTGAGCTTCCACTGTTCCATGGTCATGGATTCCGGCTTCACTCCCAACAGAGGTTCGTGAAGATCTTTCTGATACAGATAATCTTCAATCTGCATCATCCAGAAACCGAAATCGGATCCATCGAACTTCTCAATTTCAATCTTTGAACTTTCCATCTTCACAGATCGTGATAAATTTCGCCTAGCTCTGATACCAATTGTTGGGATCGCACAACAACGCAAACACTCGATCTAGATGAACACAAAGAACAAGATAGAGAAAAGTGCAAGGAGAACTCTGGCTAAAAGGATTTTTCTATTGATGACTTCACGTATGTATAGTAAGAGAGAATTACCGAGAATAGAAAGTAGTTTTCAAAGCTATAGCGGATGGTATATATATATATATATATAGTTAAGTTTACTATATATAGGTTTACCAGATTTAACCATCTACTATATATAGCCATTTACTATATATAGCTTTATTCGATTTAACCATCTACTATATATATAGCTATTTATCATACATAGCTTTACCAGATATAGCTTTACAAAATATAGCTTTACCGGATATACCTTTACCAAATATAGTTTTACCGGATATAACCGTTGACCAAACTATAAATAAGCAGCAGGCTCCATAACCTAACAGGGCTCAACTAGGTTTGAATTGGTGACCTCTTGATCTGTAATCAAATGCTCTAACATTGAGCTATGGTCCAATTTTATATGATCTCAACCTTAGTGACCCCTTCTACAGATTATCGGTCCAAAAGTGACCCTATCGAATCGGCTATGGACCAATTTTATATAAATTGGTGGATTACCTATCGGTAATTAAACACAGGTCGTTAGATTCAAAGTCGAAAGTACTAACCACTACACCATAGAACCACTTGTTAAACTTTATTTTGGCAGCGATTTTGATAAGCGCCACAACGCTTGATTTTGCAAAGCTAGAGGTCATAGTATCCTTAGATACTTTCACAAGGTGTTTTCAACTTCTTTTATAGGTAATTGAACTTTTGAGTTCATGTAAATGATTGGTTGGATTAGTATCAGTTTAAGAAGATAGAAGACAGAGGAGAGAAGAGAGACTTTGTTAGAAATTCTCCCAGGTATCCCCCAACGTGTTTTCAACTCCTTTTATAGGTTGAATTTTAAAATTAAACCACAACAAAATTTACTTCTATCTAGCAAAATTATTTTTTTGTTTGAAACAAGATTATTCCCTTCTTTTTCTAAAACTAAATTTGACTCTCGAATAGATTTTAATAGTTTTGTTATTTAAATTTTCTTTAAAATTTTTGTACACAGAGTACAATGGAAATAATATATATATATATATATATATATATATATATATATATATATATATATATATATATTTTACTATTTTGTAATTTGTATGGTATTATTGGAGGCTTTTGAATGAAATATGATAATTGATTCTCTGTCCTCTTTGACAATTTTAGATACCTCCATATCCGACATTTGATGCGTCACGTTTCATTATGAGATCTGCCCTTGGGTCAATAAGACGTAAGCAGAGAGTTTATTTGACTAATGAATTGATTTTTTTTGGTTGTAGAGATATCCCTTACAAATCAAGACTTTGTATTATTTTGAAGACACTCATCAAGACATTTGTAAATGTGCCTGATATCTTGAAGGATATAAGACACGTAATTGAGAGAACCTAAATTTTTTTTGAAGTTTACTTTTCTAGGATACGTCATCACCAAAGTTTGAGACAAAGACCATTGGATGGGTTTTAATAAGGCTCAAATAAATTTAAAATCCAAGAAAACGTATCTGAGTTTGATATTATTTGATTTTGGGTATGGACACAACTAGCTGATTTCTTTTGATTACATTAATGAATGTATGTAGATGTTTAAAGTGTTGATCTTAATGGTTTTAGAAAATATCAACACATCATCGATATAAACTATCGAATTTTTTTGAAAGGATTGAACATATCATTCATAATCTTCTGAAATTCGGATGGAGCGTTATTTAGCCTAAATGGCATGACGTTCCTCTCATATTTTCTAAATTGGACATTAAATGCTATTTTATATTTGTCCTTTTAGGAAACTAGAATTTTCCGAAATCCCAATTTCATGTCGAATTTTATAAAAACATTTGACTCTAAATTCTTTTTATCAAATCATTTTTGTTTTGGATTGGATATCTTATTTATTCTAAAACCTTATTCAAAGGTTTGTAGTTAATTACGAGTATAAGAATTTCTGGTTTCTTTTCACCATGTTGTTAACCTAAAATGCCAGACATGACCACATGCTCTTTGAAGACCTTATTAGCTTCCTCTGCAAAATATCACCTAAAATGTCACAGTATTTAGTGTTTGATGCTTTCTGACTTAACCCTAGGGTTCTATTTAAAGTGAACTTGTGATAATTTTTGTCAAATACCTAATACATTAAGATATAATATCTTATTTCAATAATATTAAAATGTCGTAGAATATCATAATATATGTTTAATTAATATGAATCTCATTCAAATTTCAAATATATTTTTTTATTTCACAATTTCATTAATACAATTATGCTTCATCTTGAACCTACTAAACATGAAACTAAAACTGCATTCAATTTAGCTCAATTTTATTGTCATCTTGAATGACGTGTAGGATATATTCTTGATTTACCTCGATATTTCATATTAGTTAAGCTTTTTGCAAAATCACAATTAGACAACAACAAAGATGAACTTGGGTCTATTTATTATTTTAAAGAAAATTTCTTTCTCCATCTTATTCCTAAAAACTTTGCAACTAAATTCATATTATGCGAAGAAACAAATTTTTTACTAGAAGTAAAATATGCAACTTTAACTAAAATTTCATCTAAACAAATTTTATTGCCATACAACATAGATGACAATTATAGCCTTCAAACAATAACTAGAATAGTTGTGGTGAACGGGATAGAAACTCTAGTGTTCATCCATAATATACAACCAGTACCTAAATTATGACCTAAAAATTTGAAAACATAAGTTGTAGTTGAAAATTACATAAAACAATCCCCTAAATCCAAGAACTCTGTCCAATTAGTAAATCCTAAAGATAGTAGCTAACATAGAGTAATTGAAGCTCCACATGAAGTAATTTAAAGTTCCAGTTACTTAACTAAAGTTTATCTCGTCTTTAATGAAGCATGAGTTGCACTTAAGTTCATGAAATGTTTATAAACTCCAACTCTTAGTACTATTAATGCAATCATATTTCATATGAGTTTGTCATAAATCAAACTATGGTACATTCAATACAACTTTATTTTCTTGTCATACGAAGCAAAATAGAAGAATTAAATCAAACAAACTGATGAACTGAGCCGAATAAATCCAACCCAACCCAAACTGATTAGTTTGATTCATTTGTTGGGTTGTAGTTTATTTGATAACACTTGCATATTAGAACAATTCAATATTACAAGCCTTACTTACAAGTAAAATACTAGACCATCAACTTTTTGTTTTATAGTCCAACAACCGCTCAAGAAAATAGATTTCAAACTTGGGAGAAAAAAATATATTGAGTAGGAGTTAAAAATGTTGCATTGTTTTTAGAAAGGGCATTTGGTCTAGTGGTATGATTCTCGCTTAGGGTGTGAGATGTCCCGGGTTCAATTCTTGGAATGCCCCTATTTTCATGTCATCAAAAGATGAGCCAACGAAGTGTATTATCATTTAATGATAATTCTTTTTTTTAATATCATTTACTTGTGTACTCCACGATATATGTCTCAACCTAGTGTATTATCATTTAATGATAATGCTCTTTTAATATCATTTACTCGTGTACTCCACGATATATGTCTCAAATGAAATTATCAAACTAAAACTTACACGAGAAAATAAGTTATTCTTTTTTCTTCTCTCTACTGTAATTCTATTCTTTTTTCTTCTCTCACTACAGTAATTAAATTCTAGAAAATAAAAATAACTTCTATTCTTTTTTCTTCTTTCACCTTAATTCTATTCTTTTTTCTTCTCTCCCTACAGTAATTAAATTCTAGAAAATAAAAATAACTTCTATTCTTTTTTCTTCTCTCTATAGTAATTCTATTAATTTTTCTTCTCTCTACAGTAATTAACTTCTATTCTTTAAATAACTTCTATTCTTTTTTTTTTCTCTCTACAACAGTAATTATCACAAACCCTATGTAAATAATTTAACAGCGGTCTAGATCTAAAAGATATAATAATAATTGCTCATGGATTTCATTAACAAAGAAAATAAATGAAATAATGATGATACATTCCATAAAAAACTTAATATATAGTCATTAATAAGGGCATTTGGTCTAGTGGTATGATTCTTGCTTTGGGTGCAAGAGGTCTCGAGTTCGTTTCTCGAAATGCCCCTCAAAAAGAAAAAAAACACAATTTTGAAAGGAAAAAAAAAACAAAAAAAATAAAATAGTTATCACAATGGGGCCTTAACCCAAAGGAATGCGTGGCAATGCACCTTCAACTTCTATAAATTTTTCATATATTGAGGCACGGAAAATATATAGACTAGCAACTAAGAATTATAAATCTATTACAAAGGCATTTGGTCTAAGTGGTATGATTATCGTTTTGGGTGTGAGAGGTCTCAAATTCGATTCTCAAAATGCCCCCAACAATATTATATCAAAATGAATTATGCTTTAAAATGTGGTTTTTAAACATTGAACCAAGAAGATGAGAATACAGAATGAAACATATTCTTGGAAGGGCCCAACTTCAAAAAGAGCATTACATAAATTGTTCTATTGTATTCTTTCTAGGAACTTTTCATTATGTTGTCCGCGGTCGTCAAATTGATCATTTGTTCTATTGTATTCTTTCTAGGAACTTTTCATTATGTTGTCCGCTGTCGTCAAATAGATCATGTGTTGTCACAATCCTTTTAAGGAAGATGCGCCCAAATAACCGATAAAGAAGTTTCCGAGAGCCATAGGTTCGAATCATGTCACCTTGATGTGGTATTCTCAGGGGCCGAAGTGCAAAGCCCCGTAGTCTATCTGTTGTCAGGAAGGCAGGCATGTTGTCCGCTGTCGTCACATAGGTCATCTGTCATCACAATCCTTTTAAGAAAGATGCACCCAAATAACCGATGAAGAATTTTTAGAGAGCCATAGGTTCGAATCCTGTCACCTTGATGTGGTATATTCTCAGGGGCCGAAGTGCAAAGCCCCGTAGTCCATCCGTTGTCAGGAAGGCAGACATGTTGTCCGCTGTCGTCACATAGGTCATCTGTCGTCACAATCCTTTTAAGAAAGATGCGCCCAAATAACCGATGAAGAAGTTTCAGAGAGCCATAGGTTCGAATCCTGTCACCTTGATGTGGTATTCTTAGGGGCCAACGTGCAAAGCCCCGTAATCTATCCGTGGTCAGGAAGGCAGGCATGTTGTCCGCTGTTGTCACATAGGTCATCTGTCGTCACAATCTATTTAAGAAAGATGAGCCAAAATAACCGATGAAGAAGTTTCAGAGAGTCATGTGTTCGAATCCTGTCACCTTGATGTGGTATTCTAAGGGGCCGAAGTGCAAATCCCCAAAGCCTATCCGTGGTCAGGAAGGCAGGCGAACCACGCACACTGAAAAAAAAAAGATCTCCTTTTCTATCACACGTAGAATTGTCATTCTTTTGTCTTTTGAAACCCCTTACCTTATCTGTCATCAGGCAAGTTTTTGGTATCATATATCGAGATAATTATTATGAAAAATCTATTCCACTAGTGTGACTTAGATACCCTTTCTTTGTGGTTTCAGCCATGCTATTTGAATAGCCTGAAGTCATCATAGCCTCTCCACCTGTTCCGAAGACTCCTTCGGCATCAATGTGCTCCAATGAAAGAGATGAGACCCTTTCCTGAACCAGAACCGGGCATAAAACGCCGAGGAGAAAGTCGAAAGCAAGCTCTTTTCGCGTATACGCAATCTCGAAACCCAATTAGCTCACGGACTGTCTCCTCAACCCTGGCGAGTATGAGTGCTTGGTAAGAGAGAATGTCGAATGAGAAAGACATTCGATTACGGCAACATTCGCAACTACCAAAGTGCACTAAACCTAGTAGAGATCTTCGACCTAACGACAATGGATCTTCAAGCCCATTTTATCAATCCGCTTTGTACCTTATTGTTGACCAAATCGGATGCACGCCAGGCCTAAATTCTCTCTCAGTCACCCGGAGACGAAAGGATGATCAGATCCGAAGTTTACGAATCGAAGAGAAAGTGGATCTGAGTTCTACACGCTTTCATTTTCAAAAGCTTCGCTTGCCTACGGTACTTTATTCAGGATGTGCAACAATACGGTCATCTCTCAGCCGTGTATAGAGAATTCCTTGATCATTTCCTTGGCGGTTAACACAAATGAAATCGTTTCCCTGACCGCCCATCTTATGAGTTCATTCTTGTCTTGTTGGTTTGTTGTACTATTCTATACCTCTCTCGATTGATAGAAAGATGTTCGGGAGCTGGGAGGGCCTATCGTGAGGGAACTTTCCTTTTCACGGTAGGCAAAGGTAAAGCGGGAGCTGCATATATCTACGGTGATCAAGGCAGAGCGACTCCTTCTTTAAAAGAGGTTGGTTTTATCGAAACTGTTAGATCCGCTTTCGTTAAAGAAAAAATAGTAGCTCTTGGTTTGGCCGATGTTGATTCATATGGCAATGCGGACTCGAAAGAGCTGGTAAGCTATCTCGCTAAACGAAAGGAAAAAGCACGTATGCGTTGACCTCTTTAGGATCGGTTGCTTCCTCTTTTTGTTTAAACGTTTGGAGAAACCTGCTAAGCCCGCCTTTCTTACCAGGTGTGATTCAATCTTTTAGCTCAAACTTTTCTATCGTCCGACGGAAAAGATAGGAGTACGACTACCTTTTCCTTTTCTTGCCCGAGCCAAGGGATCATTCAGTTTCTACCAAAATGTTCGCTATCTATTAGTTGTCGTAATCGAATGTATTTCTCATTTCATGTTAGCTCCCCCAAGAGCTTCCAGGTCTGTAGTAGACGAAATCTTGGACTTCTATCGGACTTATAGCATTGCCTGGTGAGCTCGCCGTTGAGGGTGTGCCTTACAGGAGATCGAGCAGCCTTTCTTTCCCTACCTGGTATGCTTTTCCGCTTATCGTGCAACTAGCCAACTATCCAAAGAGAGAGGGAGAGAGATCATGTCAATCAATTTGTATGTGCATTTTGTCCGTCCTGTACTTGCTTGCTTAGCTTTCTTAACCAACATCTCCGGTTTCCCTCGAACCAAGAGGTCCTGCTTATCTATACCCAACAGTCACACTTTCAGCTGAATGAAAGAATGAAGCTGCTTAAAGGGACGGTTATGCGATACGTCTTTTCGTACTTGCCTTTTCTTTAACCCTGCTATCAACCTAGCCATTCTCGCTTGTTGCTTTAAGCGGTCTCCCCACTGTAGATTACTCGGATTGGTTCTCGCGTCCCTGTGCCAAAAAGGATGGGCGAGTTTGATTTGAGTGTTCATCGATTGGGTGGATCCATTTGCTCCGGGGGGGGGGGGGGTGAGACGAGGTGTAGCGCAGTTTGGTCAACGCATCTGTTTTGGGTATGTTATCCGCTAAATGTTTTAGGAAATGGGGTACAAATTTTCTACATAAGTCATCTGTGGTCACAATCCTTTTAAGGAAGATGCTCCCAAATAATCGGTGAACAATAGCCTTTAAAGAAGTTTCAGAGAGCAAGAAGAGGCAGAACAGAGAATAGGAGTGAGTCGTGCAAGGAAGAAGAAACTAGTAGGTTTAATTTGGGTTCGTTTGAACTAAAAAACGAACTAAATTTTTTCAATCGAACCCAAATTCAAGACTCACTAGCCCATAGTCCATATGTGGTAAAAAAAAACCTTCCGTGGCCCAACCCTTATTTGCAATCAGCATCCAACCATGGTCAGCGGAGAAATCACAAAATACCTGCTTTTGACGCTACGGCCGACCCGGGTTTCTTTTTCAACCTACACGTATGCTCCAGGCCAAACTCACGTAACTAGTCAGAAGATGTGGCCCACAACTGAACGGAAGACAAGTATCACAATCGCACTCTTGCAGTAGTGAGACAATGATTATGTGACATTTGTTCTAATCCAATGAACAAGTCAA
This sequence comes from Cucurbita pepo subsp. pepo, assembly GCF_057944985.1. Taxonomy (NCBI): domain Eukaryota; kingdom Viridiplantae; phylum Streptophyta; class Magnoliopsida; order Cucurbitales; family Cucurbitaceae; genus Cucurbita; species Cucurbita pepo. Next base: position 11,280,306 of record NC_141807.1, read on the forward strand.
CCATGCAAAATTTAGACTGAACGAACAATAGTAGTGTATGCTCGAATCAAATTTAGAAGAAATATTTTAGAAAACGTGAGCGAGAAAATACGTTAAAAACAATTTCAAATAAAGCAATGTTATAAGCTAAAAGTGAAGAAACAACAACTGGTCACGTTCTTCTATAGTACATTTTGGGACATTTTAGTCCTGATGGGTGTAGATATGATTTTGAGGGCTAATCATACACCCCGTATTGGCACAACAATAATAGTAAATGCCTATTTAAGATGAAAGCAAGTAAAAGATGTTTGGAATGAGCATGCCACCATGAACCACAAATCGTTTACAAGAATAGCTGAGACATCTAACATGCAGCCACAGGCAACATGCCTCGGCCAATCATGACCGCGACATCTGCCCTTACACAATTTGTCAATATCTCTACATCCGTCTGGATGGTGGTCGACCCTTCTCTACATCCGTCTGGATGGTATTTTTGCGTGAACATGTGTTGCGTTAGTGGTTTGTTATTGTCTCCCTTCTTCAGTAGAGGTGTTGGCTTGGTGGCTTTGCCAAGCATTTGAGTAATCATTGACAAGAGCCTTTGCAGGTCAAATAAACCCGACTGTGAACATGACATTTTGCTATTTGTAGAATTCAACTAGCTCAGGCTGAGCCGCATGACCTCTATTTGTGGTAGGCGACATAAAACTAATCTTGTGATTTATCTCTCTTGGTAGGGTTAAAACCCAATATCTGACCTTCTTGTTTTGGGTCGTGGTGTTCATGTAGTGGCAATAAAGTTTTTGTTGAGGTTGGCACACTTGAGCTCCCCTTTTCAAATACAACAATGGCAGCAAGTGTCGATTCATCATGGCTAAGATTCTTTCTCAACTGTACTATCGTCATCATTTTCACCCCTCTTGGTTGATGGATGTTTGTCTGAATGATCGTTGGGTTAGACTCCGTTACTACTAGACATTTTTCTTGGGGCATGTACATGGCTTTGTGTTCTAGCAGGATGTCAATCCCTGACTATTTGGGCTCTAGAAGGTTGGATATGAAGGCTGACTATTTATAGTAAAAATCTGATAGAGATATATATACTAAATAATTATATATAGTAGGCGGTTACACGTAGTTAAGTTATATATAATAAACTGAAATCATATGTATACCCATTAGTCAGTGCTTCCTAAATGTATATTTCTCATTCTCCATATCCTCTCTTTGCATACCAGAAGTCATTAATACAAAACCATTAGTCAATATTTCTTCTTACATTTTCTCTATCACGTTCTTTGTGTTCATTTAGATCAAGTGTGTGCGTTGTTGTGTGATTCTAATAACTGGTATCAGAGCGAGGAGAGATTCACCACGATCTATGAAGATGGAAAGTTCAAAGACTGGAATTGAAAAGTTTGATGGATTCGATATCAGTTTCTAGAAGATGCAGATTGAAGATTATCTGTACGAGAAAGATATTCAGGAACCCATTTTGGGGGTGAAGCTGGATACCATGACCACGGAGGAGTGGAAGTTCAAGGATTGTCACACCGTAGGGTTAATCTGGTTAACGCTGCCAGGGAACCAAAGAAAGTGCGATTGGAAATGGTCCATACAGACGTTTGGGGACCATCTCCAGTTTCTTCATTTCTAGTACCAAAATTTCATGGATTAGAGGTCTCGCCCTTGCAACGACAACTCTCTGTTTTCGTAAGGCTAGTCAGATATCTCATGACCACTCTTTTCCTCCTCACCATATCTAGACACTATAACGTTGATCCAGTATTGTCTTATATAGTTAACGTTCACTCTTTAACGTCCGAGGACATTTTATAACTACCACGAAAATCAAAACATACAATAAATTCATACAAGTTTTACAACATACCATATACTGCTTACTTGGTCGCGGAGAGACGTGTCATCGAGCTGAGTCATAGAGATATACGACTATTTATCCTAAGAAAAAATCTATATAATTTAAAATCTGGCTGCTCTGATACCAATCTGTCACAACCCAACTTTTAAGGGTTCAAAACTCAAATAGAAACTAAAATTGAGAGGGAAAACAAATAAAAATAAAAGTAAATTAATATAAAATAAGAAAATGTTGTAAAATTAAAATGAGATTGAGAAAACAACACAACATTAAATATAAAATTAAATTAAATTATAAGACGGTGTTGATCAAATTTATCCAAACAAAAAAAAAGTGTTTGGGATACAATTACAAAAAAAAATTAAAAAAAAATACAAAAAAGCTCAAACACAAAGACAGACTAACGCTACATAACAACACCATCTGTGAGTGCACAACCTTTGAAGGCTCCCTCATCTCAACGGTAAGTTCTATTACGAACTCATCCAAAATAATCACACCTGTGACCGCATCTCCTGACTTTAAACTGCTAGTCTGAACATGGTTTGGTCATGAAACTTTTAGAGATAAATCTATCTTTACAAAAATATTTTTCTCTTAATTTATAATTAGTCATAAAAAGAAATAATTAGGTACAAATTTGGTCTAGAATTCAAAACTTTCAAATCTTACCGTTACTTAACCAGATTCAAATCTAGATTCTTGAACTCCTCGTATCATAAATAAAGTTGGTATTCTCTAATAAAACAGGAATTTCTCTTAAGATCATTAAATTCTTATAGACTTCAGGCTCAATATCATTAATACAATTATGTTTTATCTTGAACACGCCAGACATGAAACTAAAGTGCGTTCAATTTAACTCCATTTTATTGCCATCTTGAATGATGTGTAGGGTATATTCTTGTGACATGACAGTTCATATTAGTTAAGCTTTTTGCAAAATCACTAGTTAAAAGACAACAACGATGAACCTAGGTCTATTAGTCAATTCAAAGACAATTTCTTTCTCCATCTTATCGATAATAATAATTCAACTAAATCCATATTATGCAAAGAAACAAGTTTACGACTCATAAAAACAACTACCTAAATTATGTCCTAAAAATTTGAAAACATAAGTTGTAGTTGATAATTACACAAAAATTTCCCTAAATCCATGAATTCGTGTCGAATTAGTCAATCCTAAAGCTTGTAACTAGCATATAGTAATTGAAGCTCCACATGAAGTAATTTAAAGTTCCCCTTACCTAACTAAAGTTTATCTCCTCTTTAATGAAATCCTTAATTGGAACTAGATTTTAAGGCAAATCTTCTCCACGACTCACTTTTGAACACTTTTATAGATAGTTTCAACAAACTTACTTTGCTCGTGAATACTTTGGAGTTCAATATTTATAGTTGGAGAACGCTATTCAAATTGATATGGTCGAATCTTACAACAAAGTCTAATTGAGCCTCACTCTATTAGGAGATAGCCTCGAATCAAATTCTTTAGTTTGGACAATGGTTGCATTGTTTTAGTCAAACAACCGAGACTAGTGTATTACCAATAGTATAGACATTTTGTACGTGTATTTTCTTACATATTAACAATTGTATACAAATAATAATTACATTTATGAGTAGAAGTTTGGATGGAGTTTTATTAAATAGGTACTTAAATTATATATAAAAATATATAAGATTTTTATTTTTTTATTTTTTTTATATACATTTAGGAGAACAAAACAAAGATTCAAGAAGATGTCATTCCTATCATGTTTTAATTTTTATTCTTTCTTATTTCTCGAAGATTAAAAAAAAAAAGTTATCATCTCTCAAATATGGTTCGTTATTTGATTATTTTCTCTTGAGTAAATTTTAAGTGAAACACATTCTCTACCCAAGTAATTGCAAGATGCAAGCTTCACACCAAGAGAAATCAAAGTCTCAAGTATCAACGTCCTTAAGTGTCAATTTTTATTCTCCGTCTCAACATAAATTAAACTTATTTTTGTGAAGATATCTATTTATAAAAGCAAAATATCTCAGAGTAACAAAAATAAAAATGAGATATAGATACGATACATAAATATTATACCAAATAGATATGATAACTGTAAGGATTAGATTTGATCGAGTTATTTGGATTAGATTTTATGTAGTTATTTGAATTAGATTTGATTTAGTCATTCTTCAATTGGATGAGAGATTTCTCCCGATTCTTCTAATCTTTTCAGTTTTCTTTTTTTGTTCCTAACATTTTCGTATCAGAGTCATGCCCTAAACTAGTTAAAACTAAAAGCAGAAGCCTTCTACGTGTGTCATAATAAATGTATGTCGATGGAGAGTCCACTTGTACAGTCTGCTAGAGGAAGGAGACAAGGTCGTGGAAGCTTTAGAGGCAGAGGAAGGGGACGAGGCAACAAACCTTCAACAAGGCCATAGTGGAGTGCTATAACTGTCACAAGCTAGGACATTTTCAATGGGAATGTCAAAGCAATACCAGACGAGGCAGACAGACCTTCAACAAGGCCACAGTGGAGTGCTATAACTATCACAAGCTAGGACATTTTCAATGGGAATGTCAAAGCAAGGAGAAGGAGACAAACTATGCAGAGAGTCAAGAAGAGATGTCGCTGAGGCTTACGTGAATATGAATAAGGCCAATAGAGAAGATATGTGGTTCCTTGACTCGGGATGTAGCAATCATAAGTGTGGGAAGAAGGAATATTTTTCAGATTTTGATGGAAGTTTCAGAGATTCAGTGAAGGTGGGCAACAACTCAAGCATGGTTGTAACTGGAAAGGGTAATGTACTGCTGGAAGTGAATGGAACCATAATGATAATCACAGGAGTGTTCTATGTGCCAGACCTGAGGAACAATTTGTTGAGTATTGGTAAATTGCAAGCAAAGGCGTTACCTTTTTGTTTCAAAATGGAACATGCAAGGTGTTTCATCCTGAGAGAGGCTTAATCATGGAGACAAAGATGTCTTTGAATCGAATGTTCATATTGCATGCTATATCTCAACCTGTAGCAGCCGTTCAAACTCAATTGAAACTTATGGGGAAAAGTGGTTCAAGGTCTCTATCGTACACTCACCGCTCCAATTCCTATCGCCATAGTCAAAGAAGCAGAAGGGACCCAAGTTCTTTCCCCTATCATTCCCCTACCAATTCCAGGAGAAGCAGCCGTTTAAGTTCCCTCAGCCGCCAACGCAGAAGTAGGTCTTCCTCGTTATCTCTTTTCCCCAAATCGTCCAGTTCCAGTCCTAGTCGTGCATCCACTGATCAGAATCATTCCATAGAGAAGCTTAAGAAAGAGGAAGAAGAGAAGAAAAGGCGTGAAACAGAGTTGAAGAAGTTAGAAGAAGATGCAACTAGGAGGATGGAAAAACTAATTCAGAAGAATGTTGAAGAAAGGCTAAACTCTAAAGAGACTAAATTAGAAATACAGAGGCGAATAGAGGAAGGTCGCACGAAGTTGTTTGATGATGTTGATGTGCAGCTTGAGAAAGAGAAAGAAGCCGCTCTTACTGCTACAAGACAAAAAGAAGAACAAGCACGAAAAGAGAGAGAAGAGCTAGATAAAATGCTGGAAGAGAATAGAAGAAGGGTAGAAAAAGCACAGCGACGATTAGTTCTGGAGCTGCAGCGGAAGGAAGAAGAACAATATTGTGAGCTCGAGTTGATTCAGAGATAAAAAGAGGAGGCAGCTCAGAGAACTAAGCTAGATGATAAGAGTTTGAGTTATGTTTTGCTGGGAGTCAGTGAAGAGTCAAAAGCTTACAGACTCTATGACATAGAAACGACAGATGAAAATAAGGATATAGAAGCGGCAGATGAAAATAATGATATAGAAGCGGCAGATGAAAATACTGCAGAGAAAAATATTTCATCTGGCTCTTTGGCTGAAGCAAGCTCTCCTAGCTCGAACAAGGCAAGGAATAAGAGACCACCAGTCCGGATGAGAGACTATGCAATAGGAGAAGTTTTTTTTTGTAAAGAAGATGATGAAGCTCTCCCATGTTTACCCCTACTGAACCTGCAAACTTTGTAAACTTTAGAGAAGTATTGAAGATTGAGAAATGGAGGCAAGCCAGGGATCTAGAGCAATAAACAGAAATGGCACATGAGAATTGATGAAGTTACCTGGTGGAAGTTTGGTATGAGGTCGTAGATATAAACTGATTACTATTCGTGTTCAGTTTAAGGGAGGGATTGTTAGGATTAGATTTAATTGAGTTATTTGGATTAGATTTGATCTAGTTATTTGAATTAGATTTGATTTAGTCATTCTTCAATTGGATGAGAGATTTCTCCCAATCATCCTTCTGATCTTACAGTTTTGTTTTTCTGTTACTAACAGTAACATGTCATTCTTAAAAAACTAGGATACCGATGTGACAATGATACATTAATTAAAAAGAATTATTTCAAAAAATTTATCAATTTTATATTAGAAATAAATTCATATAAATAAGTTTATATATTTGTATACTTAAAAAAAGCTTAATGTATGTTTCACTCTCAAGATATATTCAAAGTCAAGTGTCTGATACGATGGATTATAAATTTGTAATGTATCCATTGTATTAACAAGTGTTCAGTACATGCCCAACACGTGTCAGATTAGTGAAACTAAGTTATTCTCATGCTCTCTTTACACCCATTTAAAGTAGTTTGAAAACTAGCACGTCAAATATTATAATTGACTCACCACAACTTCAATTTTGTGTTTTAAGGATTGTTTTGACCCAAGAGAAATAAAATCCTTAATTTAGTACATGGTAGCAAAGATGGACAAGAGAATGAGTTATTCTCATAGGGAAAGAGATTTAACCTTATTTAGTTTTATTTAGTATGTTTTAGAAAGATACGTCCGTCAATACAAAAAATTAAAATAAAATAAATAGAATAGATTAAATTAGCCAAAAGTAATGACTAACATAATTAAAAAAAAAATAAACATAAAGGATGAATTGATTAAATTGGCTAATTGCTAACATAATTAAAAAAAAATGTAACAAACACACAAAGTAAGATTAGGAAAACAAGTAAAAAAAAAAAAACACAAACAGCCAAAAAAATCAAGATTTGGAAAGTGTTAAACAGTTTTGATATATAGACATTTCAAGACCTTACTCATGCAATTTTCCCATGAAATCTAACACTAGAGCATCATAAAATTTAGAGAAATGATTGAAATTGATGTCATGTTCATATAGGTTGACTTTAATACAAAAGACAAATCGAACTTTGTTAAGGATAAATTGGGGACACCAGCCTAAGCTAATCATGTAGGTGGCCTTACCATCCGTATGGTTATATTTGATGTTGACTGTGCTCGTGGTTCTGCAAGTGTCATATATATTGATATATGTGAAATATTTGTGAATCGATATGCTTATGATATGTTATAATATGTGAATTGTATGATAATACTTACGGTACCATGTGTTCAATGGTATATTTGAGATAGGATACGAGAAGGATGCACTAAACGTAATGTAACGATACGAGTAAGACGTGTTCATGAAACGTTATGGTTTGGTTACGTATCGAAGTGTTATGGGTATGACAGATTGATAACAACGATATGGTCACGATGGATTCATAAAACAATACGATTAGGTTATGGGTAGAAAGGGATAGGATTATGATAGATTGATAGAACGATAGCGTTAGGATACGTTCCTGTAACGTTAAGACTAAGGTACATTCAGGTAACGACACAACTATGATATGTCTAAGGACGTTAAGGCTATGATAAATTAGGGAAGGATATAATCACAAAGTTTTTACGACATGATATGATTATGATACGACATGTGAAGGACGGATATATATCCAACAAGTGTCTAAGAGGGACATGAGAATAAATTATTCTCGAGCTTTCTTTACATCGGTCAAAGAGTATTTGATAAGCTTCCAAAATGAAGGGTTTTCTCTTTTCTTCTTCCTTCTTTCTCCCTTTTCACGTTTATTTATTTATTTTTTTAAATAAAAAAAAGTTTAATGTGAGAATGAAGAAGTTAGAAAGGAGAAAGAAATGAATGTAATAAAACTTTTCCGTCGGTAGGAATGGAAATGGTGAATGGGTCCTTGATGATAGTCGACCGCTATACTCTTGTTTTGGATGTAAGTGATGATTATCAGCAATATGAGTTGTGTCAATACCACACCGTTATCAAGAGGAAGTAAAGTAGAGTAGAATAGATCAAGCGATCGATTTGTTGAGAGTACTGTAAGAGGCACACAAGTAAGAATGTTGGATATAACTACTCTTTCACATCTGAGGGATGAGTCTCATCGATCCAACTACAATATCAAAGAAACTTCGGGTGGTAGTGATTGCTTGCATTGGTGGCTCCGTGGTATCCCAGACACATGTAACATGATTTTTCTTTCTCAAATATAGCTTCATTTGTCTTAAAAGTTCACTTTTGAGTAATCCGGAAAGGCTTATTAATTTGCAGCCTCTGGTGAAGATGATCACTCCGAGGTGGGTTTGTTAGTGAAGATGCAATTATATAATCAGGGTTTTCTATCAATGGTTCCATTTATATCTATAAATGAAATTTGTGGTGTATTTTTTTGGAAATTCAACAATAATCATCGGTTATTTGGTTACCATTCTAAAGAAATTCAACAATATTCATCGGCTATTTAAATTTTCTTTAAAATTTTTGTACACAGAGTATAATGGAAATAATACTTTTTTATTTTATTATATTTTATTTTTACTATTTTGTAATTTGTATGGTATTATTGGAGGCTTTTGAATGAAATATGATAATTGATTCTCTGTCCTCTTTGACAATTTTAGATACCTCCATATCCGACATTTGATGCGTCACGTTTCATTATGAGATCTGCCCTTGGGTCAATAAGACGTAAGCAGAGAGTTTATTTGACTAATGAATTTATTTTTTTGGGTTGTAGAGATATCCCTTATAAATCAAGACTTTGTATTATTTTGAAGTCATGAAGACATTTGTAAATGTGCCTGATATCTTGAAGGATATAAGACACGTAATTGAGAGAACCTAAATTTTTTTTGAAATTTGCTTTTCTAGGATACGTCATCACCAAAGTTTGAGACAAAGACCATTGGATGGGTTTTAATAAGGCTCAAATAAATTTAAAATCCAAGAAAACGTATCTGAGTTTGATATTATTTGATTTTGGGTATGGACACAACTAGCTGATTTCTTTTGATTACATTAATGAATGTATGTAGATGTTTAAAGTGTTGATCTTAATGGTTTTAGAAAATATCAACACATCATCGATATAAACTATCGAATTTTTTTGAAAGGATTGAACATATCATTCATAATCTTCTGAAATTCGGATGGAGCGTTATTTAGCCTAAATGGCATGACGTTCCTCTCATATTTTCTAAATTGGACATTAAATGCTATTTTATATTTGTCCTTTTAGGAAACTAGAATTTTCCGAAATCCCAATTTCATGTCGAATTTTATAAAAACATTTGACTCTAAATTCTTTTTATCAAATCATTTTTGTTTTGGATTGGATATCTTATTTATTCTAAAACCTTATTCAAAGGTTTGTAGTTAATTACGAGTATAAGAATTTCTGGTTTCTTTTCACCATGTTGTTAACCTAAAATGCCAGACATGACCACATGCTCTTTGAAGACCTTATTAGCTTCCTCTGCAAAATATCACCTAAAATGTCACAGTATTTAGTGTTTGATGCTTTCTGACTTAACCCTAGGGTTCTATTTAAAGTGAACTTGTGATAATTTTTGTCAAATACCTAATACATTAAGATATAATATCTTATTTCAATAATATTAAAATGTCGTAGAATATCATAATATATGTTTAATTAATATGAATCTCATTCAAATTTCAAATATATTTTTTTATTTAATGTTTATGATACACATCAATTATTTTAATATTTAACATATCAAATACGTTAATATGTTTTGATATTATACTTCAAGACTATAGGAACTTGCTCAGAGGACCTGAGAGTTACATTGGCCTACAATGCATCTCATGGACCATGCAAAACTATGGTGGCGCTTGAAGATGGATTGTATAAAAAAATGGTCATGCACCAAAAAATCATGGGAAGACCATTGATGGAATTGAAGCAATCGACGCTCCCCTGTATGGGTTTCCAATCAAAGACCTAATGTTTGATGTTGACTCTTTTGAAGAAAGAGCCGCCTGATCAAACAACAAAAAACGCAGCGGTATCTTTGAGAACTCTATCACACACATAAAAAAAAAACGTGTCGAAGAGTTAGACATTACACAGAAGATCTAGCTTTCATCGAGGAGACCCGAGTTTGATTCTCGAAAATGAAATTTTATTTTCTTATTTCGTTTATTTTATAGTTTCATCTTTTGTCACCAATTATATTTAAACTTTACCTAGGTTTGAGAAGCACTATAATCGATGAGTTCAATAGGAACTTAAATTCAAAAGACTTTTATGAACTTGGTTTGAGAGGCACTATAATGGTCAAGTTCAATAGTATCTTAGATTAAAAGGACTTTTATGAACTTTGAACCTTTAATAGTGTTATGTCATAGATATTTGGTTCAATTTCAACAAGTGAGGTTGCGGTCATTCAAATGGTTAATGTGATAATCCGGTCATTTTCAAGGTCTCTTTTGTTGAACGTCATCATGGCTGAGATGACTGAGATGAGCACCAGAGTGAGTTTGACAAGGAGGGTCGTAGAGAACCACACCCCAAGCCAAGCTCATGTTGGGCTTAACAAACTGAAAATCCAAAAACACAAACACTTAAATGGGAACCATGATGCTAAGGAATTAAAAAGCTTTATTTTTGACGTAGAACAATACTTGAAGGTTACAGGAACTTGCTCATAGAACCTAAGAGTTACGTTGGCCACAATGCCTCTCATGGACGGTGGAGCTCGAAGGTGGATGATATAGAAAATGGGTCATGCACCATAAACTCATGGGAAGACCGTTGATGGAATCGATGCAATCGACGCTCCCCTTTATGGGTTGCCAATTAAAGACCTGACGTTTGATGTTGACTCTTTTGAAGAAAAAGCCACACGATCGAACACCGCGAAATGTTGCGGTAGCTCTAAGAACTCTATCATACGACCTGAGAGTTGAGGGCTACAGGAACTTTCTCATATGACCTGAGAGTTACGTTAGCCGCAATGCATCTCATGGACAATGCAAAACTATGGTAGTTCACGAAGGTGAATGGTATAAAAAATGGGTCATGAACCATAAACTCATGGGATGATCGTTGATGGAATCGATGCAATCAACACTCCCCTGGATGGGTTGCCAATCAAAGACCTAACATTTTATATTGACTCTTTTGAAGAAAGAGCCACACAATCGAACAGCTTGAAACGTCGCGGTAGCCCTGAGAACTCTAACACACACAGGGAAGGACGTGTCGAAGAGTTAGACATTAAGCAAAAGATCATGCTAAAACTCTTCAGCGATCTGACAAAAGACTTCAGGACATCTACACCAAAAATCCATTGTCGTCCAGTGGTAAGGATATTTGGCTTTCACCCAGGAGACCTGGGTTTGATTCCCGGCAATGTAATATTATTTTCTTATTTCATTTTATTTTACAGTTTCTATCTTAGACTAAAAAGACTTTTATGAACTTGGTACCTTTGTTAGAGTTATGTTATAGATATTTTGTTCAATTTCAAATGATTAATGCGATAATCCAGTTGTTTTTGAGGTCTCTCTTGTTGAACGACATCATGGTTGAGATGAGCAGGTAATTCAAATGGTTAATGCGATAATCCAGTCATTTTCGAGGTCTCTCTTGTTGAACGACGTCATGGTTGAAATGAGCAGGTGATTCAAATGGTTAATGCGATAATCCAGTCGTTTTCGAGGTCTCTCTTGTTGAACGACATCATGGTTGATGAGCGCCCGAGTGAGTTTGACAAGTTGGGCTGTAGAGAACCACACCTCAAGCCAAGTTCATGTGGGCTTAACAAACTTAAAATCCAAGAACACAACCCCTTAAATGAAAATCGGGATGCTATGGAATTAAAAAGCTTTATTTTTGACGTAAAACAATACTTGAAGGTTACTTGAACTTGCTCATAGGACCTAAGAGTTACGTTGGTCGCAATGCATCTCATGGACGATGCAAAACTATGGTGGCGCTCGAAGGTGGATGGTATAAAAAATGGGTCATGCACCATAAACTCATGGGAAGACTGTTGATGGAATCGATGCAATCGACGCTCCTTTTTATACAAAATTTGGATCAACCAAGAGATATAGCTAGAATTAGATTATGGAACCTTTTTCTAAATTGAGTCACTCCACAATCGAACTTGATCAAGGCTTGATTGAATGACTCAGATGCAATGTACCACATGAATTGCATAAAACTTAGAAATGACAAAGATATGCTCGAATTTCTACACGGGGGATCATCTCAACTTGAGAGATCAATTTCATTGATCACAAATATGCTTTTACATAATAATGTGTGGGTATTTATAGTCTCCCCACAAAAGAAGTTAGTGGCCGTGATTTAATCTCGATCCCTTTAGATCTCCACAGAAGACGAAGTCAATTTGAGCATTACAAACTTTATGAAATTAAAATAAGAAATAAAGTTTTCTAACGACTCATGAAATGATGCTTGCAACTTCATCCGCTACTTCAACCATGCAAATATTTACTTTTGAATCTCCAAATGGTCTTGACTCAAACGAATCAGCTTGTCACACATGAAATGATGGTTGAACCTAGCCTATCCAATTTTGTAGATGAAGTATGAATGCTTGTTGAATCTTCTTGGCCTTGGGTTGTGTAATAGGTCTAGTTGGAACACCGTGATTCTTATCATCATCCCCTTCTTCAAAAAGATTCGTCCTCGAATAAGAAAAATCATCACCTACATCAAAAGGACTCAACTCAGCAACATTGAAAGTAGAATGTACATTGTGATTCTTATCATCATCCCCCTCTTTAGGATTCGTCCTCGAATAAGAAAAATCATCACCTACATCAGAAGGACTCAACTTAGCAACATTGAAAGTAGAATGTATTGACAATTCTAAGGGAAGATCAATTTTATTGTTCCATGCAATAAAATGAATCATTTTACTAAATGTCTTATAGAGCATTTATAGTCAAATAAAGAATTAGGAATCCACGCTATCTACAACCGCACTCCCAATTGAGCTATCCACGCTAACATTGAAATGAAAATTCATCAGTAAAATTATTTACGCTAACTCATTGAAATTTTAAAAAGAAATCATCTCTAAATTTAGATAAGATAGTAAGTTATATTACTTGAATCAGGTGTGGTGAAGGTCTAACAACACCTGACCTTCAAGTAATTTTAAAAAGAAAATTATGAAACATTGAAAATGAAAATTCTCAAACTTTAAAAAGAAATAATCACTAAACTTAGATTAAATAATCAAGAATTTTAAAAAGAAATAATCACTAATTTTAGATTGAATATTTAGGTTATGCAAGTTAGTCAACTTGAATTAGGTGCGGTGAACGTGGATCAAACACGTGACTTTCAGATCTTCAGTGATGCTCTCACGTGACTTTCAGATCTTCAATGATGCTCTCACGTGACTTTCAGATCTTCAATGACGCTCTCCAAACTAAGCTATCCCCGTTAACATTAAAAATAAAAATTCATCGGTTAAGATATTTTCACTACTTGATTGAGATTTTAAAAAGAAATAATCACTAATTTTAGATTTTATAGCCACGTTATGCAACTTAGTCAACTTGAACGCTCTCCAAACTGAGCTATCCCGCTAACATTAAAAATAAAAATTTATCGGTTAATAAGATATTTTCACTACATCATTGACATTTTAAAAAGAAATAATCACTAATTTTAGTTTGAATAGCAAGATTATGCAACTTAGTCAACTTGAATAAGGTGCAATGAACGTGGATCTAACGGGCTAACATTAAAAATGAAAACTCATTAGTAAAGTATTTAGCTAATTCATTGATATTTTAAAAGGAAATAATCACTAATTTTAAATTGAATAGTCACGAGTGAAGTTATGTGACTTGAATCAGGTGCGGTGAACGTGGATCGAACACGTGACCTTCACATTTTCAGTCTGACGCTCTCAAAACTAAGTTATCTTCGCTAATATTTGAAAAAAAAAATCATAAGTAAAGGTATTTCCGCTAATTCATTATATTTTTAAAATAAATAATCACTAATTTTAGATTGAATAAAGTTATGCAACTTAATGAACTTATGCAACATAAACCAAGTGCGGTGAACGTGGATTAAACATGTAACCTTCAGATATTCAGTCCGAACTAAGCTATCCCCGCTAACACTAAAAATCAAAATTCATGTGTAAAGGTATTTCTGCTAATTCATTATTCTTTGAAATTTTAAAAATAAATAATAACTAGTTTATTTTTTATGCAACGTAAACCAAGTGCGGTGAACGTGGATTAAACATGTAACCTTCAGATATTCAGTCCGAACTAAGCTATCCCCGCTAACATTAAAAATCAAAATTCATGTGTAAAGGTATTTCCGCTAATTCATTATTCATTGAAATTTTAAAAATAAATAATAACTAGTTTATTTTTTATTGAATAGTCAGCTTATGCAAATGGAAACAGGTGCGGTGAACGTGGAGATTAAACATGCGACCTTCAAAGCTATCCCCGCTAACATTAAAAATCAAAATTCATGTGTAAAGGTATTTCTGCTAATTCATTATTCATGGAAATTTTAAAAATAAATAATAACTAGTTTATTTTTTATTGAATAGTCAGCTTATGCAAATGGAAACGTGAACGTGGAGATTAAACATGCGACCTTCAAATCTTTAGTTTGACACTCTCCCAATTGAGCTATCCCCGCTAACATTAAAAATAAAAATTCATAAAAATAACTATAAGGTGCGATGAATGCAGATTGAAAACAAGACCTTCCAATAATCAATTTGATGCTCTCCCAACTAAGCCATCCTAGATAACATAAAAAATAAATAATCACATGTTTTAGATTGAATAGTAAAGTTATGCAACTTAGTCAACTTATGCCAGTTGGATAAAAAACGTGACAGATCTTCTGCTAATTCATTGAGATTTTAAAAAGAAATAATCGATCTTCTCCTAATTCATTGAGATTGAGATTTTAAAAAGAAAGAATCGCTAATGTAGTGAACGTGGATCAAACGTTACCTTTAAATCTTCAAGATGACGCTCTCCTTGAGCTATGCATGCTAATATTAAAATTAAAAATTCAAAAAGAAATAATCGCTAATGCAGTGAACATGGATCAAACGTTACCTTTAAATCTTCAATATGACGCTCTCCCTGAGCTATCCACGCTAATATTAAAATTAAAAATTCAAAAAGAAATAATCGCTAATGCAGTGAACGTGGATCAAGCGTTACCTTTAAATCTTCAATATGACGCTCTCCCTGAGCTATCCACGCTAATATTAAAATTGAAAATTCTTAAGTAAAGGTATTTCCACTCATTCATTATATTTTAATTATATATAATCACTAATTTTAGAAAGAATATTCAAATTATACAACCTAAAACATAGTGTGTGCGGTGAACGTGGATCGAACACGTGACCTTCAAATCTTCAGTCTAACGCTCTCCCAACTGAGCTATCCCCGCAATCATTGGAAATGAAAATTCATCAGTAAAGATATTTTCGCTGATTCATTGAGATTTTAAAAAGAAATAATGACTAATTTTTTTATTGAATAGTCAGGTTATGCAAAAAGAAACAGGTGCAGTGAACATGGAGATCGAACACGTGACCTTCAAATCTTAAATCTAACGCTCTCCAAACTGAGCTATCCCCGCTAACATTAAAAATGAAAGATTTTAAGTAAAGGTATTTCCACTAATTAATTGAAATGTTAGAAAGAAATAATCACTAATTTTATATTGAATAGTCAAATTATGCAGCGTGAACCATGTGTGGTGAACATGGATCGAACACGAGATCTTCAGATCTTCAATCTAACGCTATCTCAACTGAGCTATCCACACTAACATTAAAAATGAAAATTCATTAGTAAAGGTTCACTAATTCATTGAAATTTTAAATAGAAATAATCAGTAATTTTTAATAAGATATTCAAGTTATCGAATTTGTTTAAGGTGCGGTGAACTAGAACACGTTAGGTATTTCCGATAATTCATTGAGATTTCAGAAAGGAATAATGACTAATTTTAGATTGAATAGTCGGGTTATGCAACTAGAATCAGGTGCGGTGAACGTGGAGATCAAACACGTGACCTTCAAATCTTCAGTCTGACGCTCTCCCAACAGAGTTATCCCTGCTAATATTAAAAATGAAAATTCATAAGTAAAGGTATTTCCGCTAATTCATTATTTTTAAAAAAGAAATAATCACTAATTTTAGATTGAATAAGCAAGTTATGTTTTTAGATTGTATAGTCAGGTAATAAACTTGTATTAGGTGCGTTGAACGTGGATAAAACACGTGTGACCTTCAAATCTTCAGTCTAACAATCTCCAAACTGAGCTACTCTTGCTAACATTAAAAATGAATCTTTATCAGTAAAGGTATTGGGTACGCTTCTGGAAATTCAACAAAAGGCAATAGTATTAGACCGAGATGCCAGATTTAAATCTCGCTTCTGGAAAATTCAACTAAGGCATTGGGTACGTAGTTATAGTACGACATTCCACCCATAAACAGATGGTCAAACAGAAATGCTCAAGCAAATATTGGAAGACATGTTGAGGGTATATGTGATGGATTTTGCAGGAAGCTCGGATAAGTACCTACCCCTTATGAAATTCACTTATAATAATACTTGCCAAGCCACCATACAAATGGCCACATACGAGGTTCTCTATGGACGAAAATTTCGGTCCCTTATCTTTTGGGAAGAAGGGGGGCAAACGACAACTATTGGGCCAGAGTTGTTGCAAAGTACCAACGCCGCAGTCTAGAAGATTAAAGCTAGGATAAAAACCGCACAAAGCCGAGAGAAAAGCTATGCAGACCTAAGGCGCAAGGACATGAAATTGTAGGTAGGGGATCATATATTCCTAAAGGTAGCACCCCATGAGAGGGGTGCTCAGGTAGGGTAAAAAGGGGAAGCTAAGCCCTAGGTTTATCCGTCCCTTTGAGATATTAGAAAGGATTGGATCTGTGGCCTATAGAATCGGGCAATGCCCAACTTGTCTGCAGTACATAATATCTTTGATGTATCCATACTACGGAAGTATACCCTAGATCGTTCACAGGTACTGGCTCATGAAACTCTCTTCTTGAGAGATGACCTAACGTATAAAAAAGACCCGATTCAAATAATAGACAAGAAAGTCAAATGATTGAGAAACAAGGAAATCTCTCTTCTTAAGGTCCTATGGAAGAATCATAGAGTAAAAGAAGCCACTTGGGAAACAGAAGGTAAATAAGAACCTTGTACCTTGACCTATTTTAGAATAAACACTTTCGATGACTCAAAGTTTTCAAAAGAGAGGAGAATTTGCAACACTCAAGGTCTCCAATAAGAGACAGTGTATAATCCCTACTAGGTTGTATCTAGAAGTAAAGAACAAGTAAAATTGAAAATACATTGAGAAAATGGTACTTTTTCTAATTTGTATAAACTTCCCGAATCATTAAATTTTTTATAGAATAAGAATTACATGTTGCTTAAAAAAGGAAGGCTCCGATCGGACAAGACTTTTCTGGCAGAAGATTCAGAAAAATCAAGAATGAAATTATAGAAATTCTAGACGTTTCAATGGTAGTGGAAAATCCGTCTATAAATTATGAATAAGGGTAGACTATTAGGGGCAAGAAGCAAGCTTAATCGAGTACCCAATCGAGAGATACAAGTTTTTTGTTTTGGGGCATCGTGTTCATGGGTTTACCTAGAATTCGAGAACTATAGTCCACTATTCATTTCTAAACTTGTTCCTGCACCTTCTAAATAAGTTTACCCATAAGTTTGGTGAAGGAAAGAGGTCCTCAAAGTGCTAGTAGGTTTTCACACGAATTAGTCCACGTTAGGTTACCCTCTAATGTTTCCCTAAGCTAAAACCTCAACTCCTAAAGCCTAACCCATGACATTATGTATAAACCTAGGTTCATCAATAATCCATGTACCAAGTACCTAGAACTATGTGAATAACATGCTAAATAAGTTGCTAGGATCCATACCCATAAGTAACCATTATCTGCATTACGATGCCCCTATTCCTCTTTAGGTAGGATGTCCTGCAATATGTATCATGAGCTGGATGTTATGATAGGCCTACCTTTCCCATAAGCTAAACGAGATTTCCTGCACCACGATTTACCAGTAGGATTACATGATTATGACGACATCACTCATGTGTTCATGGGGAGAAAATTGAAGGTTATTTTAGCGGAAGGTTTTCAGGATCAGTATATGATACATGACACGATGGCCTCTAAGTTCTAAGATCCTGAAAACATAACAAGAAGTAATATCCTAGCTTAAGGTCGCGATTAAGAACCTACGAGTAGGCTACTTACTAAGTTTTACTCACTCTATGTTTATCATTCTTTATCAAGTAACTAAGAGTTGGTCGTGGATGAGAGTTGACTTTGGAGTGTGGGCCATGGACTAACCTCTTTTTTTAATCTAGTATTTTTTTGTTCTTCTCTTGATTCAAAATAAGCGAAAAATGATAAATAAATAAAAAAAGCGACGAGGAATTTGTAGAAAAATTATGAATTTTTCCAGAAAAATAATAATAAAATATTTAGAAAGTGGAAAATTACCAAAATACCCCTAGAAGAATGGATAATTATAGAAATGCCACTCTAATTAGAATCAGAGCATCTACCGTGACCATCCGAGAAAAATCCTTCGAACACAAATTTCAACCGTCAGATCTCCTCCAAAATTTGATATGATCTAGAACGAACACGCACGGATCATCACATCCAACGACTAGTATTCAAAGCCAAGGTCGGTAAGGCTATGATCGGAGTTGATATCTCCGAAAAATTATCCAGAAAGTTCGATATCTAAATAACGAATAATCTGGAGCTCTCAATGTTGGTTTAAGCTCCTCCTATAAAGTCTGAAGTAGGAGCAACAATACGGAATAAGAATCGAGAAAGGTCGATCCCCCAATCGAAGGCAATAAGCATTTAGATTGTGGGTCTCCTACTCTCAGATTTCTTCCAAATTCGAGAGCAATCCTCCACCATTTCTCTTCAAACTTCTAAATAACGAAGAATATGGAGCTCTCAATGTCGGTTTAAGCTCCTCCTATAAAGTCTGAAGTAGGAGAAATAATACGGAATAAGAATCGAGAAAGGTCGATCCCCCAATCGAGGGCAATAAGCGTTTAGATTATGGGTCTCCTACTTTCAGATTTCTTCCAAATTTGAGAGCAATCTTCCACCATTTCTCTTCAAACTTATTCCTACCGTTTCTCAACAAGATTACCCACAAGTTCTATGAAGGAATATAGTGCTGAAAGAGCCTAGAAACCATTCCCCCAATTCAATCAACCATTATAGAACTTCAAGAAAAACTTGAAAATCCAATCCGAGGATACATGATGATTCGTCGAGCAAGAATGATTCCAATCAGTTTCTACACCTCCAAGGAATGCTTCCATAGAAGATCACAAAGAAAAGTAACCTCGAGAGCATGTCGAATTGAAGGAAATAGGTTTCGAAATTAAATTAGGGATAAGAGTCGAATTCCTATCTATGATCTCTTTTCCTTCAAATTAAGGATCCTCTAGCTTCAGAGGAAGAAGATGAGTAAACTTGATGAAGGAATCGAGAGAGGAAACATCGTAAAACAAGCTACCCAAGAGATTGAAAAATCTGGCGTTTCGAGTGAGTTGCATACCGAGAACAATTTTTGAAAATTAACGTCTTACATTCAAAGACGTTCCTCCAAACCAATTTCTTTAACCTGAAGAAAGGATATGGAAGAGGTTCGATGAAGAAATAGGGCCTTGAAATCCCTAGAATCGGCTACCCAATAAGAAATCCTTTGTTTTATCTCCAGCGATAAATCCGATTTTTGATAAACTTTGAAAGGGAATATCTTAGGCTACGATCCACGAGAAGGTATCAAATCAATCACTAGCCCTTCCTTGTAATACCCATCTTTAAGTTTCACGAAGAAATCGAGGAGAGAAACGCTGTAAATGTGGCTGTACAGGCCGAGTTTCAGATGGCGGCGAAGCGAAAAATGCGCATCTTCTTCTTGTTCAGAGGAAGAAAACGATTATATGGCCAGTTCAACTGAACTGTCCAAGTCAACTCAAAATTTGACCTTTTCTCGGGTTTTCTCAATTTTAACCACATTCCAGACTGATTCTCATAGAAAATCTCATGGTTTCAGAAACTATACACAATAAGGAGTACGTGGAAGGAAATTTTGAAGTAATTTAGATACTGGAAGCTCAAGAATGGACGTCCCAAACGTCGACGACGAGGCAAGTAGCCTCCTTGGAATTTTTGTTAAGAAATACTTCTAAAAATCGCTTGAATTTTCATATGAACCCTAAACCAAGTATGAATTAAGGATATATGAAAGAAAAACCCAAAGAACCGTGAGTTAAGACCCTGAACCGATCAAATAGCTCGAGATTTAAGTAACGTTAAAATAACCCACTATATGAGCTCCGTTGCCTATCAAATTTTAATACTGAGCATATTATAGTATGTTGAGGTCAGATATGAAATTTGGTGGTCATTGGATA
Source organism: Cucurbita pepo subsp. pepo (assembly GCF_057944985.1). NCBI lineage: Eukaryota > Viridiplantae > Streptophyta > Magnoliopsida > Cucurbitales > Cucurbitaceae > Cucurbita > Cucurbita pepo. The sequence continues at coordinate 11,300,896 of NC_141807.1, forward strand.
AGGATAAGTAGGTAAACCAAGAAATAGTGTAAAATGACCATAGTGCCCCTAAGGTAATTTACCTTCAGTTCATGACCTAGATGACCTTCAAATGCTATGAAATTCATCGATAGATCTTATTTTATGAAATGTTATATGAATCCTTATCCCAAGAGGTTATATAAGGTAATGAAGTTTGGGAGTTATTGGAAAACTTTAGTTAGCGAAACCAAGATATGGGAGAAAATGCTCATCACGATCCATATGACCTTTGCCATGAAGCACGATGTTTATACGTTAAATTTTTAAGTCACATTTGGAATACTAAATTGGGTAACAAAATATTATGAGCATCACTTAGGGCTATTATTTATAAGAATATTAAGTCATAAATTGGGTAACAAATTATTATTTTCAACTACATGTCATCTTCAGATTAACGAGCAAACTAAGGTGGTTAATAGAACGTTAGGAGCATTGCTTAGGGCTATTAACAACAACTCTTTAATAAACTAAAATCATACCATCAACATACTTAAACTATATAAAACTCTCTCGTCTCCCCTATTAAGTTTAGCTCTCCATACAAACTGAATTAAACAGAGGAATCCGCATCTTCATCATGTAAAATTGATGGAATAAGAAAATAGAGAGTTATCCCGGTTTGTTGTCATTCATCAATGGAAGTTCCCTTCTCTTGAGCTCTCACGTCCACCTCTTTGCCCTAATCAATTCTTGTTGGTCTTCTTTTTTTTCTGCTGTCAACAGCTGCTGGATTAGTGTTTTCTTCTTCTTCTCTGGTTTCTGTGTAATTCGATTTTCTCCCCCAAAATGTGGCTCCTCTCCTCTTGGTCTTCCTTTTCCTTTTATATTGAGCATGGGTTCCCCTTTAGGGCTGAAAAGGAATAAGTAGTCCACATAGGATGTTCCTCATTGGGTAGTCAATGACCGACTTGGACTGATGATGTGGATTTAAAATTTTCATGTCATCCCCCATTTGTTTCAAAATTTGCTACTCCCACATGGTTTAGCATAAATGTCTGAAATTTTACCATATAACTCAACTAAATATACAATTAAGATCGATTTATGCCAAATCATATTTTTTTTTTCATGTTAGGCTGCAATAAACGATTTCATGCTCACTAAGTAGAATAAATGGGTAATAAATGAGAAAATTGTGAATAAGGGTGCAATATAACTATAAAAAGACTTCATATAACTCTACTCTTACAGAGTTATCAATATATTAATGACTACTACCTAAATTATAACCTAAAGTTAATAATTGACGTCCAATTAGCCAACCCTAAATTTGTAATCATTGTGGAGTGATTGAAATTCCAATGGAAGTAGTTTAAACTCCTAGTACCTTAAATGAAGTTGGTCTCTTCTAATAAAACACGAATTTCTCTTTAATATCATTAATACAATTATGCTTCATCTTGAACCTACTAAACATGAAACTAAAATTGCGTTCAATTTAACTCAATTTTATTGTCATCTTGAATGACGTGTAGGATATATTCTTGATTTACCTCGATATTTCATATTAGTTAAGCTTTTTGCAAAATCACAATTAGACAACAACAAAGATGAACTTGGGTCTATTTATTATTTTAAAGAAAATTTCTTTCTCCATCTTATTCCTAAAAACTTTGTAACTAAATTCATATTATGCGAAGAAACAAATTTTTTACTCGCAAGAAGTAAAATATGCAACTTTAACCAAAATTTCATCTAAACAAATTTTATTGCCATACAACATAGATGACAATTATATCCTTCAAACAAAAACTAGAATAGTTGTGGTGAACGGGATAGAAACTCTAGTGTTCATCCATAATATACAACCACTACCTAAATTATGACCTAAAAATTTAAAAACATAAGTTGTAGTTGAAAATTACATAAAACAATCCCCTAAATCCAAGAACTCTATCCAATTAGTAAATCCTAAAGATAGGAGCTAACATAGAGTAATTGAAGCTCCACATGAAGTAATTTAAAGTTCCCCTGAACTAACTAAAGTTTATCTCCTCTTTAATGAAGCATGAATTGCACTAAAGTTCATGAAATGCTTATAGACTCCAACTCTGAGTACTATTAATGCAATTATGTTTCATATGAGTTTGTCATAAATGAAACTAAGGTGCATTCAATACAACTTTATTTTCTTGTCATAAGAGGCAAAATAGAAAAATTAAATCAAACAAACTAATGAACTGAACCGAATCAATCAAACCAAAATTGATTAGTTTGTTTCTTTTGTTGGGTTGTTGGTTTATTTGATAACCCTTGTATATTATAACGATTCAACTTTTCGTTTTATAGCCCTCCAACTACTAAGAGAAAAATATATTTGAGTAGAAGCTTAAAATAATTGGTATACAAGAAAAGGCATTTGGTTTAGTGGTATGATTCTCACTTGGGGTGCAAGAAGTTTTGAGTTCAATTCTTGAAATGCCCCTATGTTTAAATCTTTTCTTATCTAAGGACTTCATATTTGAAATCAACTTAACTTCATATTCGACATTTTACACTTACCATCATGCTCTTAATACTCATAGTCTTTCTTAACATCTCATCCCAAGGCTTTATTCTCCAAGACAAATTCTACATCCAAGGTATTCTCCAAGACAAATTCTACATCCAAGGACTTCACATGTTTCCTGCAATACGACAAAATATGACCTTCATACCTAGGCCTAAGGCTTCATACATACGTTTCAAGTGGTATAATACCTAGGCCTAAGGCTTCATACATACGTTTCAAGTGGTATAATACCTAGGCCTAAGGCTTCATACATACGTTTCAAGTGGTATAACAAGGGCATTTGGTCTAGTGCTATGAAAGTTCGATTCTCAAAATGCCCCTTCACGAGATTGTAGTATGAAAGACATTTACCAAGTAAATAAATACATTAAAATAACACAAGTGACACATATGTAAACTATGTTATTAATATTTTATTTCTATTACATCTTTCCTTATTTATGAAATAATGAGCGGAGATATTTTTCATTTTCACAATTACTGATGACGGGAGGTTTAGGATTTTTTAATGTAAGAATCGTGGGGATGTAGCTCAGATGGTAGAGCGCTCGCTCGATGTGGAAAGTACGGAGATCGATACCTTGCATCTCCAAATGAATCGATCACTAATATATTATTTCTTTTCAATTTTTTCTTATTTACGACATAATGAGCAAGGATAGTTTTTCATGTCACTATTATTGATACGAGACGTCTAGGATTTTGTGACGTGAGAATCGTGGGGATGTAGCTCAAATGGTAGACAGCTTGCTTTGCATGCGAGAGGTATGGGGATAGATACCATGCATCTCCAAAATAAAACTATCTATTATTAAATATATTATTGAAAATTATTTCTTTTCAAATTTTCCTTATTCATGACAGGTTGAGTAGCGATATTTCTTCATTTTCACTATTATTGATGATGAAAAATTTAGGGTTTTGTGATGCAAGAATTGTGGGGATGTAGCTTCGCTTAGCATAAGAGAGGTACGACTTAGCATACGAGAGGTACGAGGATCGATACCTCGCATCTCCAAAAGAAACTATTTATTATTAATATTTTATTTCTATTAAATATTTCCTTATTTATGACATAATATGCAGAGATACTTTTTCATTTTCACAATTATTGATGAAGGGACGTTTAGGGTTTTCTGATATAAGAATCGTAGGGATGTAGTTCAAATGGTAGAGCGTTCATTTCCCATGTGGAAAGTACGGGGATCAATACCTTGCATCTCCAGTTGAATCGATTACTAAATATATTATTTCTTTTCAATTTTTTCTTATTTAGGACATAATGAGCTGGAATAGTTTTTAATTTTCACTATTACTGATGACGAGATGTTTAGGACTTTGTGACATAAGAATTGTGGGGATATAGCTTAGATGGTAGAGCACTCGCTTTGCATGCGAGAGGTATGGGGATTGATACCCTGCATCTCTAGATTTTCTTCATTTTCACTATTATTGATGATGGGAATTTGAGGGTTTTATGATGCAACAATTGTGGGGATGTAGCTTATGATGGGAAATACGTTATTAATATTTTACTTCTATTCAACCTTTCCTTATTTATGACATAATTAGCGGAGATATTTTTTCATTTTCACTGGAATTGATGACGGGACATTTAGGGTTTTTTGATATAAGTATTGTGGGAATGTAGCTTAGATGGTAGATTGCTTGCTTAGCATGCAAGAGGCACGGGGATCGGATCGATACCCCATATCTCCAAAAGAAACTATTCGTTATTACTATTTTATTTCTATTCAATTTTTCCTTATTTATGACATAATGAATAGCGTTATTTTTTTATTTTCACTATTATTGATGACGAGATGTTTAGGATTTTGTGACGTAAGAATCTTGAGGATATAGCTCAGATGGTAGAGCGTTTGCATCCCATGTGAGAATTACTGGGATCGATACCATGCATCAACAAAGGAAACGATTACTAAATATATTAGTTCTTTTAAATTTTTCCTTATTAATGACATAATGAGCGGGGATAGTTTTTCATTTTCAATATCATTGATGACGGGAAGTTTAGAGTTTTTTGATGTAAAATGTAAAATCGTGGGATTGTAGCATGCGAGAGATACGGGGATCGATACCTCGCATCTCCAAAAGAAACTATTCGTTATTACTATTTTATTTCTATTTAATATTTCCTTATTTATGACATAATGAGTAGCGATATTTTTCATTTTCACTATTATTCATGACGAGACGTTTAGGGTTTTGTGACGTAAAAATTGTGGAGATGTAGCTTAGATAGTAGAGTGCTCGCTTTGCATGCGAGTTGTACGGGGATTGATAACCCGCATCTCCATAATGAGTAGCGATATTTTTCATTTTCACAATTATCGATGCCCCGCATCACCAATCCAAACTATTTGTTATTAATATTTTGATATTTTTTTTATTTTCACTATTATTGATGATGGGAAATTTAGGGTTTATGATGTAACAATCGTGGGGATGTAGCTCAGATTGTACAGCACTCCCTTTGCATGCGAGAAGTACGGGGATCGATACCCCGCACCTCCAAAAATAGGACTATCTATTATTAAATATATTATTTCTTTTCAATTTTTCCTTATTCATGACATGTTGGGTAGCAATATTTCTTCATTTTCAATATTATTGATGACGGGAAATTCAGGGTTTTGTGATGCAAAAATTGTGGGGATGTAGCTCAGATGGTAGAGCGCTCGCTTAGCATGCGAGAGGTACGGGTATCGATACCTCGCATCTCCAAAAGAGAGAAATTATTTTTTTAAGTATTGAGTTAATTTAACGTTATGTATCCGTGGGTACGAGAGAAAAAAAAAAGATACTTATATAAGGATTATTATATCATTATGGCTATGCCATTTTTATAGATAAAAGAGAGTAATGTCCCACAAGCACATATAGAGAGAGGACTTATTAGTAAAGAAAGCAATCTAGTAGTTATACTGCTACTTGTGAAGAGGGAATTTGATGAATTCCTCAAAAGATAAGAGCTTATAGGATGGCTTCTTCACAATTGCAATATCTGATCAATGAATATTATTGTCATTTATAGCTTCTATCACAATACTATAAAATTTGGGGTCAAGGCCTATATGGGACTGAAAAGACCATTCACCACACGCTTGTAAATTAAATTATATCTATCACCTCTATAATTTTCCACGGCAAACCTTTTAATAGCTTGCACTTCTTCATCATTGAAATCCTTAATTGGAACTAGATTTCAAGGCAAATCTTCTCCACGACTCACTTTTGAACACTTTTATAGATAGTTTCAACAAACTTACTTTGCTCGTGAATACTTTCGAGTTCAATATTTATAGTTGGAGAACGCTATTCAAATTGATATGGTCGAATCTTACAACAAAGTCTAATTGAGCCTCACTCTATTAGGAGATAGCCTCGAATCAAATTCTTTAGTTTGGGACATGGTTGCATTGTTTTAGTCAAACAACCGAGACTAGTGTATTACCAATAGTATAGACATTTTGTACGTGTATTTTCTTACATATTAACAATTGTATACAAATAATAATTAAATTTATGAGTAGAAGTTTGGATGGAGTTTTATTAAATATGTACTTAAATTATATATAAAAATATATAAGATTTTTATTTTTTATTTTTTTATATACATTTAGGAGAACAAAACAAAGATTCAAGAAGATGTCATTCCTGCCATGTTTTAATTTTTATTCTTTCTTATTTCTCGAAGATTAAAAAAAAAAAAGTTATCCTCTCTCAAATATGGTTCGTTATTTGATTATTTTCTCTTGAGTGATTTGTAAGTGAAACACATTCTCTACCCAAGTAATTGCAAGATGCAAGCTTCACACCAAGAGGAATCAAAGTCCCAAGTATCAACGTCCTTAAGTGTCAATTTTTATTCTCCATCTCAACATAAATTAAACTTATTTTCGTGAAGATATCTATTTATAAAAGCAAAATATCTCAAAGTCACAAAAATAAAAATGAGATATAGATACGAGACATAAATATGATATCAAATAGATATGATAACTGTAAGGATTAGATTTGATCGAGTTATTTGGATTAGATTTTATCTAGTTATTTGAATTAGATTTGATTTAGTCATTCTTCAATTGGATGAGAGATTTCTCCCGATTCTTCTGATCTTTCCAATTTTCTTTTTCTGTTCCTAACATTTTGGTATCAGAGTCATGCCCTAAACTAGTTAAAACTAGAAGCAGCAGTCTTCTACGTGTATTATGATGGAGAGTCCACTTGTGCAACTGCTGGAGGAAGGAGTCAAGGTCGTGGAAGCTTTAGAGGCATAGGAAGGGGACGAGGCAGACAAACCTTCAACAAGGCCATAGTGGAGTGGTATAATTGTCACAAGCTAGGACATTTTCAATGGGAATGTCAAAGCAATACCAGACGAGGCAGACAAACCTTCAACAAGGCCATAGTGGAGTGCTATAACTGTCACAAGCTAGGACATTTTCAATAGGAATGTCAAAACAAGGAGAATGAGACAAACTATGCAGAGAGTCAAGAAGAGATGTCGCTGAGGCTTACGTGAATATGAATAAGGTCAATAAAGAAGATATGTGGTTCCTTGACTTGGGATGTAGCAATCATATGTGTGGGAAGAAGGAATATTTTTTTTCAGATTTTGATGGATGTTTCAGAGATTCAGTGAAGCTGGGCAACAACTCAAGCATGGTTGTAACCGGAAAGGGTAATGTACTGCTGGAAGTGAATGGAATCATAATGATAATACATAACACCACATTAAATTGATGAAGTGAAATTTTACAACAGATGTTAATAAATCGTTTGTCTATTAGAAGAGAGCTTGAAATTAAATTCTTTATAGTTGGGATGTTTTAGTCAAATTAAGTATACTTTTTAGTTTTAAAATAAGTTAATTTTTTAGTTTAAAATAAATTGATTTTTTAGTTTTAATTTTATTCCTAATAAATTAATTTTGATGTGGTGTTATGTATTTTAATAAAATTAATATTAACTTAATCAACAAAAATTTGTATTTTTTTTAAATTATAAGCTAAATTAATAAAAATACCATTGAACTTTGCACTTTATCTAAAAAAATACTCATAATTTTTTTAGAAGTTTCAATAATACACTTAATCTTTAAAAAAAAAAAAATCTATAGAAACTATTAATTTGTTTATTAAAAAAATACAGTTGAATTTTCAAAAAAAAAAAAAAAAAAAAAAAAAAAAAAAAAAAAAAAAAACTTCAAAAGTGTGTTCATGGGGAGAAAATTGTGTTCATGCGGAGAAAATTGAAGATTATTTTAGGGGATGGTTTTCAAGATCAGTATAAGATCCTCAAAACATAACAAGAAGTAATATCCTAGCTTAAGGTCGCCATTAAGAACCTACTAGTAGGCTACTTACTAAGTTTTACTCACTCCATGTTTATCATTTTTTTTCAAGTAACTAAGAGTTGGTCGTGGATGAGAGCGGACTTTGGAGTGTGGGCCATGGACTAACCTCTGTTTTTAATCTAGTATTTTTTGTTCTTCTTTTAAGTCTGCTTCTTATTTTGTGTTTGTAACGAGTATGTATATGTAACACCCAAAAAATGAAGGAAATTATCTCCCATAAGAATAAGCCACTCATGAAAGACCCAATGGATAGAAAGGAAAAAAATTAAAGGATTAAGCAAGAACAAAGGACTTAGTCAAGTCACTCGTGTACCCTAACAAGTGATTTCACGGAGTTAAAGGCCTTTTGAAAAGGATTGGAAACGAAAAAGTAAATCAAAAGGGCAAAAAAGTCATTTTATCAATTATCAAAAATCTTTCCCGATTTGTAATTCCTTATCTAGAAGGAATCTCAAGTTCAAAAAAAAAAAGGGAAAAATGATAAAAAAGCAATGAGAAATTTGTAGACTAAAAATGATAAAAAAGCAACGCAATGGAATATTATTTTCTTATTTCATTTTATTTTACAGTTTCTATCTTAGACTAAAAAGACTTTTATGAACTTCGTACCCTTGTTAGAGTTATGTTATAGATATTTTGTTCAATTTCAAATGGTTAAGGCGATAATCCAGTCGTTTTCGAGGTCTCTCTTGTTGAACGACATCATGGTTGAGATGAGCAGGTAATTAAAATGGTTAATGCGATAATCCAGTCATTTTCGAGGTCTCTTTTGTTGAACGATGTCATGGTTGAGATGAGCAGGTGATTCAAATGGTTAATGCGATAATCCAGTCGTTTTCGAGGTCTCTCTTGTTGAACGACATCATGGTTGATGAGCACCCATGTGAGTTTGACAAGTTGGGCTGTAGAGAACCACACCTCAAGCCACGTTCATGTGGGCTTAACAAACTTAAAATCTAAGAACACAACCCCTTAAATGGAAACCGGGATGCTAAGGAATTAAAAAGCTTTATTTTTTACGTAGAACAATACTTGAAGGTTACTTGAACTTGCTCATAGGACCTAAGAGTTATGTTGGTCGCAATGCATCTCATGGACGATGCAAAACTATGGTGGCGCTCGAAGGTGAATGGTATAAAAAATGAGTCATGCACCATAAACTCATGGGAAGACTGTTGATGGAATCGATGCAATCGACGCTCCTTCTTATACAAAATTTGGATCAACCAAGAGATAAAGCTAGAATTAGATTATGGAACCTTTTTCTAAATCGACTCACTCAACAATCGAACTTGATCAAGGCTTGATTGAATGACTCAGATGCAATGTACCACAAGAATTGCATAAAACTTAGAAATGACAAAGATATGCTCGAATTTCTACACGAGGGATCATCTCAACTTGAGAGATCAATTTCATTGATCACAAATATGCTTTTACATAATAATGTGTGGGTATTTATAGTCTCCCCACAAAAGAAGTTGGTGGCCGTGATTTAATCTCGATCCCTTTAGATCTCCACAGAAGACGAAGTCAATTTGAGCATTACAAACTTTATTAAATTAAAATAAGAAATAAAGTTTTCTAACCACTCATGAAATGATGCTTGCAACTTCATCCGCTACTTCAACCATGCAAATATTTACTTTTGAATCTCCAAATGGTCTTGACTCAAACGACTCAGCTTGTCACACATGAAATAATGGTTGAACCTAGCATATCCAATTTTGTAGATGAAGTATGAATGCTTGTTGAATCTTCTTGGCCTTTGGGTTGTGTAATAGGTCCAGTTGGAACACCGTGATTCTTATCATCATCCCCCTCTTCAAAAGGATTCGTCCTCGAATCAGAAAAATCATCACCTACATCAAAAGGGCTCAACTCAGCAACATTGAAAGTAGAATGTACACTGTGATTCTTATAGTACGACATTCCACCCATAAACAGATGGTCAAACAGAAATGCTCAAGCAAATATTGGAAGACATGTTGAGGGTATATGTGATGGATTTTGCAGGAAGCTCGGATAAGTACCTACCCCTTGTGAAATTCACTTATAATAATACTTGCCAAGCCACCATACAAATGGCCACATACGAGGTTCTCTATGGACGAAGATTTCGATCCCTTATCTTTTGGGAAGAAGGGGGGCAAACGACAACTATTGGGCCAGAGTTGGTGCAAAGTACCAACGCCGCAGTCTAGAAGATTAAAGCTAGGATACAAACCGCACAAAGCCGAGAGAAAAGCTATGCAGACCTAAGGCGCAAGGACATGGAATTGTAGGTAGGGGATCATATATTCCTAAAGGTAGCACCCCATGAGAGGGGTGCTCAGGTAGGGTAAAAAGGGGAAGCTAAGCCCTAGGTTTATCCATCCCTTTGAGATATTAGAAAGGATTGAATCTGTGGCCTATAGAATCGGGCAATGCCCAAACTTGTCTGCAGTACATAATATCTTTCATGTATCCATACTACGGAAGTATACCCTAGATCGTTCGCACGTACTGACTCATGAAACTCTCTTCTTGAGAGATGACCTAACGTATAAAAAAGACCCGATTCAAATAATAGACAAGAAAGTCAAATGATTGAGAAACAAGGAAATCTCTCTTGTTAAGGTCCTATGGAAGAATCATAGAGTAAAAGAAGCCACTTGGGAAACAGAAGAAAAATAAGAACCTTATACGTTGACCTATTTTAGAATAAACACTTTCGATGACTGAAAGTTTTCAAAAGAGAGGAGAATTTGCAACACTCAAGGTCTCCAATAAGAGACAGTGTATAATCCCTACTAGGTTATATCTAGAAGTAAAGAACAAGTAAAATTGAAAAAACATTGAGAAAATGGTACTTTTTCTAATTTGTATAAACTTCCCGAATCATTAAATTTTTTATAGAATAAGAATTACAAGTTGCTTAAAAAAGGAAGGCTCCGATCGGAGAAGACTTTTCTGGCAGAAGATTCAGAAAAATCAAGAATGAAATTATAGAAATTCTAGACGTTTCAATGGTAGTGGAAAATCTGTCTATAAATTATGAATAAGGGTAGACTATTAGGGGCAAGAAGCAAGCTTAATCGAGTACCCAATCGAGAGATACAAGTTTTTTGTTTTGGGGCATCGTGTTCATGGGTTTACCTAGAATTCGAGAACTATAGTCCACTATTCATTTCCAAACTTGTTCCTGCACCTTCTATATAAGTTTACCCATAAGTTTGGGGAAGGAAAGAGGTCCTCAAAGTGCTAGTAGGTTTTCACACGAATTAGTCCATGTTAGGTTACCCTCTAATGTTTTCCTAAGCTCAAACCTCAACTCCTAAAGCCTAACCCATGACATTATGTATAAACCTAGGTTCATCAATAATCCATGTACCAAGTACCTAGAACTATGTGAATAACATGCTAAATAAGTGGTACTATGTGAATAACATGCTAAATAAGTTGCTAGGATCCATACCCACAAGTAACCATTATCTGCATTACAATGTGTACTAAAAGGCCCCTATTCCTCTTTAGGTAGGATGTCCTGCAATATGTATCATGAGCTGGATGTTATGATAGGCCTACCTTTCCCATAAGCTAAATGAGATGTCTTGCACCACGATTTACCAGTAGGATTACATGATTATGATGACACCACTCATGTGTTCATGGGGAGAAAATTGAAGGTTATTTTAGCGGAAGGTTTTCAGGATCAGTATATGATACATGACACGATGACCTCTAAGTTCTAAGATCCTGAAAACATAACAAGAAGTAATATCCTAGCTTAAGGTCGCCATTAAGAACCTACGAGTAGGCTACTTACTAAGTTTTACTCACTCCATGTTTATCATTTTTTATCAAGTAACTAAGAGTTGGTCGTGGATGAGAGTGGACTTTAGAGTGTGGGCCATGGACTAACCTCTATTTTTAATCTAGTATTTTTTGTTCTTCTCTAGATTCAAAATAAGCCAAAAATGATAAAAAAAGCCATCAGGAATTTGTAGAAAAATTATGGATTTTTCGAGAAAAATAATAATAAAATATTCGAAAAGTGGCAAATTACCAAAATACCCCTAGAAGAATGGATAATTATAGAAATGCCACTCTAATTAGAATCAGAGCATCTACCGTGACCATCCGAGCAAAATCCTTCAAACTCAAATTTCAACCGTCGGATCTCCTCCAAAATTTGATATGATCTAGAACGAACACGCACGGATCATCACATCCAATGACTAGTATGCAAAGCCAAGGTCGGTAAGGCTATGATCGGAGTTGATATCTCCGAAAAATTATTTAGAAAGTTCGATATCTAAATAACAAATAATCTGGAGCTCTCAATGTTGGTTTAAGCTCCTCCTATAAAGTCTGAAGTAGGAGCAACAATACGGAATAAGAATCGAGAAAGGTCGATCCCCCAATCGAAGGCAATAAGCGTTTAGATTGTGGGTCTCCTACTCTCAGATTTCTTCCAAATTCGAGAGTAATCCTCCACCATTTCTCTTCAAACTTCTAAATAACGAAGAATCTGGAGTTCTCAATGTTGGTTTAAGCTCCTCTTATAAATCTGAAGTAGGAGAAACAATGCGGAATAAGAATCGAGAAAGGACGATCCCCCAATCGAGGGCAATAAGCGTTTAGATTATGGGTCTCCTACTTTCAGATTTCTTCAAAATTTGAGAGCAATCCTCCACCATTTCTCTTCAAACTTATTCCTACCGTTTCTCAACAAGATTACCCACAAGTTATATGAAGGAATATAGTGCTGAAAGACCCTAGAAACCATTCCCCCAATTCAATCAACCATTGAAGAACTTCAAGAAAAACTTGAAAATCCAATCCGACGATACATGATGATTCGTCGAGCAAGAATGATTCCAATCAGTTTCTACACCTCCAAGGAATGCTTCCATAGAAGACCACAAAGAAAAGTAATCTCGAGAGCATGTCGAATTGAAGGAAATAGGTTTCAAAATTAAATTGGGGATAAGAGTCGAATTCCTATCTACGATCTCTTTTCCTTCAAATTAAGGATCCTCTAGCTTCAGAGGAAGAAGTTGAGTAAACTTGATGAAGGAATCGAGAGAGGAAACATCGTAAAACAAGCTACCCAAGAGATCGAAAAATCTGGCATTTCGAGTGAGTTGCATACCGAGAACGATTTTTAAAAATTAACGTCTTACATTCAAAGACGTTCCTCCAAACCAATTCCTTTAGCCTGAAGAAAGGATATGGAAGAGGTTCGATGAAGAAATAGGGCCTTGAAACCCCTAGAATCGGCTACCCAATAAGAAATCCTTTGGTTTATCTCAAGCGATAAATCAGATTTTGGATGAACTTTGGAAGCGAATATCTTAGGCTACGATCCACGAGAAGGTATCAAATCAATCACTAGCCCTTCCTTGTAATACCCATCTTTAAGTTTCACGAAGAAATCGAGGAGAGAAACGCTGTAAATGTGGCTTTACAGGCCAAGTTTCAGATGGCGGCGACGCGAAAAATGCGCATCTTCTTCCTGTTCAGAGGAAGAAAACGATGATATGGCCAGTTCAACTGAACTGTCCAAGTCAACTCAAAATTTGACCTTTTCTCGGGTTTTCTCAATTTTAACCCCATTCCAGACCGATTCTTATAGAAAATCTCATGGTTTCAGAAACTATACACAATAAGGAGTACGTGGAAGGAAATTTTGAAGTAATTTAGATACTGGAAGCTCAAGAATGGACGTCCCAAACGTCGACGACGAGGCAAGTAGCCACCTTGGACTTTTTGATAAGAAATACTTGTAGAAATCGCTTGGATTTTCATATGAACCCTAAACCAAGTATGAATTAAGGATATATGAAAGAAAAACCCAAAGAACCGTGAGTTAAGACCCTGAACCGATCAAATAGCTCGAGATTTAAGTAACGTTAAAATAACCCACTATATGAGCTCCGCTGCCTATCAAATTTTAATACTGAGCATATTATAGTATGTTGAGGTCAAATATGAAATTTTGGTGGTCATTGGATAAGGATAAGTACGATCCATATGACCTTTGCCATGAAGCACGATGTTTATAAGTTTTGTAGTCAATGTTGCCAATGTTTGCTGCACACCAAAAAAGATAGGGATGTTAAATTTTTAAGTCACTTTTGAAATATTAAGTCATAAATTGGGTAACAAAATGTTTAGGAGCATTGCTTAGGGCTATTATTTATAAGAATATTAAGTCATAAATTGGGTAACAAATTATTGTTTTTAACTACATGTCATCTTAAGATTAACGAGCAAACTAAGGTGGTTAATAGAACGTTAGGAGCATTGCTTAGGGCTATTAACAACAACTCTTTAATAAACTAAAATCATACCGTCAACATACTTCAACTATATAAAACTCTCTCGCCTCCCCTATTAAGTTTAGCTCTCCAAACAAACTGAATTAAACAGAGGAATCCACATCTTCATCATGTAAAATTGATGGAATAAGGAAAGAGAACAAGGAAATAGAGAGTTATCCCGGTTTGGTGCCGTTCGTCAATGGAAGTTCCCTTCTCTTGAGCTCTCACGTCCACCTCTTTGCCCTAATCAATCCTTGTTGGTCTCCTTTTCTTTCTGCTGTCAACAGCTGCTGGATTAGTGTTTTCTTCTTCTTCTCTGGTTTCACAGCAGAGGCTGCTGCTGTGTAATTCGATTTTCTCCCCCAAAATGTGGCTCCTCTCCTCTTGGTCTTCCTTTTCCTTTTATATTGAGCATGGGTTCCCCTTTAGGGCTGAAAAGGAATAAGTAGTCACATAGGATGTTCCTCATTGGGTAGTCAATGACCCACTTGGACTGATGACGTGGATTTAAACTTTTCATGTCATCCCCCATTTGTTTCCAAATTTGCTACTCCAACATGGTTTAGCATAAATGTCTGAAATTTTACCATATAACTCAACTAAATATACAATTAAGATCGATTTATGCCAAATCATATTTTTTTTTCATGTTAGACCGCAATAAACGATTTCATGCTCACTAAGTAGTAGAATAAATGGGTAATAAATGAGAAAATTGTGAATAAGGGTGCAATATTAACTATAAAACGACTTGATATAACTCTACTTTAGAGAGATATCAATATTATAATGGCTACTACCTAAATTATAACCTAAAGTTCATAATTGATGTCCAATTAGCCAACCCTAAATTTGTAATCATTGTGGAGTGATTGAAATTACAATGGAAGTAGTTTAAACTCCTAGTACCTTAAATGAAGTTGGTCTCTTCTAATAAAACACGAATTTCTCTTTAATATCATTAATACAATTATGCTTCATCTTGAACCTACTAAACATGAAACTAAAACTGCGTTCAATTTAACTCAATTTTATTGTCATCTTGAATGACGTGTAGGATATATTCTTGATTTACCTCGATATTTCATATTAGTTAAGCTTTTTGCAAAATCACAATTAGACAACAACAAAGATGAACTTGGGTCTATTTATTATTTTAAAGAAAATTTCTAAAGATGAACTTGGGTCTTACTTACAAGTAAAATACTAGACCATCAACTTTTTGTTTTATAGTCCAACAACCGCTCAAGAAAATAGATTTCAAACTTGAGGGAAAAAAATATATTGAGTAGGAGCTAAAAATGTTGCAATTTTTTTAGAAAGGGCATTTGGTCTAGTGGTATGATTCTCGCTTAGGGTGTGAGAGGTCTTGAGTTCAATTCTCGAAATGCCCCTATATATATGTCTCAACCTAGTGTATTATCATTTAATGATAATGCTCTTTTATTAATATCATTTACTTGTGTACTCCACGATAATATGTCTCAACCAAGTATATTATCATTTAATGATAATGCTCTTAATATCATTTACTTGTGTAATATATGTCTCAAATGTAACTATCAAACTAAAACTTACAGAAAATAAAAAATAAGAACTCCAAAATAACTTCCTAATTAACTTCTAGAAAATAAAAATAACTTCAAAATAACTTCCTAATTAACTTCTAGAAAATAAAAATAACTTCAAAATAACTTCCTAATTAACTTCTAGAAAATAAAAATAACTTCAAAATAACTTCCTAATTAACTTCTAGAAAATAAAAATAACTTCAAAATAATAACTTCCTAATTAACTTCTAGAAAATAAAAATAACTTCAAAATAATAACTTCCTAATTAACTTCTAGAAAATAAAAATAACTTCAAAATAATAACTTCCTAATTAACTTCTAGAAAATAAAAATAACTTCAAAATAATAACTTCCTAATTAACTTCTAGAAAATAAAAATAACTTCTATTCTTTTTGTCTCAAATGTAACTATCAAACTAAA
The DNA here is from genome assembly GCF_057944985.1 of Cucurbita pepo subsp. pepo. Classification (NCBI taxonomy): domain Eukaryota; kingdom Viridiplantae; phylum Streptophyta; class Magnoliopsida; order Cucurbitales; family Cucurbitaceae; genus Cucurbita; species Cucurbita pepo. The sequence continues at coordinate 11,317,113 of NC_141807.1, forward strand.
ACTTACAGAAAATAAAAAATAAGAACTCCAAAATAACTTCCTAATTAACTTCTAGAAAATAAAAATAACTTCTATTCTTTTTGTCTCAAATGTAACTATCAAACTAAAACTTACAGAAAATAAAAAATAAGAACTCCAAAATAACTTCCTAATTAACTTCTAGAAAATAAAAATAACTTCTATTCTTTTTTCTTCTCTCTATAGTATTCAAAATAACTTCCTAATTAACTTCTAGAAAATAAAAATAACTTCAAAATAACTTCCTAATTAACTTCTAGAAAATAAAAATAACTTCTATTCTTTTTGTCTCAAATGTAACTATCAAACTTTAACTTCTAGAAAATAAAAATAACTTCTATTCTTTTTGTCTCAAATGTAACTATCAAACTAAAACTTACAGAAAATAAAAAATAAGAACTCCAAAATAACTTCCTAATTAACTTCTAGAAAATAAAAATAACTTCTATTCTTTTTGTCTCAAATGTAACTATCAAACTAAAACTTACAGAAAATAAAAAATAAGAACTCCAAAATAACTTCCTAATTAACTTCTAGAAAATAAAAATAACTTCTATTCTTTTTTCTTCTCTCTATAGTAATTCTATCAAACTAAAACTGAAAATAAAAAATAAGAACTCCAAAATAACTTCCTAATTAACTTCTAGAAAATAAAAATAACTTCTATTCTTTTTTCTTCTCTCTATAGTAATTCTATTATTTTTTCTTCTCTCTACAGTAATTCTATTATTTTTTCTTCTCTCTATAGTAATTCTATTATTTTTTCTTCTCTCTACAGTAATTAACTTCTATTCTTTAATTAACTTCTCTACAGTAATTAACTTCTATTCTTTAAATAACTTCTATTCTGTTTTCTTCTCTCTACCGTAATTATCGCAATCTTCTCTCTACCGTAATTATCGCAAACCCTTTGTAAATAATTTAACAGCGGTCTAGATCTAAAAGATCTAAAAGATATAATAATAATTGCTCATGGATTTCATTAACAAAGAAAATAGATGAAATAATGATGAAACATTCCATAAAAAACTTAATATATAGTCATTAATAAGGGCATCTGGTCTAGTGGTATGATTCTTGCTTTTGGTGCAAGAGGTCTCAAGTTCGATTCTCGAAATGCCCCCTCAAAAGAAAAAAAGCACAATTTTGAAACTTCTATAAATTTTTCATATATTTAGGCACGAAAAATATATAGGCATTTGGTCTACTATAAAGGCATTTGGTCTAAGTGGTATGATTATCATTTTGGGTGTGAGAGGTCTCAAGTTCGATTCTCAAAATGCCCCCAACAAAATTATATCAAAATGAATTATGCAACATAATATGATTTAAAATGTGGTTTTTAAACATTGAATCAAGAAGATGAGAATACATAAATTGTTCTATTGTATTCTTTCTAGGAACTTTTCATTATGTTGTCCGCTGTCGTCAAATAGATCATCTGTTGTCACAATCCTTTTAAGGAAGATGCGCTTTCATTATGTTGTCCGCTGTCGTCAAATAGATCATCTGTTGTCACAATCCTTTTAAGGAAGATGCGCCCCAATAACCGATAAAGAAGTTTCAGAGAGCCATAGGTTCGAATCCTGTCACCTTGATGTGGTATTCTCAGGGGCCGAAGTGCAAAGCCCCGTAGTCTATCCGTGGTCAGGAAGGCAGGCATGTTGTCCGCTGTCGTCACATAGGTCATCTGTCGTCACAATACTTTTAAGAAAGATGCGCCCAAATAACCGATGAAGAAGTTTCAGAGAGCCATAGGTTCGAATCCTATCACCTTGATGTTGTATTCTAAGGGGCCGAAGTGCAAATCCCCAAAGCCTATCCGTGGTCAGGAAGGCAGGCGAACACGCACACTAAAAAAAAAAAGATCTCCTTTTCTATCACACGTAGAATTGTCATTCTTTTGTCTTTTGAAACCCCTTACCTTATTAGTCATCAGGCAGGTTTTTGGTATCATATATCGAGATAATTATTATGAAAAATCTATTCCACTAGTATGACTTAGATACCCTTTCTTTGTGGTATCAGCCAGGCTATTTGAATAGCCTGAAGTCATCATAGCCTCTCCACCAGTTCCGAAGACTCCTTTGGCATCAATGTGATCCAATGAAAGAGATGAGACCCTTTCCTGAACCAGAACCGAGCATAAAACACCGAGGAGAAAGTCGAAAGTGAGCTCTTTTCACGTATACGCAATCTTGAAACCCAATTAGCTCACGGACTGTCTCTTCAACCCTGGCGAGTATGAGTGCTTGGTAACAGAGAATATCGAATGAGAAAGACATTCGATTACGGCAACATTCGCAACTACCAAAGTGCACTAAACCAAGTAGAGATCTTCGACCTAACGACAATGGAACTTCAAGCCCATTTTATCAATCCGCTTTGTACCTTATTGTTGACCGAATCGGATGCACGCCAGGCCTAAATTCTCTCTTAGTCACCCGGAGACGAAATGATGATCAGATCTGAAACTTACGAATCGAAGAGAAAGTGGATCTGAGTTCTACACGCTTTCATTTTCAAAAGCTTCGCTTGCCTACGGTACTTTATTCAGGATGTGCAACAATACGGTCATCTCTCAGCCGTGTATAGAGAATTCCTTGATCATTTCCTTGGCGGATAACACAAATGAAATCGTTTCCCTGACCGCCCATCTTATGAGTCCATTCTTGTCTTGTTGGTTTGTTGTACTATTCTATACCTCTCTCGATTGATAGAAAGTCGTTCGGGAGCTGGGAGGGCCTATCGTGAGGGAACTTTCCTTTTCACGATAGGCAAAGGTAAAGTGGGAGCTGCATATATCCACGGTGATCAGGGCAGAGCGACTCCTTCTTTAAAAGAGGTTGGTTTTATCGAAACTGTTAGATCCGCTTTCGTTAAAGAAAAAATAGTAGCTCTTGGTTTGGCCGATGTGGATTCGTATGGAAATGCGGACTCGACTCAGGATGAGGATTTCGCTTTTCATACTGCTGCTATGAGCCGAAAGAGCTGGTAAGCTATCTCGCTAAACGAAAGGAAAAAGCACGTATGCGTTGACCTCTTTAGGACCGGTTGCTTCCTCTTTTTGTTTATACGTTTGGAGAAACCTTCTAAGCGCGCCTTTCTTACCAGGTGTGATTCAATCTTTCAGCTCAAACTTTCCTATCGTCCGACGGAAAAGGTAGGAGTACGACTACCTTTTCCTTTTCTTGCCCGAGCCAAGGGATCATTCAGTTTCTACCAAAAAGTTCGCTATCTATTAGTTGCCGTAATCGAATGTATTTCTCATTTCATGTTAGCTCCCCCAAGAGCTTCCTTGTCCATAGTAGATGAAATCTTGGACTTCTATCGGACTTATAGCATTGCCTGGTGAGCTCGTCGTTGAGGGTGTGCCTTACAAGAGATCGAGCAGCCTTTCTTTCCCTACCTGGTATGCTTTTCCGCTTATCGTGCAACTAGCCAACTAGCCAAAGAGAGAGGGAGAGGGATCATGTCAATCAATTTGTATCTGCATTTTGTCCGTCCTGTACTTGCTTGCTTAGCTTTCTTAACCAACATCTCCGGTTTCCCTCGAACCAAGAGGTCCTGCTTATCTATACGCAACAGTCACACTTTCAGCCGAAAGACTGATTTTTTTCATAAAGTCGGTTCATAGATCAAGAAAGAATGAAGCTGCTTACAGGGACGGTTATGCGATACGTCTTTTCATACTCGCCTTTTCTTTAACCCTGCTATCAACCTAGCCATTCTCGCTTGTTGCTTTAAGGGGTCTCTCCAATGTAGATTACTCAGATTGGTTCTCGCGTCCCTATGCCAAAAAGGATGGGCGAGTTTGAGTGTTCATCGATTGGATGGATCCATTTGCTCCGGGGGGGGGGGGGTGGTGAGACGAGGTGTAGCGCAGTCTGGTCAGCGCATCTGTTTTGGGTATGTTATCTGCTAAATATTTTAGGACAGGGGGTACAAATTTTCTACATAGGTCATCTGTGGTCACAATCCTTTTAAGGAAGATGCTCCCAAATAATCGGTGAACAATAGACTTTAAAGAAGTTTCAGAGAGCAAGAAGAGATAGAACAGAGAATAGGAGTGAGTCGTGCAAGGAAGAAGGAACTAGTAGGTTTAATTTGGGTTCATTTGAACTAAAAAACGAACCAAATTTTTTCAAACGAACCCAAATTCAAGACTCACTAGCCCATAGTCCATATGTGGTAAAAAAAAAACCTTCCGTGGCCCAACCCTTATTTGCAATCAGCATCCAACCATTTCTTTTTCAACCTACACGTATGCTCCAGGCCAAACTCACGTAACTAGTCAGAAGATGCGGCCCACAACTAAACGGAAGACAAGTGTCACAATCGCACTCTTGCAGTAGTGAGACAATGATTATGTGACATTTGTTCTAATCCAATGAACAAGTCAACCATGCAAAATTTAGAGTGAACGAACAATAGCAGTGTATGCTCGAATCACATTTAGAAGAAATATTTTAGAAAACGTGAGCGAGGAAATACGTTAAAAACAATAACTAATAAAGCAATGTTATAAGCTAAAAGTGAAGAAACAACAACTGGTCACGTTCTCCTATAGTACATTTTGGGACATTTTAGTCCTGATGGGTGTAGATATGATTTTGAGGGCTAATCATACACCCTGGATTGGCACAACAATAATAGTAAAAGTCTATCTAAGATGAAAGCAAGTAAAAGGTGTTTGGAATGAACATGCCACCATGAACCACAAATCGTTTACAAGAATAGCTGAGACATCTAACATGCAGCCACAGGCAACATTCCTCGGCCAATCATGACCGCGACATCTGTCCTTACACAATTTGTCAATATCTCTATCAACCGGCTCTTCATAAACTCAACGTTGTAGGACGAGGCTGACTTTAGGTCTCTCGACGCACTTCTAGCTGATCTCAGTATTGAGGAGTCTTTTCCAACCTACTAGGAGCTATTGAAAATTACTTCTCGGTTTGTTAACTCATCAAGTCTTCTCTGTTGGTGTTTATCCTACTTTCTTCGCTTGAAACAATTTCTTCTTTGCATGATGTCATACCACCTGCTTTTACTTGATGTTTTCTTGGTCGGAATAATAACGTTTCAAGTTACTGACGTGGACAACAGGGTTAGTCTGTATCGATAGGAGCAATTGGATCCTATATGATGTCTTCCTAATTTTGTGGATAACTTCGACTAGTCCATAGAATTTTCGCACTAGTCTTTGGTTCTTGTTGCTTTGAACTCAAAGTTGATCTGACCTTAACTTATCATAACTCTCTATTTGCTTTGAAATTATCGTGGTCGACCCTTCTCTACATACGTCTGGATGGTATTTTTGCGTGAACATGTGTTGCTTTAGTGGTTTGTTTTTGTCTCCCTTCTTCAGTAGAGGTGTTGGCTTGGTGGCTTTGCCAAGCATTTGAGTGATCACTGACAAGAGCCTTTGCAGGTCAAATAAACTCGACTGTGAACATGACATTTTGCTATTTGTAGAATTCAACTAGCTCAGGCTGAGCCACATGACATCTACTATTTGTGGTAGGCGACATAAAACTAATCTTGTGATTTATCTCTCTTGGTGAGGTTAAAACCAAATATCTGACCTTCTTGTTTTGGGTCGTGGTGTTCATGTAGTGGCAATAAAGTTTTTGTTGAGGTTGGCACACTTGAGCTCCTCTTTTCAAATACAACAATGGCAGCAAGTGTAGATTCATCATGGCTAAGATTCTTTCTCAACTGTACTATCGTCATCATTTTCACCCCTCTTGGTTGATGGATGTTTGTCTGAATGATCGTTGGGTTAGACTCTGTTACTACTAGGCATTTTTCTAGGGGCATGTACATGACTTTGTGTTCTAGCAGGATGTTAATCCCCGACTATTTGGGCTCTAGAAGGTTGGATATGAAGGCTGACTATTTATAGTAAAAATCTGATAGAGATATATATACAAAATAATTATATATGGGAGGCGGTTACATGTAGTGAAGCTATATATAATAAACTGAAATCATATGTATACCCATTAGTCAGTGCTTCCTAAATGTACATTTCTCATTCTCCATATCCTCTCTTTGCATACCAGAAGTCATTAATACAAAACCATTAGTCAATATTTCTTCTTATATTTTCTCTATCACGTTCTTTGTGTTCATTTAGATCAAGTGTGTGCATTGTTGTGTGATTCTAATAACTTGTATCAGAGCGAGGAGAGATTCACCACGATCTGTGAAGATGGAAAGTTCAAAGACTGGAATTGAAAAGTTTGATAGATTCGATATCAGTTTCTAGAAGATACAGATTGAAGATTATCTGTACGAGAAAGATATTCAGGAACCCATTTTGGGGGTGAAGCTGGATACCATGACCACGGAGGAGTGGAAGCTCAAGGATTGTCACGCCGCAGGGTTAATCTGGTTGACGCTGTCAGGGAACCAAAGAAAGTGCAATTGGAAATGGTCCATACAGACGTTTGGGGACCATCTCCAGTTTCTTCATTTCTAGTACCAAAATTTCATGGATTAGAGGTCTCGCCCTTGCAACGACAACTCTTAGTTTTCATAAGGCTAGTCAGATATCTCATGACCACTCTTTTCCTCCTCACCATATCTAGACAATATAACGTTGATCCAGTATTGTTTTATATAGTTAACGTTCACTCTTTAACGTCCGAGGACATTTTATAACTACCACGAAAATCAAAACATACAATAAATTCATACAAGTTTTACAACATATCATATACTGCTTACTTGGTCGCGGAGAGACGTGTCATCGAGCTGAGTCATAGAGATATACGACTCTTTATCCTAAGAAAAAATCGATATAATTTAAAATCTGGCTGATACCAATCTGCCACAACCCAACTTTTAAGGGTTCAAAACTCAAATAGAAACTAAAATTGAGAGTGAAAACAAATAAAAATAAAAGTAAATTAATATAAAATAAGAAAATGTTGTAAAATTAAAATGAGATTGAGAAAACAACACAACATTAAATGAAACTAAGGTGCATTCAATACAACTTTATTTTCTTGTCATACGAGGTAAAATAGAAAAATTAAATCAAACAAACTAATGAACTGAACCGAATCAATCCAACCAAAATTGATTAGTTTGTTTCTTTTGTTGGGTTGTTGGTTTATTTGATAACCCTTGTATATTATAACGATTCAACTTTTTGTTTTATAGCCCTCCAACTACTAAGAGAAAAATATATTTAAGTAGAAGCTAAAAATATTTGGTGTTCAAGAAAAGGCATTTGGTTTAGTGGTATGATTCTCCCTTGGGGTGCAAGAGGTTTTGAGTTCAATTCTTGATATGCCCCTATGTCTAAATCTTTTTTTATCTAAGGACATCATATTCGAAATCAACCTAACTTCATATTTGACATTTTACACTTACCATCATGCTCTTAATACTCATAGTCTTTCTTAACATCTCATCCCAAGGCTTTATTCTCCAAGACAAATTCTACATCCAAGGTATTCTCCAAGACAAATTCTACATCCAAGGACTTCACGTGTTTCCTGCAATTCGACCTTAATACCTAGGCCTGAGGCTTCATACATATGTTTCAAGTGGTATAATACCTAGGCCTAAGGCTTCATACATATGTTTCAAGTGGTATAATACCTAGGCCTAAGGCTTCATACATAAGTTTCAAGTGGTATAACAAGGGCATTAGGCTTCATGGCTTCATACATACGTTTCAAGTGGTATAAACCTAGGGCTAAGGCTTCATACATACGTTTCAAGTGGTATAACAAGGGCATTAGGCTTCATACATACGTTTAAGTGGTATAACAAGGGCATTAGGCTTCATACATACGTTTCAAGTGGTATAACAAGGGCATTTGGTCTAGTGCTATGAAAGTTCGATTCTCAAAATGCCCCTTCAAGAGATTGTAGTATGAAAGACATTTACCAAGTAAATAAATACATTAAAATAACACAAGTGACACATATGTAAACTATGTTATTAATATTTTATTTCTATTACATCTTTCCTTATTTATGAAATAATGATCGGAGATATTTTTCATTTTCCCAATTACTGATGACGGGAGGTTTAGGATTTTTTAATGTAAGAATCGTGGGGATGTAGCTCAGATGGTAGAGCGCTCGCTTCCGATGTGGAAAGTACGGAGATCGATACCTTGCATCTCCAAATGAGTCGATCACTAATATATTATTTCTTTTCAATTTTTTCTTATTTACGACATAATGAGCAGGGATAGTTTTTCATGTCACTATTATTGATGACGAGACGTTTAGGATTTTGTGTCGTGAGAATCGTGGGTTTGTAGCTCAAATGGTAGACCGCTTGCTTTGCATGCGAGAGGTACGGGGATAGATACCACGCATCTCCAAAATAAAACTATCTATTATTAAATATATTATTGAAAATTATTTCTTTTCAAATTTTCCTTATTCATGACAGGTTGAGTAGCGATATTTCTTCATTTTCACTATTATTGATGATGAAAAGATATTTCTTCATTTTCACTATTATTGATGATGAAAAATTTAGGGTTTTGTGATGCAAGAATTGTGGGGATGTAGCTGTGCTTAGCATAAGAGAGGTACGACTTAGCATACGAGAGGTACGAGGATCGATACCTCGCATTTCCAAAAGAAACTATTTATTATTAATATTTTATTTCTATTCAATATTTTCTTATTTATGACATAATATGCAGAGATACTTTTTCATTTTCACAATTATTGATGAAGGGACGTTTTGGGTTTTCGGATGTAAGAATCATAGAGATGTAGTTCAAATGGTAGAGCGTTCATTTCGCATGTGGAAAGTACGGGGATCAATACCTTGCATCTCCAGTTGAATAGATTACTAAATATATTATTTCTTTTCAATTTTTTCTTATTTAGGACAAAATGAGCTCGAATAATTTTTCATTTTCACTATTACTGATGACGAGATGTTTAAGACTTTGTGACATAAGAATATGACGAGATGTTTAAGACTTTGTGACATAAGAATTGTGGGGATATAGCTTAGATGGTAGAGCACTCGCTTTGCATGCGAGAGGTATGGGGATTGATACCCTGCATCTCTAGATTTAGATGGTAGATCACTCGCTTTGCATGGGAGAGGTATGGGGATTGATACCCTGCATCTCTAGATTTTCTTCATTTTCACTATTATTGATGATGGGAATTTGAGGGTTTTATGATGCAACAATTGTGGGGATGAAGCTTATGATGGGAAATACGTTATTAATATTTTACTTCTATTCAACCTTTCCTTATTTATGACATAATTAACGGAGATATTTTTTCATTTTCACTGGAATTGATGACGGGATATTTAGGATTTTTTGATATAAGTATGGTGGGAATGTAGCTTAGATGGTAGATTGCTTGCTTAGTATGCAAGAGGTACGGGGATCGGATCGATACCCCATATCTCCAAAAGAAACTATTCGTTATTACTATTTTATTTCTATTCAATTTTTCCTTATTTATGACATAATGAATAGCGTTATTTTTTTATTTTCACTATTATTGATGACGAGATGTTTAGGATTTTGTGACGTAAGAATCTTGAGGATATAGCTTAGATGGTAGAGCGTTTGCATCCCATGTGAGAATTACTGGGATCGATACCATGCATCAACAAAGGAAACGATTACTAAATATATTAGTTCAATTAAATTTTTCCATATTAATGACATAATGAGCGGGGATAGTTTTTCATTTTCAATATCATTGATGACGGGAAGTTTAGAGTTTTTTTTATGTAAAATGTAAAATCGTGGGATTGTAGCATGCGAGAGATACGGGGATCGATACCTCGCATCTCCAAAAGAAACTATTCGTTATTACTATTTTATTTCTATTCAATATTTCCTTATTTATGACATAATGAGTAGCGATATTTTTCATTTTCACTATTATTCATGACGAGACGTTTAGGGTTTTGTGACGTAAAAATTGTGGAGATGTAGCTTAGATGGTAGAGTGCTCGTTTTGCATGTAAGTTGTACGGGGATTGATAACCCGCATCTCCAAAAGAAAGTATTTAATTTGTTATTATATTTTTTCATTTTCACAATTATCGATCCCCCGCATCACCAATCCAAACTATTTGTTATTACTATTTTGATATTTTTTTTTATTTTCACTATTATTGATGATGGGACATTAAGGGTTTATGATGTAAAAATCATGGGGATGTAGCTCAGATGGTAGAGCGCTCGATTTGCATGCGAGAGGTACGGGGATCGATGATACCCTGCACCTCCAAAAATAGGACTATCTATTATTAAATATATTATTTCTTTTCAATTTTTCCTTATTCATGACATGTTGGGTAGCAATATTTCTTCATTTTCACTATTATTGATGACGGGAAATTCAGGGTTTTGTGATGCAAAAATTGTGGGGATGTAGCTCAGATGGTAGAGCGCTCGCTTAGCATGCGAGAGGTACGGGGATCGATACCCCGCATCTCCAAAAGAGAGAAATTATTTTTTTAAGTATGAGTTAATTTAACATGTTATGTATCCGTGGGTACGAGAGAAAAAGAAAATATACTTATATAACGATTATTATATCATTATGGCTATGCCATTTTTATAGATAAAAGAGAGTAATGTCCCACAAGCACATATAGAGAGAGGACTTATTGTAAGTAAAGAAAGCAATCTAGTAGTTATACTACTACTTGTGAAGAGGGAATTTGATGAATTCCTCAAAAGATAAGAGCTTATAGGATGGCGGTAGCATCCGATGCATATGACGGAACTTCTTCACAACTGCAATATCTAACCAATTTATATTATTGTCATTTATAGCTTCTATCACAATACTATAAAATTTGGGGCCAAGGCCTATATGGGACTGAAAAGACCATTCACCACACGCTTGTAAATTAAATTATATCTACCACCCCTGAAATTTTCCACGACAAACCTTCCAACAGCTTGCACTTCTTCATCATTGACATCCTTAATTGGAACTAGATTTTAAGGCAAATCTTCTCCACGAGTCACTTTGGAACACTTTTATAGATAGTTACAACAAACTTACTTTGCTCGTGAATACTTTAGAGTTCAATATTTATAGTTGGAGAACGCTATTCAAATTGATATGGTCGAATCTTACAACAAAGTCTAATTGAGCCTCACTCTATTAGGAAATAGCCTCGAATCAAATTCTATAGTTTGGACAATGGTTGCATTGATTTAGTCAACCAACCGAGACTAGTGTATTACCAATAGTATAAACAAATAATAATTAAATTTATGAGTAGAACTTTGGATGAAGGTTTATTAAATAGGTACTTAAATTATATCTAAAAATAGATAAGATTTTTTATTTTTATTTTTTTTATATACATTTACGATAACAAAACAAACATTCAAGAAGATGTCATTCCTGCCATGTTTTAATTTTTATTCTTTCTTATTTCTCGAAGATTAAAAAAAAAAAAAGTTATCATCTCTCAAATATGGTTCGTTATTTGATTATTTCTCTTGAGTGAATTTTAAGTGAAACACATTCTCTACCCAAGTAATTGCAAGATGGAAGCTTCACACCAAGAGGAATCAAAGTCCCAAGTATCAACGTCCTTAAGTGCCAATTTTTATTTTCCATCTCAACATAAATTAAACTTATTTTCGTGAAGATATCTATTTATAAAAGCAAAATATCTCAGAGTCACAAAAATAAAAATGAGATATAGATACGAGACATAAATATGATACCAAATAGATATGATAACTGTAAGGATTAGATTTGATTCAGTTATTTGGATTAGATTTTATCTAGTTATTTGAATTAGATTTGATTTAGTCATTCTTCAATTGGATGAGAGATTTCTCCCGATTCTTCTGATCTTTCCAGTTTTCTTTTTCTGTTCCTAACATTTTGGTATTAGAATCATGCCCTAAACTAGTTAAAACTAGAAGCAGCAGTCTTCTACGTGTGTCATAATAAAAGTATGTCGATGGAGAGTCCACTTGTGCAGTCTACTGGAGGAAGGAGTCAAGGTCGTGGAAGCTTTAGAGGCAGAGGAAGGGAACGAGGCAGACAAACCTTCAACAAGACAATAGTGGAGCGCTATAACTGTCACAAGCTAGGACATTTTCAATGGGAATGTCAAAGCAATACCAGACGAGGCAGACAAACCTTCACAAGGCCATAATGGAGTGCTATAACTGTCACAAGCTAGGACATTTTCAATTGAAATGTCAAAGCAAGGAGAAGGAGACAAACTATGCAGAGAGTCAAGAAGAGATGTCGCTGAGGCTTACGTGAATATGCATAAGGCCAATAGAGAAGATATGTGGTTCCTTGACTCGGGATATAGCAATCATATGTGTGGGAAGAAGGGAATATTTTTTAGATTTTGATGGAAGTTTCAGAGATTCAGTGAAGCTGGGCAACAACTCAAGCATGGTTGTAACTGGAAAGGGTAATGTACGGCTGGAAGTGAATGGAATCATAATGATAATCACAGGAGTGTTCTATGTGCCAGACCTGAGGAACAATTTGTTGAGTATTGGTAAATTGCAAGCAAAGGCGTTACCTTTTTGTTTCAAAATGGAACATGCAAGATGTTTCATCCTGAGAGAGGCTTAATCATGGAGACAAAGATGTCTTTGGATCGAAGGTTCGTATTGCATGCTATATCTCAGCCGGTAGCAACCGTTCAAACTCAATTGAAACTTATGAGGAAAAGTGGTTCAAGGTCTCTGTCGTACACTCACCGCTCCAATTCCTATCGCCATAGTCAGAGAAGCAGAAGGGACCCAAGTTCTTCCCCCTATCATTCCACTACCAATTCCAGGAGAAGCAGCCGTTCAAGTTCCCTCAGCCGCCAACGCAGAAGTAGGACTTCCTCGTTATCTCCTTTCCCCAAATCGTCCAGTTCCAGTCCTAGTCGTGCATCCACTGATCGGAATCATTCCATAGAGAAGCTTAAGAAAGAGGAAGAAGAGAAGAAAAGGCGTGAAACAGAGTTGAAGAAGTTAGAAGAAGATGCAGCTAGGAGGATGGAAGAACTAATTCAGAAGAATGTTGAAGAAAGACTAAACTCTGAAGAGACTAAATTAGAAATACAGAGGCGAATAGAGAAAGGTCGCACGAAGTTGTTTGATGATGTTGATGTGCAACTTGAGAAAGAGAAAGACGCCGCTCTTACTGCTACAAGACAAAAAGAAGAACAAGCACGAAAAGAGAGAGAAGAGCTAGATAAAATGCTGGAAGAGAATAGAAGAAGGGTAGAAAAAGCACAGACGATTAGTTCTGGAGCTGCAGTGGAAGGAAGAAGAACAATATTGTGAGCTCGAGTTGATTCAGAGACAAAAAGAGGAGGCAGCTCAGAGAACTAAGGTAGATGACAAGAGTTTGAGTTATGTTTTGCTGGGAGTTAGTGAAGAGTCAAAAGCTTACAGACTCTATGATATAGAAACGGCAGATGAAAATAAGGATATAGAAGCGGCAGATGAAAATAAGAACATAGAAGCGGCAGATGAAAATATTTCATCTGGCTCTTTGGCTGAAGCAAGCTCTCCTAGCTCGAATAAGGCAAGGAATAAGAGACCACCAGTCTGGATGAGAGACTATGCAATAGGAGAAGTTTTTTTTTTGTAAAGAAGATGATGAAGCTCAGCCATGTTTACCCTTACTGAACCTGCAAACTTTGTAAACTTTAGAGAAGTATTGAAGAGTGAGAAATGGAGGCAAGCCAGAGATCTAGAGCCATAAACAGAAATGGCACATGGTTATTGATGAAGTTACCTGGTGGAAGTTTGGTATGAGGTCGTAGATATAAACTGATTACTATTCCTGTTCAGTTTAAGGGAGGGATTGTTAGGATTAGATTTTATTGAGTTATTTGGATTAGATTTTATTGAGTTATTTGGATTAGATTTGATCTAGTTATTTGAATTAGATTTGATTTAGTCATTCTTCGATTGGATGAGAGATTTCTCCCAATTCTTCATGATCTTACCGTTTCTTTTTCTGTTACTAACAGTAACAAGTCATTCTTAAAAAACTAGGACACCGATGTAACAATGATACATTAATTAAAAAGAATTATTTCAAAAAATTTATCAATTTTATATTAGAAATAAATTCATATAAATAAGTTTATATATTTGTATACTTAAAAAAAAAACTTAATGTATGTTTCACTCTAAAAATATATTCAAAGTCAAGTGTCTGATACGATGGATTATAAATTTGTAATGTATCCATTGTATTAACAAGTGTTCAGTACATGCCCAACACGTGTCAGATTAGTGAAACTAAGTTATTCTCATGCTCTCTTTACACCTATTTAAAGTAGTTTGAAAACTAGCACGTCAAATATTATAATTGACTAACTACAACTTCAATTTTGTGCTTTAAGGATGGTTTTGACCCAAGAGAAATAAAATCCTTAATTTAGTACATGCTAGCAAAGATGGACATGAGAATGAGTTATTCTCATGTGGAAAGAGATTTAACCTCAAGTCATGTCTCATATCTCTCTTAACCAATTATTTAGTTTTATTCAGTATGTTTTAGAAAGATAGGTTCATCAATAGCAAAAAAATAATAATAATAATAAAATAAAATAAAATAAATAGAATAGATTAAATTAGCCAAAAGTAATGACTAACATAATTAAAAAAAAAATAAAGGAAACATAAAGGATGAATTGATTAAATTGGCTAATTGCTAGCATAATAAAAAAAAAATGTAACAAACACACCGAAGTAAGATTAGGAACACAAGTAAAAAAAAAAAAAAAACACAAACAGCCAAAAAAATCAAGATTTGGAAAGTGCTAAATAGTTTTGATATATAGACATTTCAAGACCTTACTCGTTCAATTTTCCCATGAAATCTAATACTACAGCATCATAAAATTTAGAGAAATGATTGAAATTGATGTCATGTTCATATAGGTTGACTTTAATACAAAAGACAAATCGAACATTCTTAAGGATAAATTGGGGACACCAGCCTAAGCTAATCAGGTAGGTGGCCTTACCATGCGTATGGTTATATTTGATGTTGACTATGCTCGTGGTTCTGCAAGTGTCATATATATTGATATGTGTGAAATGTTTGTGAATCGATATGCTTATGATATGTTATAATATGTGAATTGTATGAAATACTTACGGTACCATGTGTTCAATGGTATATTTGAGATAGGATACGAGAAGGATGCACTAAACGTAATGTAACGATAGGAGTAAGACATGTTCATGAAACGTTATGGTTTGGTTACATATCGAAGTGCTATGGGTATGACAGATTGATAACAACGATAGGTCACGATGGATTCATAAAACAATACGATTAGGTTATGGGTAGAAAGGGATAGGATTATGATAGATTGATAGAATGATAGCGTTATGATACGTTCCTGTAATTGACATCCTTAATTGAAATTAGAATTGAACTTTTTTGTCATTGACATCCTTAATTGAAATTAGAATTCAAGGAAACACTTCTCCACAACTCATTATGGAACACCTTTGATGTTTCAACAGATTTACTTTGCGGAGGAATACTTTAAAATTCGATATTTATAGTTGAACGCTACTTAAATTGATGAAGTGAAATTTTACAACAGATGTTAATAAATCGTTTGTCTATTAGAAGAGACCTTGGAATTAAATTCTTTATAGTTGGGATAAGGGAGGTTTTAGTCAAATTAAGTATACTTTTTAGTTTTAAAATAAATTAATTTTTTAGTTTAAAATAAATTGATTTTTAGTTTTAATTTTATTCCTAATAAATTAATTTTGATGTGGTGTTATGTATTTTAATAAAATTAATATTAACTTGTATTTTTTTTGATGTGGTGTGAGTAAATTAATTTGTATTTTTTTTAATTATAAGCTAAATTAATAAAAATACCATTGAACTTTGCACTTTATCTAAAAAATACTCATAATTTTTTTAGTAGTTTCAATAATATACTTAATCTTAAAAAAAAAAAAAAAAAAAAAAAAAGCTTCAAAACTACTCTTTAACTTTCAACTATCAAAAGTGTTAAAAAAAAAGATAGATGGGGAGAAAATTGTGTTCATGGGAAGAAAATTGAAGGTTATTTTAGGAGAAGGTTTTCAAGATTAGTATAAGATCCTCAAAACATAACAAAAAGTAATATCCTAGCATAAAGTCGCCGTTAAGAACCTACTAGTAGGCTACTTACTAAGTTTTACTCACTCCATGTTTATCATTTTTTGTTCAAGTAACTAAGAGTTGGTCGTGGATGAGAGCGGACTTTGGAGTGTGGGCCATGGACTAACCTCTGTTTTTAATCTAGTATTTTTTGTTCTTCAAGTCTGCTTCTTATTTTGTGTTTGTAATGAGTATGTATATGTAACACCCAAAAAATGAAGGAAATTATCTCCCATAAGAATAAGCCACTCATGAAAGACCCAATGGATAGAAAGGAAAAAATTAAAGGAATAAGCAAGAACAAAGGACTTAGTGAAGTCACTCGTGTACCCTAACAAGTGTTTCAAGAAGTTAAACGCCTTTTGAAAAGAATTGGAAACCAAAAAGTAAATCAAAAGGGCAAAAAAGTCATTTTATCAATTATAAAAAATCTTTCCGGATTTGTAATTCCTTATCTAGAAGGAATCTCAAGATTAAAAAAAAAAGGGAAAAATGATAAAAAAGCGAAAAATTTGTAGAAAATTTTTGGATTTTTCAAGAAAAATAATAATAAAATATTCTAAAAGTGGTAAATTACCAAAATACCCCTAGAAGAATGGATAATTACAAAAATGCCACTCTAATTAGAATCAAAGCATCTACTGTGACCATCCGAGCAAAATCTTTCAAACTCAAATCTCAACCGTCGGATGTCCTCCAAAATTTGATATGATCTAGAACGAACATGCACGGATCATCAAATCCAACGACTAGTATGCAAAGCCAAGGTCGATAAGGCCATGATCGGAGTTGATATCACCAAAAAATTATCCAGAAAGATCGATCTCTAAATAACGAAGATTCTGGAGCTCTCAATGTCGGTTTAAGCTCCTCCTATAAAGTTAGAAGTAGGAGCAACAATACGGAATAAGAATCGAGAAAGGTCGATCCCCCAATTGAGGGCAATAAACGTTTACATTGTGTTTCTCCTACTCTCAGATTTCTTCCAAATTCGAGAGCAATCCTCCACCATTTCTCTTCAAACTTCTAAATAACGAAGAATCTGAAGCTCTCAATGTCGGTTTAAGCTCCTCCTATAAAGTCTAAAGTAGGAGCAACAATATGGAATAAGAATCGAAAAAGGTCGATCCCCTAGTCGAAGGCAATAAGCGTTTAGATTATGGGTCTCTTACTCTCAGATTTCTTCCAAATTCGAGAGCAATCCTCCACCATTTCTCTTCAAACTTATTCCTATCGTTTCTCAACAAGATTACCCACAAGTTCTATGAAGAAATAGAGTGCTGAAAGTGCCTAGAAACCATTCCCTCAATTCAATCCGCCATTGAAGAACTTCAAGAAAAACTTGAAAATCCAACCCGAGGATACATGATGACTCGTCGAGCAAGAATGCTTCCATAGAAGACCACGAAGAAAAATAACCTCGAGAGCGTTCCAAATTGAAGGAAATAGGTTTCAAAATTAAATTGGGGATAAGAGTCAAACTTCCTATCTACGATCTCTTTTCCTTCAAATTAAGGATTCCTCTAGTTTCAGAGGAAGAAGTTGAGTAAACTTGATGAAGGAATCCAGAGCTGAAACGTCGTAGAATAAGCTACCCACGAGATAAAAAATCTGGCGTTTCGAGTGAGTTGCATACCGAGAACGATTTCTAGAAATTAAGGTCCTACACTCAAAGACGTTCCTCCAAACCAATTCCTTGAGCCTGAAGATAGGATATGGAAGAGGTTCCATGAAGAAATACGACCTTGAAACCCCTAGAATCGGCTACCCAATAAGAAATCCTTTGTTTTATCTCCATCGATAAATCAGATTTTGGATAACCTTTTGTAGCGAATATATTAGGCTACGATCCACGAGAAGTTATCAAATAAATCCCAAGCCCTTTCTTGTAACATCCATCTTTAAGTTTCACGAAGAAATCGAGGAGAGAAACACTGTAAATGTGGCTGTACAGGTCGAGTTTCAGATGGCGGCGATGCGAAAAATGTGCATCTTCTTCCTGTTCAGAGGAAGAAAACGATGATACGGCCAGTTCAACTAAACTGTCCAAGTCAACTCAAAAGTTGACCTTTTCTCGGGTTTTCTTAGTAGTTCTTATTTTATGAAATGTTGTATGAATCCTTTTCCCGAGAGGTTATATAAGGTAATGAAGTTTGGGAGTTATTGGAAAAATTTATTTTGGAATGGTTTTCCTATTTTATGCGGATTCCACAAGAAGGGAGATTCTATCATGAGTCAAAGTCAATTTATTGGATTCAAAGTTCTAGAGCTGTTTTATCTAACTCGTTGTGATCTTGAGCACCTTTAGAGTGGTTGCAGAAGTAACCCTCCGGTGTTGATGGAAGCTCTTGGAGAACATGTAATTTTATATATTTCTTATAGTTAATTTATATATTGTTGTATATTACAAACAAATTGAAATAATACTTTACATCCCCGTCTTTCTTTCTTCCGTGCAAAACTTAACATGAAAACTATATTATTTCAATATTCACTCGAGAAACAAGGGGTGAAAACTATATTATTTCAAACCCTCCATTATTGCTTCTACTTTGCGTGAAAATGCTTCCACTAAATCATGTTACTAACTAGTTGGTTTGGTTTGGTTCAATTCTTGGGTCCACTAGATTGAATTGACGTAGCTCAATTAAACTCTTGATAATATATAAAAATCATAAGTTTCTTAAATTAAGTTAACTTAAAAGTTTAACCCCTAATCTTTTTTAGAATGTTTAGCTTTGTGTCTAGTTGATCTCTAAATGCTTAGAAGTATGTAATAAGTATCTTCAAAATTTATTTTCACTTAACTCAGTTGACTAATAATCATAATAGTCACCCGTGCACAAATATTTACAACCTTAAAAGGTAAAATTACAAGGAGTACAAGAAAAAAGTGTTTAAAATAGTTTCAAAATATAGAAAAAAAAAATTAGTAGGAATTGATCAAAGTCAACATCCATTGATCACTTATGGCACACCACAACACAACACAACACAGATGAGCGGAACATTTTTTTTATTTCTCTACTATATTAGGCCCTTTGGTTTATTGGTTTTACAAGATGGAGACATGAAGTTTTCTATGTTCGAAATAAATTTGGTGGTTGATTGTTTTCTAGTTAGCATTGGGGTACCATCAAAACTTATTTATTTCTTTGAAATGTTTGAGTTTACAATTTACATGTTTTCATTTTTCTACTTTGTCTGCTTGCATTTAGAAATGAAGCAAAATTAGTCTGAGGGTTTTAGGCAGATTGTTATAATTCTAATTTTTAACTAAAAAAAAAATTAGTCTCGTTGTCACGCTTAAAACTACCCTATAGGTACAATCGACCTATTATCCTTCCACCAATAGGAGAAAAAGGCAACGTTACTATGTGAAACTAGTTTCATGTCATTTATTCAACAATAAGGGTGTTAGCATGCATTTGGAAATGAACCCATATTTAAAAAAATTATATAAAATAGAAAAGAATTGTTATCTCAAAGACAATGACAAGTTAAAAGAGGTTGAAAACAAAGTAAAATGAAGGGGCCCAACCAAATTCGAACAGGTGACCTCTTGATCTGCAGTCAAATGCTTTACCACTGAGCTATAGACCCATTTTGCATGATTTCAACCTGAGTGACCCCTTCTACAGAGTGTCAGTCTAAAAGTGTAAAAAGTGTCTCTCCAAAATAAAAGGGCCCAACCAAGTTCAAACGGGTGACCGGTCAAATTCTCTACCACTGAGCCATGGATCCATTTTGTAGGATTTTAACCTTAGTGACCCCTTAGACATAGTGTCGATCCAAAAAGTGTAACAAATTTCTATCCAAGATAGAAGGGCCTGTTAGGATCGCACAACAAGGCACACGCTCGATCTAGATGAACACAAAGAACAAGATAGAGAAAAGTGCAAGGAGAACTCTGGCTAAAAGGATTTTTCTATTGATGACTTCACGTATGTACACTAAGAGAGAAGTACAGAGAATAGAAAGTACTTTTCGAAGCTCTAGCGGACGGGATATATATACAGTTCAGTTTACTATATATAGGTTTACCAGATTTAACCATCTACTATATATAGCCATTTACTATATATAGCCATTTACTATATATAGCCATTTACTATATATAACTTTACTCGATTTAACCATCTACTATATATAGCTATTTATCATATATAGGTTTACCGAATATAGTTTTACCAAATATAGCTTTACCAGATATAGCTTTATCGGATATAACGGTTGACCAAGCTATAAATAAGACGCAGGCTCTATAACCTAACAATTCTCCCACTTGGAGACTGATCTAGTCAACCAAGAATTTCATTCTCAAACGACCATGAGCATCTTCATGGTCTTCATGGCACCATATCAATTGAGGCTTTGCACAACCTCAATATTCCAACATCAACACATTTTGTCAACATGTTTGCTGGATTCTTTGCACCCTCTATCTTCTCCAAACACATCACCATCTTTCACTAACCTGCAAGTGAAATGGTATCGTCTTATGTGTTTTCTCTTTAAATGATAGACCGGGTTCCTTCGCCAACTGTATGACACTCTGGCTATTTCTGTTAAGAATCTTCGTGCTGCTTCTTGCCCATTCTTCCAGATAGTCAGTCATCCATATCGTCTTCTTTCCAGCTTCAACTATTGCCACGTACTCAATCTCAGTACAACGCATTTTTGAAGTCTATATGTCCCATCATCCATGACTTGCTTCTACTTGGTTCTATCCTCCAACTGTAGGGTCTCATCAAAGGGTTGTGGTTCCCTTTCATCAGCAACAGATAGTGTAATGAAGGTACATACATATCTGGTACTCTGATAGTACAGGATGATCTTCTCAACACTAGTTCAGGTGTCAGTTGCTCCACTGCTGATTCCTCCGCAACAACCTTAGGAGTTTGTTGAGTATCTGCTACAAGATCACTTGGTGATTTTCTCCGCAACTCAACCTCAACTCCCACTTGCTTTGTTGTCTTGGAACCTTGCTCCACATATGGTTCCTCAGCAGTAGTCTCAGGAGTTTCTTGAGTATCTGCTACAACATCACTAGGTGAGTTTCCCTGCAACTCAAGCTCAACTCCCACTTGCTTCGTGGTCTTGGAACCTTGCTCCACATCTGGTTCCATTTCCAATCGCACTTTCTTCAATTCTCTGGCGGTCCTTGTGAAGCTAACTCATTTCTGCTTGCTCATAACGTAGTTCTCACAATGACCCACATCAATAGATTTCAGACCTTCTAAAACTCCTTTCGCAGTCAGCCTCTTCATTCCTTTCGCACTCATAGGTTCAAGTCTATTGTGCTGTAGACTTGAATTTGAAGCACTCTCAGCAACAGCAACTATGTTCATACACCCTGCAGTGGTGTATAAGGTTCCAGATTTTGAGCCACGTGCTACCACCATAGCACCCTTCATAATCTTTCACGAACTCTTCCCTAACTTTGTTGCATAACCTGTGCTGTCCAACTGACCAATAGAGATCATGTCCAATCATTTCCTGCCGGAGTTTTTAAGTCGAAAGTGCTAATCACTACACCATAGAACCACTTGTTAAACTTTATTTTGGCAGCGATTTTGATAAGCGCCAACAACGCTGGATTTTGCAAAGCTAGAGGTCGTAGTATCCTTAGATACTTTCACAAGGTGTTTTCAACTTCTTTTATAGGTAATTGAACTTTTGAGTCCATGTAAATGATTGGTTGGATTAGTATCAGTTTAAGAAGACAGAGGAGAGAAGAGAGACTTTGTTAGAAATTCTCCCATAGGTAATCCCCCGAGGTGTTTTCAACTTCTTTTATAGGTCGAATTTTAAAATCAAACCACAACAAAATTTACTTCTATCTAGCAAAATTATTTTTTTGTTTGAAACAA
The DNA here is from genome assembly GCF_057944985.1 of Cucurbita pepo subsp. pepo. Classification (NCBI taxonomy): domain Eukaryota; kingdom Viridiplantae; phylum Streptophyta; class Magnoliopsida; order Cucurbitales; family Cucurbitaceae; genus Cucurbita; species Cucurbita pepo. The sequence goes on from NC_141807.1 coordinate 11,339,147, forward strand.
GATTATTCCCTTCTTTTTCTAAAACTAAATTTGACTCTTGAGTAGATTTTAATAGTTTTGTTAATTAAATTTTCTTTAAAATTTTTGTACACAGAGTACCATGGAAATAAGGCTCAAATAAAGGATATAAGACACATAATTGAGAGAACCTAAATTTTTTTTGAAGTTTGCTTTTCTAGGATACGTCATCACGAAAGTTTGAGACAAAGACCATTGGATAGGTTTTAATAAGGCTCAAATAAATTTAAAATCCAAGAAAACGTATCTGAATTTGATATTATTTGATTTTGGGTATGGACACAACTAGCTGATTTCTTTTGATTACATTAATGAATGTATGTAGATGTTTAAAGTGTTGATCTTAATGGTTTTAGAAAATATCAACACATCATCGATATAAACTATCGAATTTTTTTGAAAGGATTGAACATATCATTCATAATCTTCTGAAATTCGGATGGAGCGTTATTTAGCCTAAATGGCATGACGTTCCTCTCATATTTTCTAAATTGGACATTAAATGCTATTTTATATTTGTCCTTTTACGAAACTAGAATTTTCCAAAATCCCAATTTCATTAAAAACATTTGACTCTAACTTCTTTTTATCAAATCATTTTTATTTTGGATTGGATATCTTATTTATTCTAAAACCTTATTCAAAGGTTTGTAATTAATTACCAAACTAGAATTTTCCAAAATCCCAATATCAGAATTTCTGGTTTCTTTTCACCATGTTGTTAACCTAAAATGCCAGACATGATCACATGCTCTTTGAAGACCTTATCAGCTTCCTCTGCAAAATATCACCTAAAATGTCACAGTATTTAGTGCAAAATATCACCTAAAATGTCACAGTATTTAGTGTTCGATGCTTTTTGACTTAACCCTAGGGTTCTATTTAAAGTGAACTTGTGATAATTTTTGTCAAATTATATATTTCAATACCTAATACATTAAGATATAATATCTTATTTCAATAATATTAAAATGTGGTAGAATATCATAATATATGTTTAATTAATATGAATCTCATTCAAATTTCAAATATATATTTTTATTTAATGTTTATGATACACATCAATTATTTTAATATTTAACATATCAAATACGTTAATATGTTTTGATATTATACTTCAAGACTATAGGAACTTGCTCAGAGGACCTGAGAGTTACATTGGCCTACAATGCATCTCATGGACGATGCAAAACTATGGTAGCGCTTGAAGGTGAATTGTATAAAAAACTGGTCATGCACCAAAAAATCATGGGAAGACCATTGATGGAATTGAAGCAATCGACGCTCCCCTGTATGGGTTTCCAATCAAAGACCTAATGTTTGATGTTGACTCTTTTGAAGAAAGAGCCACATGATCAAACAACAAGAAACGGGGCGGTATCTCTGAGAACTCTATCACACACATAAAAAAAATATGTCGAAGAGTTAGACATTACACAGAAGATCTGGCTTTCATCGAGGAGACCCGACTTCGATTCTCGAAAATGAAATTTTATTTTCTTATTTCGTTTATTTTATAGTTTCATCTTTTGTCACCAATTATATTTAAACTTTACCTAGGTTTGAGAAGCACTATAATGGATGAGTTCAATAGTATCTTAAATTCAAAAGACTTTTATGAACTTGGTTTCAGAGGCACTATAATGGTCAAGTTCAATAGTATCTTAGATTAAAATGACTTTTATGAACTTTGAACCTTTAATAGTGTTATGTCATAGATATTTGGTTCAATTTCAACAACTGAGGTTGAGGTTATTCAAATGGTTAATGTGATAATCCGGTCATTTTCAAGGTCTCTTTTGTTGAACGCCATCATGGCTGAGATGACTGAGATGACTGAGATGAGCACTTGAGTGAGTTTGACAAGGAGGGTCGTAGAGAACGACACCCGGAGCCAAGCTCATGTTGGGCTTAACAAACTAAAAATCCAAAAACACAAACCCTTAAATGGGAACCAGGATGCTAAGGAATTAAAAAACTTTATTTTTGACGTAGAACAATACTTGAAGGTTACAGGAACTTGCTCATAGAACCTAAGAGTTACGTTGGCCACAATGCATCTCATGGACGGTGGCGCTCGAAGGTGGATGATATAAAAAATGGGTCATGCACCATAAACTCATGGGAAGACCGTTGATGGAATCGATGCAATCGACGCTCCCCTTGATGGGTTGCCAATTAAAGACCTGACGTTTGATGTTGACTCTTTTGAAGAAAAAGCCACACGATCGAACACCTCGAAATGTCGCGGTAGCTCTAAGAACTCTATCATACGACCTGAGAGTTGAGGGCTACAGGAACTTTCTCATACGACCTGAGAGTTACGTTAGCCGCAATGCATCTCATGGACGATGCAAAACTATGGTAGTTCTCGAAGGTGAATGGTATAAAAAATGGGTCATGAACCATAAACTCATGGGAAGATCATTGATGGAATCGATGCAATCGACACTCCCCTGGATGGGTTGCCAATCAAAGACCTAACATTTTATATTGACTCTTTTGAAGAAAGAGCCACACAATCGAACAGCTTGAAACGTCGCGGTAGCCCTGAGAACTCTAACACACACAGGGAAGGGTGTGTCGAAGAGTTAGACATTAAGTAAAAGATCATGCTAAAACTCTTCAGCGATCTGACAAAAGACTTCAGGACATCTACACCAAAAATCCATTGTTGTCCAGCGGTAAGGATATCTCGCTTTCACCTAGGAGACCTGAGTTTGATTCCCGGCAATGGAATATTATTTTCTTATTTCATTTTATTTTACAGTTTCTATCTTAGACTAAAAAGACTTTTATGAACTTCGTACCTTTGTTAGAAGTTATGTTATAGATATTTTGTTTAATTTTAAATGGTTAATGCGATAATCCAGTCGTTTTCGAGGTCTCTCTTGTTGAATGACATCATGGTTGAGATGAGCAGGTAATTCAAATGGTTAATGCGATAATCCAGTCATTTTCGAGGTCTCTCTTGTTGAACGACGTCATGGTTGAGATGAGCAGGTGATTCAAATGGTTAATGCGATAATCCAGTCGTTTTCGAGGTCTCTCTTGTTGAACGACATCATGGTTGATGAGCACCCGAGTGAGTTTGACAAGTTGGGCTGTAGAGAACTACACCTCAAGCCACGTTCATGTGGGCTTAACAAACTTAAAATCCAAGAACACAACCCCTTAAATGGAAACCGGGATGCTAAGGAATTAAAAAGCTTTATTTTTTACGTAGAAAAATACTTGAAGGTTACTTGAACTTACTCATAGACCTAAGAGTTACGTTGGTCGCAATGCATCTCATGCACGATGCAAAACTATGGTGGCGCTCGAAGGTGAATGGTATAAAAAATGGGTCATGCACCATAAACTCATGGGAAGACTGTTGATAGAATCGATGCAATCGACGCTCCTTCTTATACAAAATTTGGATCAACCAAGAGATAAAGCTAGAATTAGATTATGGAACCTTTTTCTAAATTGAGTCACTCCACAATCGAACTTGATCAAGGCTTGATTGAATGACTCAGATGCAATGTAACACAAGAATTGCATAAAACTTAGAATTACATAATAATGTGTGGGTATTTATAGTCTCCCCACAAAAGAAGTTAGTGGCCGTGATTGAATCTCGATCCCTTTAGATGTCCACAGAAGACGAAGTCAATTTGAGCATTACAAACTTTATGAAATTAAAATAAGAAATAAAGTTTTCTAACCACTCATGAAATGATGCTTGCAACTTCATCCGCTACTTCAACCATGCAAATATTTACTTTTGAATCTCCAAATAGTCTTGACTCAAACGACTCAACTTGTCACACATGAAATGATGGTTGAACCTAGCCTATCCAATTTTGTAGATGAAGTATGAATGCTTGTTGAATCTTCTTGGCCTTGGGTTGTGTAATAGGTCTAGTTGGAACACCGTGATTCTTATCATCATCCCCCTATTCAAAAGGATTTTTCCTCGAATCAGAAAAATCATCACCTACATCAAAAGGACTCAACTCAGCAACATTGAAAGTAGAATGTACACTGTGATTCTTATCATCATCTCCCTCTTTAGGATTCGTCCTCGAATAAAGAAAATCATCACCTACATCAAAAGGACTCAACTTAGCAACATTGAAAGTAGAATGTATTGACAATTCTAAAGGAAGATCAATTTTATTGTTCCATGCAATAAAATGAGTCATTTTACTAAATGTCTTATAGAGCATTTATAGTCAAATAAAGAATTAGGAATCCACGCTATCTACAAACGCACTCCCAATTGAGCTATCCACGCTAACGTTAAAATGAAAATTCATCAGTAAAATTATTTACGCTAACTCATTGAAATTTTAAAAAGAAATCATCTTTAAATTTAGATAAGATAGTAAGTTATATTACTTGAATCATGTGTGGTGAAGGTTGAACAACAACCTGACCTTCAAATCTTCAATATTAAGCTCTCCCAACTAAGCTATCCCCTATATCATTGAAAATGAAAATTCCTAAATTTTAAAAAGAAATAATCACTAAATTTAGATTAAATAGTAAGTAATTTTAAAAAGAAATAATCACTAATTTTAGATTGAATATTTAGGTTATGCAAGTTAGTCAACTTGAATTAGGTGCGGTGAACGTGGATCAAACACGTGACTTTCAGATCTTTAGTGATGCTCTCACGTGACTTTCAGATCTTCAGTGACGCTCTCCAAACTGAGCTATCCCCGCTAACATTAAAAATAAAAAATCATCGGTTAATAAGATATTTTCACTACTTCATTGAGATTTTAAAAAGAAATAATCACTAATTTTAGATTGAATAGCGAGGTTATACAACTTAGTCAACTTGAATCAGGTGCAGTGAACGTGGATCAAACACGTGACCTAATCACTAATTTTAGATTGAATATTTAGGTTATGCAAGTTAGTCAACTTGAATTAGGTGCGGTGAACGTGGATCAACCACGTGACTTTCAGATCTTTAGTGATGCTCTCACTTGACTTTCAGATCTTCAGTGACGCTCTCCAAACTAAGCTATCCCCACTAACATTAAAAATAAAAATTCATCGGTTAAGATATTTTCACTACTTCATTGAGATTTTAAATAGAAATAATCACTAATTTTAGATTTTATAGCCACGTTATGCAACATAGTCAACTTGAACGCTCTCCAAACTGAGCTATCCCTGCTAACATTAAAAATAAAAATTCATTCGGTTAATAAGATATTTTCACTACTTCATTGAGATTTTAAAAAGAAATAATCACTAATTTTAGATTGAATAGCCAGGTTATGCAACTTAGTCAACTTGAATGAGGTGCAGTGAACGTGGATCAAACACGTGACCTTGAGATCTTTAGTGACGCTCTCCCAACGAAGCTATCCCGACTAACATTAAAAATGAAAACTCATTAGTAAAGTATTTAGCTAATTCATTGATATTTTAAAAGGAAATAATCACTAATTTTAAATTGAATAGTCACGAGTGAAGTTATGTGACTTGAATCAGGTGCGGTGAACGTGGATCGAACACGTGACCTTCACATTTTCAGTCTGACGCTCTCAAAACTAAGTTATCTTCGCTAATATTTGAAAAAAAAAATCATATGTAAAGGTATTTCCGCTAATTCATTATATTTTAAAAAGAAATAATCACTAATTTTAGATTGAATAAAGTTATGCAACATAATGAACTTATGCAACGTAAACCAAGTGCGGTGAACGTGGATTAAACATGTAACCTTCAGATATTCAGTCCGAACTAAGCTATCCCCGCTAACACTAAAAATCAAAATTCATGTGTAAAGGTATTTCTGCTAATTCATTATTCGTTGAAATTTTAAAAATAATAATAACTAGTTTATTTTTTATGCAACGTAAACGAAGTGCGGTGAACGTGGATTAAACATGTAACCTTCAGATATTCAGTCCGAACTAAGCTATCCCCGCTAACACTAAAAATCAAAATTCATGTGTAAAGGTATTTCTGCTAATTCATTATTCGTTGAAATTTTAAAAATAAATAATAACTAGTTTATTTTTTATGCAACGTAAACGAAGTGCGGTGAACGTGGATTAAACATGTAACCTTCAGATATTCAGTCCGAACTAAGCTATCCCCGCTAATATTAAAAATCAAAATTCATGTGTAAAGGTATTTCCGCTAATTCATTATTCATTGAAATTTTAAAAAATAAATAATACCGCTAATTCATTATTCATTGAAATTTTAAAAAATAAATAATAACTAGTTTATTTTTTATTGAATAGTCAGCTTATGCAAATGGAAACAGGTGCAGTGAACGTGGAGATTAAACATGCGACCTTCAAATCTTTAGTTTGACACTCTCCCAACTGAGCTATCCCCGCTAAACATTAAAAATAAAAATTCATAAAACTATAAGGTGCAATGGATGCAAATTGAACACAAGACCTTTCAATACTCAATTGGATGCTCTCCCAACTAAGCCATTCTAGATAACATAAAAAATAAATAATCACATGTTTTAGATTGAATAGTGAAGATATGCAACTTAGTCAACTTATGCCAGTTGGATAAAAAACGTGACAGATCTTCTGCTAATTCATTGAGATTTTAAAAAGAAATAATCGATCTTCTGCTAATTCATTGAGATTGAGATTTTAAAAATAAATAATCGCTAATGTAGTGAACGTGGATCAAACGTTACCTTTAAATCTTTCTTCTACTAATTCATTGAGATTGAGATTTTAAAAAGAAATAATCGCTAATGCAGTGAACGTTGATCAAACGTTACCTTTAAATCTTTAATATGACGCTCTCCCTGAGCTATCCACGCTAATATTAAAATTAAAAATTCAAAAAGAAATAATCGCTAATGCAGTGAACGTGGATCAAACGTTACCTTTAAATCTTCAATATGACGCTCTCCCTGAGCTATCCACGCTAATATTAAAATTAAAAATTCAAAAAGAAATAATCGCTAATGCAGTGAACGTGGATCAAACGTTACCTTTAAATCTTCAATATGACGCTCTCCCTGAGCTATCCACGCTAATATTAAAATTAAAAATTCAAAAAGAAATAATCGCTAATGCAGTGAACGTGGATCAAACGTTACCTTTAAATCTTCAATATGATGCTCTCCCTGAGCTATCCACGCTAATATTAAAATTAAAAATTCAAAAAGAAATAATCGCTAATGCAGTGAACGGCGTTACCTTTAAATCTTCAATATGACGCTCTCCCTGAGCTATCCACGCTAATATTAAAATTCAAAATTCATAAGTAAAGGTATTTCCACTAATTCATTATATTTTAAACATAAATAATCACAAATTTTAGAAAGAATAGTCAAATTATACAACCTGAACAAAGTGCGGTGAACGTGGATCGTAACACGTGACCTTCAGATCTTCAGTCTGACGCTCTCCCAACTGAGCTATCCCCGCAATCATTGGAAATGAAAATTCATCAGTAAAGGTATTTTCGCCGATTCATTGAGATTTTAAAAAAGAAATAATGACTAATTTTTTATTGAATAGTCAGGTTATGCAAAAAGAAACAGGTGCGGTGAACGTGGAGATCGAACACGTGACCTTCAAATCTTAAATCTGACGTTCTCCAAACTAAGCTATCTTCGCTAACATTAAAAATGAAATGTTAGAAAGAAATAATCACTAATTTTAGGTTGAATAGTCAAATTATGCACCGTGAACCATGTGTGGTGAACATGGATCGAACACGAGACCTTCAGATCTTCAATCTAACGTTATCTCAACTGAGCTATTCACACTAACATTAAAAATGAAAATTCATCAGTAAAGGTATTTTCGCTAATTCATTGAAATTTTAAATAGAAATAATCACTAATTTTTAATAAGATATTCAAGTTATCCAACTTGTATAAGGTGCGGTGAACTAGAACACGTTAGGTATATCCGATAATTCATTGAGATTTCAGAAAGGAATAATGACTAATTTTAGATTGAATAGTTGGGTTATGCAACTAGAATCAGGTGCGGTGAACGTGGAGATCAAACACGTGACCTTTAAATCTTCAGTCTGACGCTCTCCCAACAGAGTTATCCCTGCTAATATTATAAACGAAAATTCATAAGTAAAGGTATTTCCGCTAATTCATTATATTTAAAAAAGAAATAATCACTAATTTTAGATTGAATAAGCAAGTTATGTTTTTAGATTGTATAGTCAGGTAATAAACTTGTATTAGGTGCGTTGAACGTGGATAAAACACGTGTGACCTTCAAATCTTCAGTCTAACAATCTCCCAACTGAGATACTCTTACTAAAATTAAAAATGAATATTTATCAGTAAAGGTATTGGGTACGCTTCTGAAAATTCAACAAAAGGCAATAGTATTAGATCGAGATGCCAGATTTAAATCTCGCTTCTGGAAAATTCAACTAAGGCATTGGGTACGTAGTTATAGTACGACATTCCACCCATAAATAGATGGTCAAACAGAAATGCTCAAGCAAATATTGGAAGACATGTTGAGGGTATATGTGATGGATTTTGCAGGAAGCTCGAATAATTACCTACCCCTTATGAAATTCACTTATAGTAATACTTGCCAAGCCACCATACAAATGGCCACATACGAGGTTCTCTATGGACGAAGATTTTGATCCCTTATCTTTTGGGAAGAAGGGGGGCAAACGACAACTATTGGGCCACAGTTGGTGCAAAGTACCACGCCGCAGTCCAAAAGATTAAAGCTAGGATACAAACCGCACAAAGCCGAGAGAAAAGCTATGCAGACCTAAGGCGCAAGAACATGGAATTGTAGGTAGGGGATCATATATTCCTAAAGGTAGCACCCCATGAGAGGGGTGCTCAGGTAGGGTAAAAAGGGGAAGCTAAGCCCTAGGTTTATCCGTCCCTTTGAGATATTAGAAAAGATTGGATCTGTGGCCTATAGAATCGGGCAATGCCCAAACTTGTCTGTAGTACATAATATCTTTCATGTATCCAAACTACGGAAGTATACCCTAGATTGTTCGCACGTACTGGCTCATGAAACTCTCTTCTTGAGAGATGACCTAACGTATAAAGAAGACCCGATTCAAATAATAGACAAGAAAGTCAAATGATTGAGAAACAAGAAAATCTCTCTTGTTAAGGTCATATGGAAGAATCATAGAGTAAAAGAAGCCACTTGGGAAACAGAAGGCAAATAAGAACCTTGTACCTTGACCTATTTTAGAATAAACACTTTCGATGACTGAAAGTTTTCAAAGGAGAGAAGAATTTGCAACACTCAAGGTCTCCAATAAGAGACAGTGTATAATCCCTATTAGGTTGTATCTAGAAGTAAAGAACAAGTAAAATTGAAAAAATATTGAGAAAACTGTACTTTTTCTAATTTGTATAAACTTCCCGAATCATTAAATTTTTTATAGAATAAGAATTACAAGTTGCTTAAAAAAGGAAGGCTCCGATCGGAGAAGACTTTTCTAGTAGAAGATTCAAAAAAATCAAGAATGAAATTATAGAAATTCTTGACGTTTCATTGATAGTGGAAAATCCGTCTATAAATTATGAATAAGGGTAGACTATTAGGGGCAAGAAGCAAGCTTAATCGAGTACCCAATCGAGAGATACAAGTTTTTTGTTTTGGGGTATCGTGTTCATGGGTTTACCTAGAATTCGAGAACTATAGTCCACTATTCATGTCCAAACTTGTTCGTGCACCTTCTAAATAAGTTTACCCATAAGTTTGGTGAAGGAAAGAGGTCCTCAAAGTGCTAGTAGGTTTTCACACGAATTAGTCCACGTTAGGCTACACTTTAATGGTTTCCTAAGCTAAAACCTCAACTCCTAAAGCCTAATCCATGACATTATGTATAAACCAATAAGTTGCTAGGATCCATACCCATATGTAACCATTATGTGCATTACGATGTGTACTAAAAGGCTCCTATTCCTCATTAGGTAGGATGTCCTACAATATGTATCAGGAGCTGAATGTTATGATAGGCCTACCTTTCCCACCAGCTAAACGAGATGCCCTGCACCACGATTTACCAGTAGGATTACATGATTATGACGACACCACTCATGTGTTCATGGGGAGAAAATTGAAGGTTATTTTAGCGGAAGGTTTTCAGGATCAGTATATGATACATGACACGATGACCTCTAAGTTCTAAGATCCTGAAAACATAACAAGAAGTAATATCCTAGCTTAAGGTCGCGATTAAGCACGTACGAGTAGGCTACTTACTAAGTTTTACTCACTCCATGTTTATCATTTTTTTTCAAGTAACTAAGAGTTGGTCGTGGATGAGAGTGGACTTTGGAGTGTGGTCCATGGACTAACCTCTATTTTTAATCTAGTATTTTTTGTTCTTCTCTAGATTCAAAATAAGCGGAAAATGATAAAAAAGCGATGAGGAATTTGTAGAAAAATTATGGATTTTTCGAGAAAAATAATAATAAAATATTCGAAAAGTGGCAAATTACCAAAATACCCCTAGAAGAATGGATAATTACAGAAATGCCACTCTAATTAGAATCAGAGCATCTACCGTGACCATCGGAGCAAAATCCTTCGAACACAAATTTCAACCGTCGGATCTCCTCCAAAATTTGATATGATCTAGAACGAACACGCATGGATCATCACATCCAACGACTAGTATTCAAAGCCAAGGTCGGTAAGGCTATGATCGGAGTTGATATCTCCGAAAAATTATCCAGAAAGTTCGATCTCTAAATAACGAAGATTCTGGAGCTCTCAATGTCTGTTTAAGCTCCTCCTATAAAGTCTGAAGTAGGAGCAACAATACGGAATAAGAATCGAGAAAGGTCGATCCCCCAATCGAAAGCAATAAGAGTTTAGATTGTGGGTCTCTTACTCTCAGATTTCTTCCAAATTCGAGAGAAATCCTCCACCATTTCTCTTCAAACTTCTAAATAACGAAGAATCTGGAGCTCTCAATGTCGGTTTAAGCTCCTCCTATAAAGTCTTAAGTAGGAGCAACAATACGGAATAAGAATCGAGAAAGGTTGATCCCCCAATCGAGGGCAATAAGCGTTTAGATTATGGGTCTCCTACTCTCAGATTTCTTCCAAATTTGATTACAATTCTCCACCATTTCTCTTCAAACTTATTCCTACCGTTTCTAAACAAGATTACCCACAAGTTCTATGAAGGAATATAGTGCTGAAAGAGCCTAGAAACCATTCCCCCAATTCAATCAACCATTGAAGAACTTCAAGAAAAACTTGAAAATCCAATCTGAGGATACATGATGATTCGTCGAGCAAGAATGATTCCAATCAGTTTCTACACCTCCAAGGAATGCTTCCATAGAAGACCACAAAGAAAAGTAACCTCGAGAGCGTGTCGAATTGAAGGAAATAGGTTTCGAAATTAAATTGGGGATAAGAGTCGAATTCCTATCTACGATCTCTTTTCCTTCAAATTAAGGATTCTCTAGCTTCAAAGGAAGAAGTTGAGTAAACTTGATGAAGGAATCGAGAGAGGAAACATCGTAAAACAAGCTACCCAAGAGATCGAAAATTCTGGCGTTTCGAGTGAGTTGCATACCGAGAACGATTTTTGGAAATTAAGGTCTTACATTCAAAGACGTTCCTCCAAACCAATTCCTTTAGCCTGAAGAAAGGATATGGAAGAGGTTCGATGAAGAAATAGGGCCTTGAAACCCCTAGAATCGGCTACCCAATAAGAAATCCTTTGTTTTATCTCCAACGATAAATCAGATTTTGGATGAACTTCGGAAGCGAATATCTTAGGCTACGATCCACGAGAAGGTATCAAATCAATCCCTAGCCCTTCCTTGTAATAACAATCTTTATGTTTCACGAAGAAATCGAGGAGAGAAACACTGTAAATGTGGCTATACAGGCCGAGTTTCAGATGGCGACGACGTGAAAAATAATACTCTTAATATCATTTACTTGTGTAATATATGTCTCAAATGTAACTATCAAACTAAAACTTACACGAGAAAATAAAAAATAAGAACTCCAAAATAACTTCTATTATTTTTTCTTCTCTCTACAGTAATTCTATTCTTTTTTGTTCTATCCCTACCGTATCCCTACCGTAATTAACTTCTAGAAAATAAAAATAACTTCTATTATCTTTTCTTCTTTCTACCGTAATTAACTTCTATTCTTTAATTAACTTCTATTCTTTAATTAACTTCTATTCTTTAATTAACTTTTATTCTTTAAATAACTTCTATTCTTTTTTCTTCTCTCTACAACAGTAATTATCACAAACCCTATGTAAATAATTTAACAGCGGTCTAGATCTAAAAGATATAATAATAATTGCTCATGGATTTAATTAACAAAGAAAATAAATGAAATAATGATGATACATTCCATAAACAACTTAATATATAGTCATTAATAAGGGCATTTGGTCTAGTGTTATGATTCTTGCTTTGGGTGCAAGAGGTCTTGAGTTCGATTCTCGAAATGCCCCCTCAAAAGAAAAAAAGCACAATTTTGAAAGACAAAAAAAATAAAATAGTTATCAATGGGACAAAAAAATGCAACTTCTATAAATTTTTCATATATTAAGGCACGAAAAATATATAGACTAGCAACTAAGAATTATAAATCTACTACAAAGGCATTTGGTCTAAGTGGTATGATTATTGTTTTGGGTGTGAGAGGTCTCAAGTTCGATTCTCAAAATGCCCCCAACAATATTATATCAAAATGAATTATGCAAGATAATATGATTTAAAATGTGGTTTTTAAACATTGAACCAAGAAGATCAGAATGAAACATATTCTTGGAAGGGACGGACTTCAAAAAGAGCATTACAGAAATTGTTCTATTGTATTCTTTCTGTCAAATAGATCATCTGTTGTCACAATCCTTTTAAAGAAGATGCGCTCAAATAACCGATAAAGAAGTTTCAGAGAGCCATAGGTTCGAATCCTGTCACCTTGATGTGGTATTCTCAGGGGCCGAAGTGCAAAGCCCCGTAGTCTATCCGTTGTCAGGAAGGCAGGCATGTTGTCCGCTGTCGTCACATAGGTCATCTGTTGTCACAATCCTTTTAAGAAAGATGCGCCCAAATAACCGATGAAGAAGTTTCAAAGAGCCATAGGTTCGAATCCTGTCACCTTGATGTGGTATTCTCAAGGGCCAACGTGCAAAGCCCCGTAGTCTATCCGTGGTCAGGAAGGCAGGCATGTTGTCCGCTGTCGTCACATAGGTCATCTGTCGTCACAATCTATTTAAGAAAGATGAGCCAAAATAACCGATCGTCACAATCTATTTAAGAAAGATGAGCCAAAATAACCGATGAAGAAGTTTCAGAGAGCCATATGTTCGAATCCTGTCACCTTGATGTGGTATTCTAAGGGGCCGAAGTGCAAATCCCCAAAGCCTATCCGTGGTCAGGAAGGCAGGCGAACCACGCACACTGAAAAAAAAAAAAAAAAGATCTCCTTTTCTATCACACGTAGAATTGTCATTCTTTTGTCTTTTGAAACCCCTTACCTTATCCGTCATCAGGCAGGTTTTTGGTATCATATATCGAGATAATTTTTATGAAAAATCTATTCCACTAGTGTGACTTAGATACCCTTTCTTTGTGGTATCAACCATGCTATTTGAATAGCCTGAAGTCATCATAGCCTCTCCACCTGTTCCTAAGACTCCTTCGGCATCAATGTGCTCCAATGAAAGAGATGAGACCCTTTCCTGAACCAGAACAAGGCATAAAACGCCGAGGAGAAAGTCGAAAGCGAGCTCTTTTCGCGTATACGCAATCTCGAAACCCAATTAGCTCACGGACTGTCTCCTCAACCCTGGCGAGTATGAGTGCTTGGTAAGAGAGAATGTCGAATGAGAAAGACATTCGATTACGGCAACATTCGCAACTATCAAAGTGCACTAAACCTAGTAGAGATCTTCGACGTAACGACAATGGATCTTCAAGCCCATTTTATCAATCCGCTTTGTACCTTATTGTTGACCGAATCGGATGCACGCCAGGCCTAAATTCTCTCTCAGTCACCCGGAGACGAAAGGATGATCAGATCTGAAGTTTACGAATCGAAGAGAAAGTGGATCTGAGTTCTACACGCTTTCATTTTCAAAAGCTTCGCTTACCTACGGTACTTTATTCAGGATGTGCAACAATACGGTCATCTCTCAGCCGTGTATAGAGAATTCCTTGATCATTTCCTTGGCGGATAACACAAATGAAATCGTTTCCCTGACCGCCCATCTTATGAGTCCATTCTTGTCTTGTTGGTTTGTTGTACTATTTTATACCTCTCTCGATTGATAGAAAGATGTTCGGGAGCTGGGAGAACCTATCGTGAGGGAACTTTCCTTTTCACGGTAGGCAAAGGTAAAGCGGGAGCTGCATATATCCACGGTGATCAAGGCAGAGCGACTCCTTTAAAAGAGGTTGGTTTTATCGAAACTGTTAGATCCGCTTTCGTTAAAGAAAAAATAGTAGCTCTTGGTTTGGCCGATGTTGATTCGTATGGCAATGCGGACTTGACTCAGGATAAGGATTTCGCTTTTCATACTGCTGCTATGAGCCGAAAGAGCTGGTAAGCTATCTCGCTAAACGAAAGGAAAAAGCACGTATGCGTTGACCTCTTTAGGACCGGTTGCTTCCTCTTTTTGTTTAAACGTTTGGAGAAACCTGCTAAGCCCGCCTTTCTTACCAGGTGTGATTCAATCTTTCAGCTCAAACATTTCTATCGTCCGACGGAAAAGGTAGGAGTACCACTACCTTTTCCTTTTCTTGCCCGAGCCAAGGGATCATTCAGTTTCTACCAAAAAGTTCGCTATCTAATAGTTGCCGTAATCGAATGTATTTCTCATTTCATGTTAGCTCCTCCAAGAGCTTCCAGGTCCGTAGTAGACAAAACCTTGGACTTCTATCGGACTTATAGCATTGCCTGGTGAGCTCGCCGTTGAGGGTGTGCCTTACAGGAGATCGAGCAGCCTTTCTTTCCCTACCTGTTATGCTTTTCCGCTTATCGTGCAACTAGCCAACTACCCAAAGAGAGAGGGAGAGGGATCATGTCAATCAATTTATATGTGCATTTTGTCTGTCCTTTACTTGCTTGCTTAGCTTTCTTAACCAACATCTCCGGTTTCCCTCGAACCAAGATGTCCTGCTTATCTATACCCAACAGTCACACTTTCAGCCGAAATACTGATTTTTTTCATAAAGTCGGTTCATAGATCAAGAAAGAATGAAGCTGCTTACAGGGACGGTTATGCGATACGTCTTTTCATACTCGCCTTTTCTTTAACCCTGCTATCAACCTAGCCATTCTCGCTTGTTGCTTTAAGGGGTCTCCCCACTGTAGATTACTGGGATTGGTTCTCGCGTCCCTGTGCCAAAAAGGATGGGCGAGTTTGATTTGAGTGTTCATCGATTTGGTGGATCCATTTGCTCCGGGGGGGGGGGGGGGGGTGAGACGAGGTGTAGCGCAGTCTGGTCAACGCATCTGTTTTGGGTATGTTATCCGCTAAATATTTTAGGAAATGGGGTACAAATTTTCTACATAAGTCATCTGTGGTCACAATCCTTTTAAGAAAGATGCTCCCAAATAATCGGTGAACAATAGCCTTTAAAGAAGTTCCAGAGAGCAAGAAGAGGCAGAATAGAGAATAGGAGTTGATCAAATTAATTTAAAATCTGTATAATTTAAAATCTGGCGGCTCTAATACCAATCTGTCACAACCCAACTTTTAAGGGTTCAAAACTCAAATAGAAACTAAAATTGAGAGTGAAAACAAATAAAAATAAAAGTAAATTAATATAAAATAAGAAAATGTTGTAAAATTAAAATGAGATTGAGAAAACAACACAACATTAAATATAAAATTAAATTAAATTATAAGACGGTGTTGATCAAATTTATCCAAACAAAAAAAAAAGTGTTTGGGATACAATTACAAAAAAAAAAAAAAAAATACAAAAAAACTCAAACACAAAGACAGACTAACACTACATAACAACACCATCTATGAGTGCACAACCTTTGAAGGCTCCCTCATCTCAACCGTAAGTTCTATTACGAACCCATCCAAAATAATCACACCTGTGACCGCATCTCCTGACTTTAAACTGCTAGTCTGAACATGGTTTGGTCACGAAAGCTTTAGAGATAAATCTATCTTTACAAAAATATTTTTCCCTTAATTTATAATTAGTCATAAAAGAAATAATTAGGTACAAATTTGGTCTAGAATTCAAAACTTTCAAAATCTTACTTTACTTAACCAGATTCAAATCTAGATTCTTGAACTCCTAGTACAATAAATAAAGTTGGTATCCTCTAATAAAACCGGAATTTCTCTTAAGATCATTAAATTCTTATAAACTCCAGGCTCAATATCATTAATACGATTATGTTTTATCTTGAACACGCCAGACATGAAACTATAGTGCGTTCAATTTAACTCCATTTTATTGCCATCTTGAATGATGTGTAGGGTATATTCTTGTGACATGACAGTTCATATTAGTTAAGCTTTTTGCAAAATCACAAGTTAAAAGACAACAACGATGAACCTAGGTCTATTAGTCAATTCAAAGACAATTTCTTTCTCCATCTTATCGATAATAATAGTTCAACTAAATCCATATTATGCAAAGAAACAAGTTTACGACTCATAAAAACAACTACCTAAATTATGTCCTAAAAATTTGAAAACATAAGTTGTAGTTGATAATTACACAAAAATTTCTCTAAATCCATGAATTCGTGTCGAATTAGTCAATCCTTAAGCTTGTAACTAGCATATAGTAATTGAAGCTCCACATGAAGTAATTTAAAGTTCCTCTTACCTAACTAAAGTTTATCTCCTCTTTAATGAAATCCTTAATTGGAACTAGATTTTAAGGCAAATCTTCTCCACGACTCACTTTTGAACACTTTGATAGATAGTTTCAACAAACTTACTTTGCTCGTGAATACTATTGAGTTCAATATTTATAGTTGGAGAACGCTATTCAAATTGATATGGTCGAATCTTACAACAAAGTCTAATTGAGCCTCACTCTATTAGGAGATAGCCTCGAATCAAATTCTTTAGTTTGGACAATGGTTGCATTGTTTTAGTCAAACAACCGAGACTAGTGTATTACCAATAGTATAGACATTTTGTAGGTGTATTTTCTTACATATTAACAATTGTATACAAATAATAATTAAATTTATGAGTAGAAGTTTGGATAGAGTTTTATTAAATAGGTACTTAAATTATATATAAAAATATATAAGATTTTTATTTTTTTATTTTTTTTATATACATTTAGGAGAACAAAACAAAGATTCAAGAAGATGTCATTCATGACATGTTTTAATTTTTATTCTTTCTTATTTCTCGAAGATTAAAAAAAAAAAAAAGTTATCCTCTCTCAAATATGGTTCGTTATTTGATTATTTTCTCTTGAGTGAATTTTAAGTGAAACACATTCTCTACCCAAGTAATTGCAAGATGCAAGCTTCACACCAAGAGGAATCAAAGTCCCAAGTATCAACGTTCTTAAGTGTCAATTTTTATTCTCCATCTCAACATAAATTAAACTTATTTTTGTGAAGATATCTATTTATAAAAGCAAAATATCTCAGAGTCACAAAAATAAAAATGAGATATAGATACGAGACATAAATATTATACGAAATAGATATGATAACTATAAGGATTAGATTTGATCGAGTTATTTGGATTAGATTTTATCTAGTTATTTGAATTAGATTTGATTTAGTCATTCTTCGATTGGATGAGAGATTTCTCCCAATTCTTCTGATCTTACCGTTTTCTTTTTTTGTTACTAATAGTAACATGTCATTCTTAAAAAGAGCATTACAGAAATTGTTCTATTGTATTCTTTCTAGGACATAGATCATCTGTTGTCACAATCCTTTTAAGGAAGATGCGCCCAAATAACCGATAAAGAAGTTTCAGAGAGCCATAGGTTCGAATCCTGTCACCTTGATGTGGTATTCTCAGGGGCCGAAGTGCAAAGCCCCGTAGTCTATCCGTGGTCAAGAAGGCAGGCATGTTGTCCGCTGTCGTCACATAGGTCATCTGTCGTCACAATCCTTTTAAGAAAGATGCGCCCAAATAACCGATGAAGAAGTTTTAGAGAGCCATAGGTTCGAATCCTGTCACCTTGATGTGGTATTCTAAGGGGCCGAAGTACAAATCCCCAAAGCCTATCCGTGGTCAGGAAGGCAGGCGAACCACGCACACTGAAAAAAAAACAAAGATCTCCTTTTCTATCACACGTAGAATTGTCATTCTTTTGTCTTTTGAAACCCCTTACCTTATCAGTCATCAGGCAGGTTTTTTGTATCATATATCGAGATAATTATTATGAAAAATCTATTCCACTAGTGTGACTTAGATACCCTTTCTTTGTGGTATCAGCCATGCTATTTGAATAGCCTGAAGTCATCATAGCCTCTCCACTGGTTCCGAAGACTCCTTCGGCATCAATGTGCTCCAATGAAAGAGATGAGACCCTTTCCTGAACCAGAACCGAGCATAAAACACCGAGGAGAAAGTCGAAAGCGAGCTCTTTTCGTGTATACGCAATCTCGAAACCAAATTAGCTCACGAACTGTCTCCTCAACCCTGGCGAGTATGAGTGCTTGGTAAGAGAGAATGTCGAATGAGAAAGACATTCGATTACGGCAACATTCGCAACTACCAAAGTGCATTAAACCTAGTAGAGATCTTCGACCTAACGACAATGGAACTTCAAACCCATTTTATCAATCCGCTTTGTACCTTATTGTTGACCGAATCGGATGCACGCCAGACCTAAATTCTCTCTCAGTTACCCGGAGACGAAAGGATGATCAGATCCAAAGTTTACGAATCGATGAGAAAGTGGATCTGAGTTCTACACGCTTTCATTTTCAAAAGCTTCGCTTGCCTACGGTACTTTATTCAGGATGTGCAACAATACGGTCATTTCTCAGCCGTGTATAGAGAATTCCTTGATCATTTCCGTTGCGGATAACACAAATGAAATCGTTTCCCTGACCGCCCATCTTATGAGTCCATTCTTGTCTTATTGGTTTGTTGTACTATTCTATACCTCTCTCGATTGATAGAAAGACGTTCGGGAGCTGGGAGGGCCTATCGTGAGGGAACTTTCCTTTTAACGATAGGCAAAGGTAAAGCGGGAGCTGCATATATCCACGGTGATCAAGGCAGAGCGACTCCTTTAAAAGAGGTTGGTTTTATCGAAACTGTTAGATCCGCTTTTGTTAAAGAAAAAAAAGTAGCTCTTGGTTTGGCCGATGTTGATTCGTATGGCAATGCGGACTCGACTCAGGATGAGGATTTCACTTTTCATACTGCTGCTATGAGCCGAAAGAGCTGGTAAGCTATCTCGCTAAACGAAAGGAAAAAGCACGTATGCGTTGACCTCTTTAGGACCGGTTGCTTCCTCTTTTTGTTTATACGTTTGGAGAAACCTGCTAAGCGCGCCTTTCTTACCAGGTGTAATTCAATCTTTCAGCTCAAACTTTCCTATCGTCTTACGGAAAAGGTAGGAGTACGACTACCTTTTCCTTTTCTTGCCCGAGCAAAGGGATCATTCAGTTTCTACCAAAAAGTTCGCTATCTATTAGTTGCCGTAATCGAATGTATTTCTCATTTCATGTTAGCTCCTCCAAGAGCTTCCTGGTCCGTAGTAGACGAAATCTTGGACTTCTATCAGACTTATTGCATTGCCTGGTGAGCTCACCGTTGAGGGTGTGCCTTACAGGAGATCGAGCAGCCTTTCTTTCCCTACCTGGTATGCTTTTCCGCTTATCGTGCAACTAGCCAACTAGCCAAAGAGAGAGGGAGAGGGATCATGTCAATCAATTTGTATGTGCATTTTGTCTGTCCTGTACTTGCTTGCTTAGCTTTCTTAACCAACATCTCTGGTTTCCCTCGAACCAAGAGGTCCTGCTTATCTATACCCAACAGTCACACTTTCAGCCGAAAGACTGATTCTTTTCATAAAGTCGGTTCATAGATCAAGAAAGAATGAAGCTGCTTACAGGGACGGTTATGCGATACGTCTTTTCATACTCGCCTTTTCTTTAACCCTGCTATCAACCTAGCCATTCTCGCTTGTTGCTTTAAGGAGTCTCCCCACTGTAGATTACTCAGATTGGTTCTCGCGTCCTTGTGCCAAAAAGGATGGGCGAGTTTGGTTTGAGTGTTCATCGAATTGGTGGATCCATTTGCTCCGAGGGGGGGTGAGACGAGGTGTAGCGCAGTCTGGTCAGCGCATCTGTTTTCGGTATGTTATCCGCTAAATGTTTTAGGACAGGGGGTACAAATTTTCTACATAGGTCATCTGTGGTCACAATCCTTTTAAGGAAGATGCTCCCAAATAATCGGTGAACAATAGCCTTTAAAGAAGTTTCAGAGAGCAAGAAGAGGCTGAACAGAGAATAGGAGTGAGTCGTGCAATGAAGAAGGAACTAGTTGGTTTAATTTGGGTTCGTTTGAACTAAAAAACGAACCAAATTTTTTCAAACGAACCCAAATTCAAGACTCACTAGCCCAAAGTCGATATGTGGTAAAAAAAAAACCTTCCGTGGCCCAACCCATATTTGCAATCCGCATCCAACCATTTCTTTTTCAACCTACACGTATGCTCCAGGCCAAACTCACGTAACTAGTTAGAAGATGCGGCCCACAACTGAACGGAAGACAAGTGTCACAATCGCACTCTTGCAGTAGTGAGACAATGATTATGTGACATTTGTTCTAATCCAATGAACAAGTCAACCATGCAAAATTTAGACTGAACGAACAATAGTAGTGTATGCTCGAATCACATTTAGAAGAAATATTTTAGAAAACGTGAGCGAGGAAATACGTTAAAAACAATTTCAAATAAAGCAATGTTATAAGCTAAAAGTGAAGAAACAACAACTGGTCACGTTCTCCTATAGTACATTTTGGGACATTTTAGTTCTGATGGGTGTAGATATGATTTTGAGGGCTAATCATACACCCCGTATTGGCACAACAATAATAGTAAAAGCCTATCTAAGATGAAAGCAAGTAAAAGATGTTTGGAATGAGCATGCCACCATGAATCACAAATCGTTTACAAGAATAGCTGAGACATCTAACATGCAGCCACAGGAACATGCCTCGGCCAATCATGACCGCGACATCTGCCCTTACACAATTTGTCAATATCTCTATCAACCGGCTCTTCATAAACTCAACGTTGTAGGATGAGGCTGACTTTAGGTCTCCCAACCCACTTCTAGCTGATCTCAGTATTGAGGAGTCTTTTCCAACCTACTAGGAGCTATTGAAAATTACTTCTCGGTTTGTTAACTCATCAAGTCTTCTCTGTTGGTGTTTATCCTACTTTCTTCGCTTGAAACAATTTCTTCTTTGCATGATGTCATACCACCTTCTTTTACTTGATGTTTTCTTGGTCGGAATAATAACGTTTCAAGTTACTGACGTGGACAACAGGGTTAGTCTGTATCGATAGGAGCAATTGGATCCTATATGATGTCTTCCTCATCTTGTGGATAACTTCGACTAGTCCATAGAATTTTCGCACCAGTCTTTGGTTCTTGTTGCTTTGAACTCAAAGTTGATCTGACCTTAACTTATCATAACTCTCTATTTGCTTTGAAATTATCGTGGTCGACCCTTCTCTACATCCGTCTGGATGGTATTTTTGCGTGAAAATGTGTTGCTTTAGTGGTTTGTTTTTGTCTCCCTTCTTCAGTAGAGGTGTTGGCTTGGTGGCTTTGCCAAGCATTTGAGTGATCACTGACAAGAGCCTTTGCAGGTCAAATAAACCCGACTGTGAACATGACATTTTGCTATTTGTAGAATTCAACTAGCTCATGCTGAGCCGCATGACATCTATTTGTGGTAGGCGACATAAAACTAATCTTGTGATTTATCTCTCTTGGTGGGGTTAAAACCCAATATCTGACCTTCTTGTTTTGGGTCGTGGTGTTCATGTAGTGGCAATAAAGTTTTTGTTGAGGTTGGCACACTTGAGCTCCCCTTTTCAAATACAACAATGGCAGCAAGTGTAGATTCATCATGGCTAAGATTCTTTCTCAACTGTACTATCGTCATCATTTTCACCCCTCTTGGTTGATGGATGTTTGTCTGAATGATCGTTGGGTTAGACTCCGTTACTACTAGGCATTTTTCTAGGCGCATGTACATGACTTTGTGTTCTAGCAGGATGTCAATCACTAACTATTTGGGCTCTAGAAAGTTGGATATGAAGGCTGACTATTTATAGTAAAAATCTGATAGAGATATATATACTAAATAATTATATATAGTAGGCGGTTACATGTAGTGAAGCTATATATAATAAACTGAAATCATATGTATACCCATTAGTCAGTGCTTCCTAAATGTACATTTCTCATTCTCCATATCCTCTCTTTGCATACCAGAAGTCATTAATACAAAACCATTAGTCAATATTTCTTCTTATATTTTCTCTATCACGTTCTTTGTGTTCATTTAGATCAAGTGTGTGCATTGTTGTGTGATTCTAATAACTGGTATCAGAGCGAGGAGAGATTCACCACGATTTGTGAAGATGGAAAGTTCAAAGACTGGAATTGAAAAGTTTGATGGATTCGATATCAATTTCTAGAAGATGCAAATTGAAGATTATCTGTACGAGAAAGATATTCAGGAACCCATTTTGGGGGTGAAGCTGGATACCATGACCACGGAGGAGTGGAAGCTCAAGGATTGTCACGCCGTAGGGTTAATTTGGTTGACGCTGCTAGGGAACCAAAGAAAGTGCGATTGGAAATGGTCCATACAGACGTTTGGGGACCATCTCCAGTTTCTTCATTTCTAGTACCAAAATTTCATGGATTAGAGGTCTCGCCCTTGCAACGACATCTCTCTGTTTTCATTAGGCTAGTCAGATATCTCATGACCACTCTTTTCCTCCTCACCATAGCTAGACACTATAACGTTGATCCAATTTTGTCTTATATAGTTAACGTTCACTCTTTAACGTCCGAGGACATTTTATAACTACCACGAAAATCAAAACATACAATAAATTCATACAAGTTTTACAACATATCATATACTGCTTACTTGGTCGTGGAGAGACGTGTCATCGAGCTGAGTCATAGAGATATACGACTCTTTATCCTAAGAAAAAATCTATATAATTTAAAATATGGTTGATACCAATCTCTCACAACCCAACTTTTAAGGGTTCAAAACTCAAATAGAAACTAAAATTGAGAGTGAAAACAAATAAAAATAAAAGTAAATTAATATAAAATAAGAAAATGTTGTAAAATTAAAATGAGATTGAGAAAACAACACAACATTAAATATAAAATTAAATTAAATTATAAGACGTTGTTGATCAAGTTTATCCAAACAAAAAAAAAAGTGTTTGGGATACAATTACAAAAAAAAAAAAAAAAAAAATACAAAAAAACTCAAACACAAAGACAGACAAACGCTACATAACAACACCATCTGTGAGTGCACAACCTTTGAAGGCTCCCTCATCTCAACGGTAAGTTCTATTACGAACCCATCCAAAATAATCACACCTGTGACTGCATCTCCTGACTTTAAACTGCTAGTCTGAACATGGTTTCGTCACGAAAGCTTTAGAGATAAATCTATCTTTACAAAAATATTTTTCTCTTAATTTATAATTAGTCATAAAAAGAAATAATTAGGTACAAATTTGGTCTAGAATTCAAAACTTTTAAATCTTACTGTTACTTAACTAGATTCAAATCTAGATTCTTGAACTCCTAGTACCATAAATAAAGTTGGTATCCTCTAATAAAACAGGAATTTCTCTTAAGATCATTAAATTCTTATAGACTCCAGGCTCAATATCATTAATACAATTATGTTTTATCTTGAACACGCCAGATATGAAACTAAAGTGCGTTCAATTTAACTCCATTTTATTGCCATCTTGAATGATGTGTAGGGTATATTCTTGTGACATGACAGTTCATATTAGTTAAGCTTTTTGCAAAATCACAAGTTAAAAGACAACAACGATGAACCTAGGTCTATTAGTCAATTCAAAGACAATTTCTTTCTCCATTTTTTCGATAATAATAGTTCAACTAAATCCATATTATGCAAAGAAACAAGTTTACAACTCATAAAAACAACTACCTAAATTATGTCCTAAAAATTTGAAAACATAAGTTGTAGTTGACAATTACACAAAATATTCCCTAAATCCATGAATTCGTGTCGAATTAGTCAATCCTAAAGCTTGTAACTAGCATATAGTAATTGAAGCTCCACATGAAGTAATTTAAAGTTCCCTTACCTAACTAAAGTTTATCTCCTCTTTAATGAAGCATGAATTGCACTGAAGTTCATGAAATGCTTATAGACTCCAACTGTGAGTACTATTAATGCAATTATGTTTCATATGAGTTTGTCATAAATGAAACTAAGGTGCATTCAATACAACTTTATTTTCTTGTCATACGAGGCAAAATAGAAAAATTAAATCAAACAAACTAATGAACTAAACCGAATCAATCCAACCAAAATTGATTAGTTTGTTTCTTTTGTTGGGTTGTTGGTTTATTTGATAACCCTTGTATATTATAACGATTCAACTTTTCGTTTTATAGCCCTCCAACTACTAAGAGAAAAATATATTTGAGTAGAAGCTAAAAATAATTGGTATACAAGAAAAGGCATTTGATTTAGTGGTATGATTCTCACTTGGGGTGCAAGAGGTTTTGAGTTTAATTCTTGAAATGTCCCTATGTTTAAATATTTTCTTATCTAAGGACATCATATTCGAAATCAACCTAACTTCATATTCGACATTTTACACTTACCATCCCAAGGCTTTATTCTCCATATTCGACAAATTCTACATCCAAGGTATTCTTGAAGACAAATTCTACATCCAAGGACTTCACGTGTTTCCTGCAATACGACCTTAATACCTAGGCCTAAGGCTTCATACATACGTTTCAAGTGGTATAATACCTAGTCCTAAGGCTTCATACATACGTTTCAAGTGGTATAACAAGGGCATTAGGCTTCATGGCTTCATACATACGTTTCAAGTGGTATAACAAGGACATTAGGCTTCATACATACGTTTCAAGTGGTATAACAAGGGCATTTGGTCTAGTGCTATGAAAGTTCGATTCTCAAAATGCCCCTTCAAGAGATTGTAGTATGAAAGACATTTACCAAGTAAATAAATACATTAAAATAACACAAGTGACACATATATAAACTATGTTATTAATATTTTATTTCTATTACATCTTTCCTTATTTATGAAATAATGATCGGAGATATTTTTCATTTTCACAATTACTGATGACGGGAGGTTTAGAATTTTTTAATGTAAGAATCGTGGGGATGTAGCTCAGATCGTAGAGCGCTCGCTTCCGATGTGGAAAGTACGGAGATCGATACCTTGCATCTCCAAATGAATCGATCACTAATATATTATTTCTTTTCAATTTTTTCTTATTTACGACATAATGAGCAGGGATAGTTTTTCATGTCACTATTACTGATGACGAGACGTTTAGGATTTTGTGACGTGAGAATCGTGGGGATGTAGCTCAAATGGTAGACCGCTTGCTTTGCATGCGAGAGGTACGGGGATAGATACCACGCATCTCCAAAATAAAACTATCTATTATTAAATATATTATTGAAAATTATTTATTTTCAAATTTTCCTTATTCATGACAGGTTGAGTAGCGATATTTCTTCATTTTCACTATTATTGATGATGAAAAATTTAGGGTTTTGTGATGCAAGAATTGTGGGGATGTAGCTGCGCTTAGCATAAGAGAGGTACGACTTAGCATACGAGAGGTACGAGGATCGATACCTCGCATCTCCAAAAGAAACTATTTATTATTAATATTTTATTTCTATTCAATATTTCCTTATTTATGACATAATATGCAGAGATACTTTTTCATTTTCACAATTATTGATGAAGGGACGTTTAGGGTTTTCTGATGTAAGAATCGTAGGGATGTAGTCCAAATGGTAGAGCGTTCATTTCCCATGTGGAAAGTACGGGGATCAATACCTTGCATCTCCAGTTGAATCGATTACTAAATATATTATTTCTTTTCAATTTTTTCTTATTTAGGACATAATGAGCTGGAATAGTTTTTAATTTTCACTATTACTGATGACGAGATGTTTAGGACTTTGTGACATAAGAATTGTGGGGATATAGCTTAGATGGTAGAGCACTCGCTTTGCATGCGAGAGGTATGGGGATTGATACCCTGCATCTCTAGATTTTCTTCATTTTCACTATTATTGATGATGGGAATTTGAGGGTTTTATGATGCAACAATTGTGGGGATGTAGCTTATGATGGGAAATACGTTATTAATATTTTACTTCTATTCAACCTTTCCTTATTTATGACATAATTAGCGGAGATATTTTTTCATTTTCACTGGAATTGATGACGGGACATTTAGGGTTTTTTGATATAAGTATTGTGGGAATGTAGCTTAGATGGTAGATTGCTTGCTTAGCATGCAAGAGGTACGGGGATCGGATCGATACCCCATATCTCCAAAAGAAACTATTCGTTATTACTATTTTATTTCTATTCAATTTTTCCTTATTTATGACATAATGAATAGCGTTATTTTTTATTTTCACTATTATTGATGACGAGATGTTTAGGATTTTGTGACGTAAGAATCTTGAGGATATAGCTTAGATGGTAGAGCGTTTGCATCCCATGTGAGAATTACTGGGATCGATACCATGCATCAACAAAGAAAACGATTACTAAATATATTAGTTCTTTTAAATTTTTCCTTATTAATGACATAATGAGCGGGGATAGTTTTTCATTTTCAATATCATTGATGACGGGAAGTTTAGAGTTTTTTGATGTAAAATCGTGGGATTGTAGCATGCGAGAGATACGGGGATCGATACCTCGCATCTCCAAAAGAAACTATTCGTTATTACTATTTTATTTCTATTCAATATTTCCTTATTTATGACATAATGAGTAGCGATATTTTTCATTTTCACTATTATTCATGATGAGACGTTTAGGGTTTTGTGACGTAAAAATTGTGGAGATGTAGCTTAGATGGTA
Source organism: Cucurbita pepo subsp. pepo (assembly GCF_057944985.1). Classification (NCBI taxonomy): domain Eukaryota; kingdom Viridiplantae; phylum Streptophyta; class Magnoliopsida; order Cucurbitales; family Cucurbitaceae; genus Cucurbita; species Cucurbita pepo. The sequence continues at coordinate 11,366,285 of NC_141807.1, forward strand.
GAGCGCTCGCTTTGCATGCGAGTTGTACGGGGATTGATAACCCGCATCTCCAAAAGAAAGTATTTAATTTGTTATTATATTTTTTCATTTTCACAATTATCGATGCCACGCATCACCAAACCAAACTATTTGTTATTAATATTTTGATATTTTTTTTATTTTCACTATTATTGATGATGGGACATTTAGGGTTTATGATGTAAAAATCATGGGGATGTAGCTCAGATGGTAGAGCGTTCGCTTTGCATGTGAGAGGTACGGGGATCGATACCCTGCACCTTCAAAAATAGGACTATCTATTATTAAATATATTATTTCTTTTCAATTTTTCCTTATTCATGAAATGTTGGGTAGCAATATTTCTTCATTTTCACTATTATTGATGACGGGAAATTCAGGGTTTTGTGATGCAAAAATTGTGGGGATGTAGCTCAGATGGTAGAGTGCTCGCTTAGCATGCGAGAGGTACAGGGATCGATACCTCGCATCTCCAAAAGAGAGAAATTATTTTTTTAAGTATGAGTTAATTTAACATGTTATGTATCCGTGGGTACGAGAGAAAAAGAAAAGATACTTATATAAGGATTATTATATCATTATGGCTATGCCATTTTTATAGATAAAAGAGAGTAATGTCCCACAAGCACATATAGAGAGAAGACTTATTGTAAGTAAAGAAAACAATCAGTAGTTATACTGCTACTTGTGAAGCGGGAATTTGATGAATTCCTCAAAAGATAAGAGCTTATAGGATGGCGGTAGATGCATATGACGGAACTTCTTCACAATTGCAATATCTGACCAATGAATATTATTGTCATTTATAGCTTCTATCACAATACTATAAAATTTGGGGTCAAGGCCTATATGGGACTGAAAAGACCATTCACCACACGCTTGTAAATTAAATTATATCTATCACTTCTGAAATTTTCCACGGCAAACCTTCCAATAGCTTGCACTTCTTCATCATTGAAATCCTTAATTGGAACTAGATTTTAAGGCAAATCTTCTCCACGACTCACTTTTGAACACTTTTATAGATAGTTTCAACAAACTTACTTTGCTCGTCAATACTTTGGAGTTCAATATTTATAGTTGGAGAACGCTATTCAAATTGATATGGTCGAATCTTACAACAAAGTCTAATTGAGCCTCACTCTATTAGGAGATAGCCTCGAATCAAATTCTTTAGTTTGGGACATGGTTGCATTGTTTTAGTCAAAAAACCGAGACTAGTGTATTACCAATAGTATAGACATTTTGTAAGTGTATTTTCTTACATATTAACAATTGTATACACATAATAATTAAATTTATGAGTAGAAGTTTGGATGGAGTTTTATTAAATAGGTACTTAAATTATATATAAAAATATATAAGATTTGTATTTTTTATTTTTTTTATATACATTTAGGAGAACAAAACAAAGATCTAAGAAGATGTCATTCCTGCCATGTTTTAATTTTTATTCTTTCTTATTTCTCGAAGATTAAAAAAAAAAAAAAGTTATCCTCTCTCAAATATGGTTCGTTATTTGATTATTTTCTCTTGAGTGAATTTTAAGTGAAACACATTCTCTACCCAAGTAATTGCAAGATGCAAGCTTCACACCAAGAGGAATCAAAGTCCCAAGTATCAACGTCCTTAAGTGTCAATTTTTATTCTCCATCTCAACATAAATTAAACTTATTTTCGTGAAGATATCTATTTATAAAAGCAAAATATCTCAGAGTCACAAAAATAAAAATGAGATATAGATACGAGACATAAATATGATACCAAATAGATATGATAACTGTAATGATTAGATTTGATCGAGTTATTTAGATTAGATTTTATCTAGTTATTTGAATTAGATTTGATCGAGTTATTTGGATTAGATTTTATCTAGTTATTTGAATTAGATTTGATTTAGTCATTCTTCAATTGGATGAGAGATTTCTCCCGATTCTTCTGATCTTTCCAATTTTCTTTTTCTGTTCCTAACATTTTGGTATTAGAGTCATGCCCTAAACTAGTTAAAACTAGAAGCAGCAGTCTTCTACTTGTGTCATAATAAAAGTATGTCGATGGAGAGTCCACTTGTGCAGTCTGCTGGAGGAAGGAGTCAAGGTCGTGGAAGCTTTAGAGGCATAGGAAAGGGACGAGGACGACAAACCTTCAACAAGGCCATAGTGGAGTGCTATAACTGTCACAAGCTAGGACATTTTCAATGGAAATGTCAAAGCAATACCAGACGAGGCAGACAAACCTTCAACAAGGCCATAGTAGAGTGCTATAACTGTCACAAGCTAGGACATTTTCAATAGGAATGTCAAAGCAAGGAGAATGAGACAAACTATGCAGAGAGTCAAGAAGAGATGTCGCTGAGGCTTACGTGAATATGAATAAGGCCAATAAAGAAGATATGTGGTTCTTTGACTTGGGATGTAGCAATCATATGTGTGGGAAGAAGAAATATTTTTTCAGATTTTGATGGAAGTTTCAGAGATTCAGTGAAGCTGGGCAACAACTCAAGCATGGTTTTAACTGGAAAGGGTAATGTACTACTGGAAGTGAATGGAATCATAATGATAATCATAGGAGTATTCTATGTATCAGACCTGAGGAACAATTTGTTGAGTATTGGTAAATTGCAAGCAAAGGGGTTATCTTTTTGTTTCAAAATGGAACATGCAAGGTGTTTCATCCTGAGAGAGGCTTAATCATGGAGACAAAGATGTCTTTGAATCGAATGTTCGTATTGCATGCTATATCTCAACCTGTAGCAGCCGTTCAAACTCAATTGAAACTTATGGGGAGAAGTGGTTCAAGGTCTCTGTCCTACACTCACCGCTCCAATTCCTATCGCCTTAGTCAGAGAAGCAGAAGGGACCCAAGTTCTTCCCCCTATCATTCCACTACCAATTCCAGGAGAAGCAGCCGTTCAAGTTCCTTCAGCCGCCAACGTAGAAGTAGGTCTTCCTCGTTATCTCCTTTCCCCAAATCGTCCAGTTCCAGTCCTAGTCGTGCATCCACTGATCGGAATCATTCCATAGAGAAGCTTAAGAAAGAGGAAGAAGAGAAGAAAATGCGTGAAATAGAGTTGAAGAAGTTAGAAGAAGATGCAGCTAGGAGGATGGAAGAACTATTTCAGAAGAATGTTGAAGAAAGGCTAAACTCTGAAGAGACTAAATTAGAAATACAGAGGCGAATAGTGGAAGGTCGCACGAAGTTGTTTGATGATGTTGATGTGCAGCTTGAGAAAGAGAAAGAAGCCGCTCTTACTGCTACAAGACAAAAAGAAGAACAAGCACGAAAAAAGAGAGAAGAGCTAGATAAAATGCTGGAAGAGAATAGAAGTGTTAGGCTATGGAGCCTGATTCTTATTTATGACTTGGTCAACGGTTATATCCGGTAAAGCTATATTTAGTAAAGCTATATATAGTAAAGCTATATATGGTAAAGCTATATCTGGTAAAGCTATATATTGTAAATAACTATATATAGTAGATGGCTAAATCTGGTAAAGCTATTTATAGTAAACTATACCATATATATATCTGGTCCGGTAGAGCTTTGAAAATGTACTTTTCTATTCTCTGTACCCTCTTATTGTACATACCTGAAGTCATCAATACAAAATCCTTTTAGCCAGAGTTCTCCTTGCAACTTTTCTCTATCCTTTTTTTCTTTGTGTTCATTTAGATCGAGCGTGTGCGTTGTTGTGCGATCCTAACAACTGGTATTGATTCTAACAAGAAGAAGGGTAGAAAAAACACAACGACGATTAGTTCTGGAGCTGCAATGGAAGAAAGAAGAACAATATTGTGAGCTCGAGTTGATTTAGAGACAAAAAGAGGAGGCAGCTCAGAGAACTAAGCTAGATGATAAGAGTTTGAGTTATGTTTTGCTGGGAGTTAGTGAAGAGTCAAAAGCTTACAGACTCTATGATATAGAAACGGCAGATGAAAATAAGGATATAGAAGTGGCAGATGAAAATAATGATATAGAAGCGGCCGATGAAAATACTACAGAGGAAAATATTTCATTTGGCTCTTTGGTTGAAGCAAGCTCTCCTAGCTCGAATAAGGCAAGGAATAAGATATGTTTTTTTTTTTTTTGTAAAGAAGATGATGAGAGACTATGCAATAAGAGAAGTTTTTTTTTTTTTTGTAAAGAAGATGATGAAGCTCAGCCATGTTTACCCCTACTGAACCTGCAAACTTTGTAAACTTTAGAGAAGTATTGAAGAGTGAGAAATGGAGGCAAGCCAGGGATCTGGAGTTATAAACAGAAATGGCACATGGGAATTGATGAAGTTACCTGGTGGAAGTTTGGTATGAGGTCGTAGATATAAACTGATTACTATTAGTGTTCGGTTTAAGGGAGGGATTGTTAGGATTAGATTTGATTGAGTTATTTGGATTAGATTTGATCTAGTTATTTGAATTAGATTTGATTTAGTCATTCTTCAATTGGATGAGAGATTTCTCCCAATTCTTCTGATCTTACCGTTTTCTTTTTCTGTTACTAATAGTAACATGTCATTCTTAAAAAACTAGGATACCGATGTGACAATGATACATTAATTAAAAAGAATTATTTCAAAAAATTTATCAATTTTATATTAGAAATAAATTCATATAAATAAGTTTATATATTTGTATACTTAAAAAAAAGCTTAATGTATGTTTCACTCTCAAAATATATTCAAAGTCAAGTGTCTGATATGATGGATTATAAATTTGTAATGTATCCATTGTATTAACAAGTGTTCAGTACATGCTCAACACGTGTCAGATTAAGGTTGCCATTAAGAACCTACTAGTAGGCTACTTACTAAGTTTTACTCACTCCATGTTTATCATTTTTTTTCAAGTAACTAAGAGTTGGTCGTGGATGAGAGTGGACTTTGGAGTGTGGGCCATGGACTAACCTCTGTTTTTAATCTAGTATTTTTTGTTCTTCTTTTAAGTCTGCTTCTTATTTTGTGTTTGTAATGAGTATGTATATGTAACACCCAAAAAATGAAGGAAATTATCTCCCATAAGAATAAGCCACTCATGAAAGACCCAATGGATAGAAAGGAAAAAAATTAAAGGATTAAGCAAGAACAAAGGACTTAGTCAAGTCACTCGTGTACCCTAACAAGTGATTTCACGGAGTTAAAGGCCTTTTGAAAAGGATTGGAAACGAAAAAGTAAATCAAAAGGGCAAAAAAATCATTTTATCAATTATCAAAAATCTTTCCGGATTTGTAATTCCTTATCTAGAAGGAATCTCAAGATAAAAAAAAAAATGATAAAAAAGCCATGAGAATTTTGTAGAAAAATTTTGGATTTTTCAAGAAAAATAATAATAAAATATTCGGAAAGTGGTAAATTACCAAAAAAACCCCTAGAAGAATGGATAATTACAGAAATGCCACTCTAATTAGAATCAAAGCATCTACCGTGACCATCCGAGCAAAATCTTTCGAACTCAAATCTCAACCGTCGGATGTCCTCCAAAATTTGATATGATCTAGAACGAACACGCACGGATCATCACAACCAACGACTAGTATGCAAAGCCAAGGTCGAATGGCCATGATCGGAGTTGATATCACCAAAAAATTATTCAGAAAGATCGATCTCTAAATAACGAAGATTCTGGAGCTCTCAATGTCGGTTTAAGCTCCTCCTATAAAGTCGGAAGTAGGAGCAACAATACGGAATAAAAATCGAGAAAGGTCGATCCCCCAATTGAAGGCAATAAACGTTTAGATTGTGTTTCTCCTACTCTCAGATTTCTTCCAAATTCGAGAGCAATCCTCCACCATTTCTCTTCAAACTTCTAAATAACGAAGAATCTGGAGCTCTCAATGTCGGTTTAAGCTCCTCCTATAAAGTCTAAAGTAGGAGCAACAATATGGAATAAGAATCGAGAAAGGTCGATCCCCCAATCGAAGGCAATAGGCGTTTAGATTATGGGTCTCCTACTCTCAGATTTCTTCCAAATTCGAGAGCAATCCTCCACCATTTCTCTTCAAACTTATTCCTACCGTTTCTCAACAAGATTACCCACAAGTTCTATGAAGGAATAGAGTGCTGAAAGTGCCTTGAAACCATTCCCCCAATTCAATCCGCCATTGAAGAACTTCAAGGAAAACTTGAAAATCCAACCCGAGGATACATGATGACTCGTCGAGAAAGAATGATTCCAATCAGTTTCTGTACTTCCAAGGAATGCTTCCATAGAAGACCACGAAGAAAAATAACCACGAGAGCGTGCCAAATTGAAGGAAATAGGTTTCAAAATTAAATTGGGGATAAGAGTCAAAATTCCTGTATACGATCTCTTTTCCTTCAAATTAAGGATTCCTCTAGCTTCAGAGGAAGAAGTGGAGTAAACTTGATTAAGGAATCCAGAGCTAAAACGTCGTAGAATAAGCTACCCACGAGATTGAAAATCTGGCATTTCGAGTGAGTTGCATACCGAGAACGATTTCTGGAAATTAAGGTCCTACACTCAAAGACGTTCGTACAAACCAATTCCTTTAGCCTGAAGATAAGATATGGAAGAGGTTCAATGAAGAAATAGAACCTTGAAACCCCTAGAATCGGCTACCCAATAAGAAATCCTTTGTTTCAATAAGAAATCCTTTGTTTTATCTCCAGCGATAAATCAGATTTTGGATGAACTTTGGTAGCGAATGTCTTAGGCTACGATCCACGATAAGTTATCAAATAAATCCCAAGCCCTTTCTTGTAACATCCATCTTTAAGTTTCACGAAGAAATCGAGGAGAGAAACACTGTAAATGTGGCTGTACAGGCCGAGTTTCAGATGGCGGCGATGCGAAAAATGTGCATCTTATTTCAGTTCAGAGGAAGAAAACGATGATACGGCCACAGTTCAGTTCAAAAGTTGACCTTTTCTCTCTCAGTAGATCTTATTTTATGAAATGTTGTATGAATCCTCCTATGACCTTTTCTCTGGTTTTCTCAGTAGATCTTATTTTATGAAATGTTGTATGAATCCTTTTCCCGGGAGGTTATATAAGGTAATGAAGTTTGGGAGTAAGTGGTATCCCTAAAGTAATAGATTCCCCAGATGTACCCTTGGTCGCTATTCCTAAGAACTTATAAGTTCCAAGCTTGACCCAAGACATTATGCATAGAGGCCCCTATTTCTCTTTAGGTGGGATGCTATGGTATATGTACCATGAGCAGCCTGCACCACGATTTGCTAGCAGGATGCCACGATTATGACAACGCCACCTATGCACTCATGGGAAGTGGTAACACCGTTTTGTTTTAAGATGTCTTGTGTTGTCAAAGGTCCTACCGGGAGTAGAACCCAAGTCGTTGGATTCAAAGTCCAAAGTGCTAACCACTACACCATAGAACCCCTTGTAAAAATTTATTTTGGAATGGTTTTCCTATTTTATGCAGATTCCACAAGATAGTCAAACACAAGTTATTGGATTCAAAGTCCAAAGTGCTAACCACTACACCATAGAACCCCTTGTAAAAATTTATTTTGGAATGGTTTTCCTATTTTATGCAGATTCCACAAGATAGTCAAACACAAGTTATTGGATTCAAAGTTCTAGAGCTGTTTTATCTAACTCGTTGTGATCTTGAGCACCTTTAGAGTGGTTGCAGAAGTAACCCTCCAATGTTGATTGAAGCTCTCGAAGAACATGTAATTTTATATATTTCTTATAGTTAATTTATATATTGTTGTATATTACAAACAAATTGAAATAATACTTTACATCCCCGTCTTTCTTTCTTCCGTGCAAAACTTAACACGAAAACTATATTATTTCAATATTCACTCGAGAAACAAGGGGTGAAAACTATATTATTTCAAACCCTCCATTATTGCTTCTACTTTGCATGAAAATGCTTCCACTAAATCATGTTACTAACTAGTTCGTTTTGTTTGGTTCAATTCTTGGGTCCACTAGATTGAATTGACGTAGCTCAATTAAACTCTTGATAATATAAAAATCATAAGTTTCTTAAATTAAGTTAACTTAAAAGTTTAACCCCTAATTTTTTTTAAAATGTTTAGCTTTGTGTCTAGTTGATCTCTAAATGCTTAGAAGTATCTAATAAGACTTCTATTTAAGGAACTTTTCACTATAAAAGAGTAAGACTTTAGGTTTATTATTAAGGAATTTAAAAGGAGTGATTTGATATATCATAGAGGACAAAATATTTATTTGTTTCAAATATCTTACGTTGACCATTCTTTTTTGTCAAGTATTTTGAATATTATCATTGTGAATTACTAATGGCATTATATTGAATCTCATTAATAACAATATCCCAAAACTCAGATAAAGATACATCAAAATTAATACTTTAATTTCATCTTCAAAATTTATTTCCACTTAACTCAGTTGATTAATAATCATAATAGTCACCCGTGCACAAATATTTACAACCTTAAAAGATAAAATTATAAGGAGTACAAGAAAAAAGTGTTTAAAATAGTTTCAAAATATAGAAAAAAAAATAGTAGGAATTGGTCAAAGTCAACATCCATTGATCACTTATGGCACAACACAACACATATGGGGGTAACATTTTTTCATTTCTCTACTATATTAGGCCCTTTGGTTTATTGGCTTCACAAGATGGAGACGCGAAGTTTTCTATGTTCGAAATAAATTTGGTTGATTGTTTTCTGGTTAGCATTAGTACCATCAAAACTTGTTTATTTCTTTGAAATGTTTGAGTTTACAATTTACATGTTTTCATTGTTTTCATTTTTCTACTTTGTCTGCTTGCATTTAGAAACGAAGCAAAATTAGTCTGAGGGTTTTAGGTAGATTGTTATAATTCTAATTTTTAACTAAAAAAAAAAAATAGTCTCGTTGTCACGCTTAAAACTACCCTATAGGTATAATCGACCTATTATCCTTCCACCAATAGGAGAAAAAGGCAACGTTACTATGTGAAACTAGTTTCATGTCATTTATTCAACAATAAGGGTGTTAGCATGCATTTGGAAATGAACCCATATTTAAAAAATTTATATAAAATAGAAAAGAATTGTTATCTCAAAGACAATGATACTATGTGAAACTAGCCTCAAGATGCTTCCTTAACTCTTAGGGGATGTAAACCAACGGTTCCTTCACCCAAGACCCATGGCCCGACTCCCAATAGGGAAGGGATAATCTAGAGAATCATTCCATGAACCCTAACGGATGGGTTACAAACTCACATTTCGGTGGGTTCTCCAAGCACAGATTGCAAGTTAAAAGAGGTTGAAAACAAAGTAAAATGATAAAAGGAACCAACCAAATTCGAACGGGTGACCTCTTGATCTGCAGTCAAATGCTTTACCACTGAGTTATGGACTCATTTTGCATGATTTCAACCTTAATGACCCCTTCTACAGAGTGTCAGTCTAAAAGTGTAAAAAGCGTCTCTCCAAAATAAAAGGGCCCAACCAAGTTCAAACGGGTGACCGGTCAAATTCTCTACCACTGAGCCATGGTTCCATTTTGTAGGATTTTAACCTTAGTGACCCCTTAGACATAGTGTCGGTCCAAAAAGTGTAACAAATTTCTATCCAAGATAGAAGGGCCTGTTAGGATCGCACAACAACGCACACGCTCGATCTAGATGAACACAAAGAACAGGATAGAGAAAAGTGCAAGGAGAACTCTGGCTAAAAGGATTTTTCTATTGATGACTTCACGTATGTACAGTAAGAGAGAATTACAGAGAATAGAAAGTACTTTTCAAAGCTCTGGCGGACGGGATATATATATAGTTCAGTTTACTATATATAGGTTTACCAGATTTAATCATCTACTATATATAGCCATTTACTATATATAGCTTTACCCGATTTAACCATCTACTATATATAGCTATTTACCATATATAGGTTTAGCGGATATAGTTTTACCAAATATAGTTGTACCGGATATAACTTTACCAAATATAGCTTTACCGGATATAACCGTTGACCAAGATATAAATAAGCCGCAGGATCCATATCCTAACAATTCTCCCACTTGGAGACTGATCTAGTCAACCAAGAATTTCATTCTCAAACGACCATGAGCATCTTCATGGTCTTCATGGCACCATATCAATTGAGGCTTTGCACAACCTCAATATTCCAACAACACATTTTGTCAACATGTTTGCTGGATTCTTTGCACCCTCTATCTTCTCCAAACACATCACCATCTTTCACTAACCTGCAAGTGAAATGGTATCGTCTTATGTGTTTTCTCTTTAAATGATAGACCGGGTTCCTTCGCCAACTGTATGACACTCTAACTATTTCTGTTAAGAATCTTCGTGCTGCTTCTTGCCCATTCTTCCAGATAGTCAGTCATCCATATCGTCTTCTTTCCAGCTTCAACTATTGCCACGTACTCAATCTCAGTACAACGCATTTTTGAAGCCTAGACGTCCCATCATCCATGGCTTGCTTCTACTTGGTTGTATCCTCCAACTGTAGGGTCTCATCAAAGGGTTGTGGTTCCCTTTCATCAGCAACAGATAGTGTAATGAAGGTACATACATATCTGGTACTCTGATAGTACAAGATGATCTTCTCAACACTAGTTCAGGTGTCAGTTGCTCCACTGCTGATTCCTCTGCAACAACCTCAGGAGTTTGTTGAGTATCTGCTACAAGATCACTTGGTGATTTTCTCCGCAACTCAACCTCAACTCCCACTTGCTTTGTTGTCTTGGAACCTTGCTCCACATCTGGTTCCTCAGCAGTAGTCTCAGGAGTTTCTTGAGTATCTGCTACAACATCACTAGGTGAGTTTCCCTGCAACTCAAGCTCAACTCTCACTATCTTCGTGCTCTTGGAACCGTGCTCCACATCTGGTTCCATTTCCAATCGCACTTTCTTCAATTCTCTGGCGGTCCTTGTGAAGCTAACTCGTTTCTGCTTGCTCATAACGTAGTTCTCACAACGACCCACATCAACAGATTTCAGACCTTCTAAAACTCCTTTCACAGCTAGCCTCTTCATTCCTTTCGCGCTCATAGGTTCAAGGCTATTGTGCTGTAGACTTGAATTTGAAGCACTCTCAGCAACAGCAGCTATGTTCATACACCCTGCAGTGGTGTATAAAGTTCCAGATTTTAAGCCACGTGCTTCCACCGTAGCACCCTTCATAATCTTCCACGAACTCTTCCCTAACTTTGTTGCATAACCTGTGCTGTCCAACTGACCAATAGAGATCAGGTTCCTTCAGAGACCAGAAATATATCTGACATCCTTTAATGTCCACTGATTTTCTGCTGGAGTTTTTATGCAGACATCTCCTTTTCCTTTAATCTCCAAATCTTTGTTGTCGGCAAGATACACCTTCTCGAAATTTCCAGACTTGAAATTCCAGAACAACTCTTTATTTGGAGACGAATGAAAAGATGCACCTGAATCCAAAATCCAGGATTTAATCGAACTGTCCACGCTGAGGATTAGAGCATTCCCAATGTCTTCTGCTGAATTTATAGAATCATCACATCTCCAGATTTGTGATTCTGCTTTCTCTTTGGTCTTGTACAACCTGTCCGAAAGTGACCTTTTTCTCCACAATTCCAACACGTTACGTTTGGCCTATTTGGAGATTTTTTTCGGTTCTTTCATTTTGATCGCCCTTTGTTTGGGCCCTTCGGTTTACTTCTTCCCCTTCGATCAACACTGAGAGCATTGCCTGGTGAATCTCCAGTTTCCCGTTTGCGAATACTTTCGCTGAGAACTACATCTCGAATTTCACAAAACTTCAGTTTATCAGATCCTCGGAAACTGCTGATTGCGGCAACAACAGTATCCCATGACTCGGGTAAGGATGACATCAAAATCAACGCTTTCATTTCATCTTTGAAATTAATTTCCACCAAACTCAGTTGACTTATGATCATATTGAATTCATTTATATGATCAGCAACAGGTTCACCTTCAGACATCTGTAGATTGAACAATCTCCACATCAAATACGCCTTGTTCATAGCCGATGGTTTTTCATACATATTTGACAGCGCCTTCAATAGATCTGACGTTGTCTTCTACTTGATAATGTTGAACACCACGTTTCTGGATAGCGTCAACCGAATCAGCCCCAAGGCTTGTCGATCCTTGAGCTTCAACTGTTCCATGGTCATGGATTCTGACTTCACTCCCAACAGAGGTTCGTGAAGATCTTTATGGTACAGATCATCTTCAATCTGCATCATCCAGAAACCGAAATCGGATCCATCGAACTTCTCAATTCCAATCTTTGAACTTTCCATCTTCATAGATCGTGGTGAATTTCGCCTAGCTCTGATACCAGTTGTTGGGATCGCACAACAACACACACGCTCGATCTAGATCAACACAAAGAACAGGATAGAGAAAAGTGCAAGGAGAACTCTGGCTAAAAGGATTTTTCTATTGATGACTTGACGTATGTACAGTAAGAGAGAATTACAAAGAATAGAAAGTAATTTTCAAAGCTTTAGTGGATGGTATATATATATAGTTCAGTTTACTATATATAGGTTTACCAGATTTAACCATCGACTATATATAGCCATTTACTATATATAGCTTTACCCGATTTAACCATCTAGGCTATTTAATATATAGCTTGATATAGCTTTACAAAATATAGTTTTACCAGATATAGCTTTACCAAATATAGCTTTACCGGATATAACCGTTGACCAAGCTATAAATAAGCAGCAGGCTCCATAACCTAACAAGGCCCAACTAGGTTCGAATTGGTGACCTCTTGATCTACAATCAAATGCTCTAACATTGAGCTATGGTCCCATTTTGTATGATCTCAACCTTAGTGACCCCTTCTACAGATTATCGGTCCAAAAGTGACCCTACCAAATCGGCTATGGACCAATTTTGTATAAATTGGTGGATTAGCTATCCGGAATTAAACACAGGTCATTAGACTCAAAGTCGAAAGTGCTAACCACTACACCATAGAACCACTTGTTAAACTTTATTTTGGCAGCGATTTTGATAAGCGCCAACAACGCTGGATTTTGCAAAGCTAGAGGTCGTAGTATCCTTAGATACTTTCACAAGGTGTTTTCAACTTCTTTTATAGGTAATTGAACTTTTGAGTCCATGTAAATGATTGATTGGATTAGTATCAGTTTAAGAAAACAGAAGAGAGAAGAGAGACTTTGTTAGAAATTCTCCCATACGTAATCCCCCAAGGTGTTTTCAACTTCTTTTATAGGTCGAATTTTAAAATCAAACCACAACAAAATTTACTTCTATCTAGCAAAATTATTTTCTGGTTTGAAACAAGATTATTCCCTTCTTTTTCTAAAACTAAATTTGACTCTCGAATAGATTTTAATAGTTTTGTTATTTAAATTTTCTTTAAAATTTTTGTACACCGAGTACAATGGAAATAATATATATATATATATATATATATATATATATATATTTTTTTTTTACTATTTTGTAATTTGTATGGTATTATTGGAGGCTTTTGAATGAAATATGATAATTGATTCTCTGTCCTCTTTGACAATTTTAGATACCTCTATATCCGATATTTGATGCGTCACGTTTCATTATGAGATCTGTCCTTGGGTCAATAAGACGTAAGCAGAGAGTTTATTTGACTAATGAATTGATTTTTTTGGGTTGTAGAGATATCCCTTACAAATCAAGACTTTGTATTATTTTGAAGACACTCATCAAGACATTTGTAAATGTGCCTGATATCTTGAAGGATATAAGAAACGTAATTGAGAGAACCTAAATTTTTTTTGAAGTTTACTTTTCTAAGATACGTCATCACCAAAGTTTGAGACAAAGACCATTGGATGGGTTTTAATAAGGCTCAAATAAATTTAAAATCCAAGAAAACGTATCTGAGTTTGATATTATTTGATTTTGGGTATGGACACAACTAGCTGATTTCTTTTGATTACATTAATGAATGTATGTAGATGTTTAAAGTGTTGATCTTAATGGTTTTAGAAAATATCAACACATCATCGATATAAACTATCGAATTTTTTTGAAAGGATTGAAAATATCATTCATAATCTTCTGAAATTCAGATGGAGCGTTATTTAGCCTAAATGGCATGACGTTCCTCTCATATTTTCTAAATTGGACATTAAATGCTATTTTATATTTGTCCTTTTAGGAAACTAGAATTTTCCTAAATCCCAATTTCATGTCGAATTTTATAAAAACATTTGACTCTAAATTCTTTTTATCAAATCATTTTTGTTTTGGATTGGATATCTTATTTATTCTAAAACCTTATTCAGAGGTTTGTAGTTAATTACCAATATCAGAATTTCTGGTTTCTTTTCACCATGTTGTTAACCTAAAATGTCAGACATGACCACATGCTCTTTGAAGACCTTATCAGCTTCCTCTGCAAAATATCACCTAAAATGTCACAGTATTTAGTGTTCGATGCTTTTTGACTTAACCCTAGGGTTCTATTTAAAGTGAACTTGTGATAATTTTTGTCAAATTATATATTTGAATACCTAATACATTAAGATATAATATCTTATTTCAATAATATTAAAATGTCGTAGAATATCATAATATATGTTTAATTAATATGAATCTCATTCAAATTTCAAATATATATTTTTATTTAATGTTTATGATACACATCAATTATTTTAATATTTAACATATCATATACGTTAATATGTTTTGATATTATACTTCAAGACTATAGGAACTTGCTCAGAGGACATGAGAGTTACATTGGCCTACAATGCATCTCATGGACGATGCAAAACTATGGTGGCGCTTGAAGGTGAATTGTATAAAAAACTAGTCATGCACCAAAAAATCATGGAAAGACCGTTGATGGAATTGAAGCAATCGACGCTCCCCTGTATGGGTTTCTAATCAAAGACCTAATGTTTGATGTTGACTCTTTTGAAGAAAGAGCCACATGATCAAACAACAAGAAACGTGGCGATATCTTTGAGAACTCTATCACACACATAAAAAAAAGCGTGTCGAAGAGTTAGACATTACACAGAAGATCTGGCTTTCATCGAGGAGACCCAAGTTTGATTCTCGAAAATGAAATTTTATGTTCTTATTTCGTTTATTTTATAGTTTCATCTTTTGTCACTAATTATATTTAAACTTTACCTAGGTTTGAGAAGCACTATAATGGATGAGTTCAATAGTATCTTAAATTCAAAAGACTTTTATGAACTTGGTTTCAGAGGCACTATAATGGTCAAGTTCAATTGTATCTTAGATTAAAAAGACTTTTATGAACTTTGAACCTTTAATAGTGTTATGTCATAGATATTTTGTTCAATTTCAACAAGTGAGGTTGAGGTCATTCAAATGGTTAATGTGATAATCCGGTCATTTTCAAGGTCTCTTTTGTTGAACGCCATCATGGCTGAGATGACTGAGATGAGCACCAGAGTGAGTTTGACAAGGAGGGTCGTAGAGAACCACACCCCAAGCCATGCTCATGTTGGGCTTAACAAACTGAAAATCCAAAAACACAAACCCTTAAATGGGAACCAGGATGCTAAGGAATTAAAAAGCTTTATTTGTGACGTAGAACAATACTTGAAGGTTATAGGAACTTGCTCATAGAACCTAAGAGTTCCGTTGGCCACAATGCATCTCATGGACGGTGGCGCTCGAAGGTGGATGATATAAAAAATGGGTCATGCACCATAAACTCATGGGAAGACCGTTGATGGAATCGATGCAATCAACGCTCCCCTTGATGGGTTGCCAATTAAAGACCTGACGTTTGATGTTGACTCTTTTGAAGAAAAAGCCACACGATCGAACACCTCGAAATGTCGTAGTAGCTCTAAGAACTCTATCATACGACCTGAGAGTTGAGGGCTACAGGAACTTTCTCATACGACCTGAGAGTTACGTTAGCCGCAATGCATCTCATGGACGATGCAAAACTATGGTAGTTCTCGAAGGTTAATGGTATAAAAAATGGGTCATGAACCATAAACTCATGGGATGATCGTTGATGGAATCGATGCAATCGACACTCCCCTGGATGGGTTGCCAATCAAGGACCTAACATTTTATATTGACTCTTTTGAAGAAAGAGCCACACAATCGAACAGCTTGAAACGTCGCGGTAGCCCTGAGAACTCTAACACACACAGGGAAGGACGTGTCGAAGAGTTAGACATTAAGCAAAAGATCATGCTAAAACTCTTCAGCGATCTGACAAAAGACTTCAGGACATCTACATCAAAAATCCATTGTCATCCAGCAGTAAGGATATTTGGCTTTCACCCAGGAGACTCGGGTTTGATTCTCGGCAATGGAACATTATTTTCTTATTTCATTTTATTTTACAATTTCTATCTTAGACTAAAAAGACTTTTATGAACTTCGTACCCTTGTTAGAGTTATGTTATAGATATTTTGTTCAATTTCAAATGGTTAATGCGATAATCCAGTCGTTTTCGAGGTCTCTCTTGTTGAACGACATCATGGTTGAGATGAGTAGGTAATTCAAATGGTTAATGCGATAATCAAGTCATTTTCGAGGTCTCTCTTGTTGAACGACGTCATGGTTGAGATGAGCAGGTGATTCAAATGGTTAATGCGATAATCCAGTTGTTTTCGAGATCTCTCTTGTTGAACGACATCATGGTTGATGAGCACCCGAGTGAGTTTGACAAGTTGGGCTGTAGAGAACCACACCTCAAGCCACGTTCATGTGGGCTTAACAAACTTAAAATCCAAGAACACAACCCCTTAAATGGTAACCGGGATGCTAAGGAATTAAAAAGCTTTATTTTTGACGTAGAACAATACTTGAAGGTTACTTGAACTTGCTCATAGGACCTAAGAGTTACGTTGGTCGCAATGCATCTCATGGACGATGCAAAACTATGGTGGCGCTCGAAGGTGAATGGTATAAAAAATGAGTCATGCACCATAAACTCATGGGAAGTTAGTGGCCGTGATTGAATCTCGATCCCTTTAGATCTCCACAGAAGACGAAGTCAATTTGAGCATTACAAACTTTATGAAATTAAAATAAGAAATAAAGTTTTCTAACCACTCATGAAATGATGCTTGCAACTTCATCCGCTACTTCAACCATGTAAATATTTACTTTTGAATCTCCAAATGGTCTTAACTCAAACGACTCAGCTTGTCACACATGAAATGATGGTTGAACCTAGCCTATCCAATTTGGTAGATGAAGTATGAATGCTTGTTGAATCTTCTTGGCCTTGAGTTGTGTAATAGGTCCAGTTGGAACACCGTGATTCTTATCATCATCCCCCTCTTCAAAAGGATTCGTCCTCGAATCAGAAAAATCATCACCTACATCAAAAGGACTCAACTCAGCAACATTGAAAGTAGAATGTACACTGTGATTCTTATCATCATCCCCCTCTTTAGGATTGGTCCTCAAATAAGAAAAATCATCACCTACATCCGAAGGACTCAACTTAGCAACATTGAAAGTAGAATGTATTGACAATTCTAAGGGAAGATCAATTTTATTGTTCCATGCAATAAAATGAGTCATTTTACTAAATGTCTCATAGAGCATTTATAGTCAAATAAAGAATTAGGAATCCACGCTATCTACAAACGAACTCCCAATTGAGCTATCCACGCTAACATTAAAATGAAAATTCATCAGTAAAATTATTTACGCTAACTCATTGAAATTTTAAAAAGAAATCATCTCTAAATTTAGATAAGATAGTAAATTATATTACTTGAATCACATGTGGTGAAGGTCGAACAACACCTGACCTTCAAGTAATTTTAGAAGGAAAATTCTGAAACGTTAGAAAATGAAAATTCTAAAATTTTAAAAAGAAATAATCACTAAATTTAGATTAAATAGTCAAGTAATTTTAAAAAGAAATAATCACTAATTTTAGATTGAATATTTAAGTTATGCAAGTTAGTCAACTTGAATTAGGTGCGGTGAACGTGGATCAAACACGTGACTTTCAGATCTACAGTGATGCTCTCACGTGACTTTCAGATCTTCAGTGACGCTCTCCAAACTGAGCTATCCCCGCTAACATTAAAAATAAAAATTCATCGGTTAAGATATTTTCACTACTTCATTGAGATTTTAAAAAGAAATAATCACTAATTTTAGATTGAATAGCCTGGTTATGCAACTTTGTCAACTTGAACGCTCTGCAAACTGAGTTATCCCCGCTAACATTAAAAATAATAATTCATCGGTTAATAAGATATTTTCACTACTTCATTGAGATTTTAAAAAGAAATAATCACTAATTTTAGATTGAATAGCGAGGTTATGCAACTTAGTCAACTTGAATGAGGTGCAGTGAACGTGGATCAAACACATGACCTTGAGATCTTTAGTGACTCTCTCCCAACGAAGCTATCTTGGCTAACATTAAAAATGAAAACTCATTAGTAAAGTATTTAGCTAATTCATTGATATTTTAAAAGGAAATAATCACTAATTTTAAATTGAATAGTCACGAGTGAAATTATGTGACTTGAATCAGGTGCGGTGAACGTGGATCGAACACGTGACCTTCACATTTTCAGTCTGACGCACTCAAAACTAAGTTATCTTCATTATATTTTAAAAAGAAATAATCACTAATTTTAGATTGAATAAAGTTATGCAACTTAATGAACTTATGCAACGTAAACCAACTGCGGTGAACGTGGATTAAACATGTAACCTTCAGATATTCAGTCCGAACTAAGCTATCCCCGCTAACACTAAAAATCAAAATTCATGTGTAAAGGTATTTCTGCTAATTCATTATTCGTTGAAATTTTAAAAATAAATAATAACTAGTTTATTTTTTATGCAACGTAAACCAAGTGCGGTGAACGTGGATTAAACATGTAACCTTCAGATATTAAGTCCAAACTAAGCTATCCCCGCTAACACTAAAAATCAAAATTCATGTGTAAAGGTATTTCTGCTAATTCATTATTCGTTGAAATTTTAAAAATAAATAATAACTAGTTTATTTTTTATGCAACGTAAACCAAGTGCGGTGAACGTGGATTAAACATGTAACCTTCAGATATTAAGTCCGAACTAAGCTATCCCCGCTAACATTAAAAATCAAAATTCATCTGAGCTATCCCCGCTAACATTAAAACTAAAAATTCATAAAACTATAAGGTGCAATGAATGCAAATTGAACACAAGACCTCCCAATAATCAATGTGATGCTCTCCCAACTAAGCCATCCTAGATAACATAAAAAATAAATAATCACATGTTTTAGATTGAACAGTAAAGTTATGCAACTTAGTCAACTTATACCAGTTGGATAAAAAATGTGATCTTCTGCTAATTCATTGAGATTTTAAAAAGAAATAATCGATCTTCTGCTAATTCATTGAGATTGAGATTTTAAAAAGAAATAATCGCTAATGTAGTGAACCTGGATCAAACGTTACCTTTAAATCTTCCTTCTACTAATTCATTGAGATTGAGATTTTAAAAAGAAAGAATCGCTAATGCAGTGAACCTGGATCAAACGTTACCTTTAAATCTTCAATATGACGCTCTCCTTGAGCTATCCACGCTAATATTAAAATTAAAAATTCAAAAAGAAATAATCGTTAATGCAGTGAACGTGGATGAAACGTTACCTTTAAATCTTCAATATGACGCTCTCCCTGAACTATCCACGCTAATATTAAAATTAAAAATTCAAAAAGAAATAATCGCTAATGCAGTGAACGTGGATTAAGCGTTACCTTTAAATCTTCAATATGACGCTCTCCCTGAGCTATCCACGCTAATATTAAAATTGAAAATTCATAAATAAAGGTATTTCCACTAATTCATTATATTTTAAACATAAATAATCACAAATTTTAGAAAGAATAGTCAAATTATACAACCTGAACAAAGTGCGGTGAACGTGGATCGGAACACGTGACCTTCAGATCTTCAGTCTGACGCTCTCCCAACTGAGCTATCCCCGCAATCATTGGAAATGAAAATTCATCAGTAAAGGTATTTTTGCTGATTCATTGAGATTTTAAAAAGAAATAATGACTAATTTTTTATTGAGTAGTCAGGTTATGCAAAAAGAAACAGGTCCGGTGAACATGAAGATCGAACACGTGACCTTCAAATCTTAAATCTGACGCTCTCCAAACTGAGGTATCCCTGCTAACATTAAAAATAAAAGTTTTTAAGTAAAGGTATTTCCACTAATTAATTGAAATGTTAGAAAGAAATAATCACTAATTTTTGTTGAATAGTCAATTTATCACCATGGATCGAACACGAGACCTTTAGATCTTCAATCTAACGCTATCTCAACTGAGCTATCCACACTAACATTAAAAATGAAAATTCATCAGTAAAGGTTCGCTTAATTCATTGAAATTTTAAATAGAAATAATCACTAATTTTTAATAAGATATTCAAGTTATCCAACTTGTATAAGGTGCGGTGAACTAGAACACATTAGGTATTTCCGATAATTCATTGAGATTTCAGAAAGGAATAATGACTAATTTTAGATTGAATAGTCAGGTTATGCCACTAGAATCAGGTGCGGGGAACGGGGAGATCAAACACGTGACCTTCAAATCTTCAGTCTGACACTCTCCCACCAGAGTTATCCCTGCTAATATTAAAAATGAAAATTCATAAGTCTGACACTCTCCCACGTGACCTTTAAAAAAGAAATAATCACTAATTTTAGATTGAATAAGCAAGTTATGTTTTTAGATTGTATAGTCAGGTAATAAACTTGTATTAGGTGCGTTGAACATGGATAAAACATGTGTGACCTTCAAATCTTCAGTCTAACAATCTCCCAACTGAGCTACTCTTGCTAACATTAAAAATGAATATTTATCAGTAAAGGTATTGGGTACGCTTCTGGAAATTCAATAAAAGGCAATAGTATTAGACCGAAAAATTCAACTAAGGCATTGGGTACGCAGTTATAGTACGACATTCCACCCATAAACAGATGGTCAAACAGAAATGCTCAAGCAAATATTGGAAGACATGTTGAGGGTATATGTGATGGATTTTGCAGGAAGCTCGGATAAGTACCTACCCCTTATGAAATTCACTTATAATAATACTTGCCAAGCCACCATACAAATGGCAACATACGAGGTTCTCTATGGACGAAGATTTCGATCCCTTATCTTTTGGGAAGAAGGGAGGCAAACGACAACTATTGGGCCAGAGTTGGTGCAAAGTACCAACGCCGCAGTCCAGAAGATTAAAGCTAGGATACAAACCGCACAAAGCCGAGAGAAAAGCTATGCAGACCTAAGGCGCAAGGACATGGAATTGTAGGTAGGGGATCATATATTCCTAAAGGTAGCACCCCATGAGAGGGGTGCTAAGTAGGGTAAAAAGGGAAAGCTAAGCCCTAGGTTTATCCGTCCCTTTGAGATATTAGAAAGGATTGGATCTGTGGCCTATAGAATCGGGCAATGCCCAAACTTGTCTGCAGTACATAATATCTTTCATGTATCCATACTACGGAAGTATACCCTAGATCGTTCGCACGTACTGGCTCATGAAACTCTCTTCTTGTGAGATCACCTAACGTATAAAAAAGATCCGATTCAAATAATAGACAAGAAAGTCAAATGATTGAGAAACAAGGAAATCTCTCTTGTTAAGGTCCTACGGAAGAATCATAGAGTAAAAGAAGCCACTTGGGAAACAGAAGGCAAATAAGAACCTTGTACCTTGACCTATTTTAGAATAAACACTTTCGATGACTGAAAGTTTTCAAAAGACAGGAGAATTTGAAACACTAAGGTCTCCAATAAGAGACAGTGTATAATCCCTACTAGGTTGTATCTAGAAGTAAAGAACAAGTAAAATTGAAAAAACATTGAGAAAATGGTACTTTTTCTAATTTGTATAAACTTCCAGAATCATTAAATTTTTTATAGAATAAGAATTACAAGTTGCTTAAAAAAGGAAGACTCCGATCGGAGAAGACTTTTCTGGCAGAAGATTCAGAAAAATCAAGAATGAAATTATAGAAATTCTAGACGTTTCAATGGTAGTGGAAAATCCGTCTATAAATTATGAATAAGGGTAGACTATTAGGGGCAAGAAGCAAGCTTAATCGAGTACCCAATCGAGAGATACGAGTTTTTTGTTTCGGGGTATCGTGTTCATGGGTTTACCTAGAATTTGAGAACTATAGTCCACTATTCATTTCCAAACTTGTTCCTGCACCTTCTAAATAAGTTTACCCATAGGTTTGGTGAAGGAAAGAGGTCCTCAAAGTGCTAGTAGGTTTTCAAACGAATTAGTCCACGTTAGGTTACCCTCTAATGTTTTCCTAATCTAAAACCTCAACTCCTAAAGCCTAACCCATGACATTATGTATAAACCTAGGTTCATCAATAATCCATGTACCAAGTACCTAGAACTATGTGAATAACATGCTAAATAAGTTGCTAGGATCCATACCCATAAGTAACCATTATCTGCATTACGATGTGTACTAAAAGGCCCCTATTCCTCTTTAGGTAGGATGTCCTGCAATATGTATCATGAGCTGGATGTTATGATAGGCCTACCTTTCCCATCAGCTAAACGAGATGTCCTGCACCACGATTTACCAGTAGGATTACATGATTATGACGACACCACTCATGTGTTCATGGGGAGAAAATTGAAGGTTATTTTAGCGGAAGGTTTTCAGGATCAGTATATGATACATGACACGATGACCTCTATGTTCTAAGATCCTGAAAACATAACAGAAGTAATATCCTAGCTTAAGGTCGCGATTAAGAACCTACGAGTAAGCTACTTACTAAGTTTTACTCACTCCATGTTTATCATTTTTTTTCATGTAACTAAGAGTTGGTCGTGGATGAGAGTGGACTTTGGAGTGTGGGCCATGGACTAACCTCTATTTTTAATCTAGTATTTTTTGTTCTTCTCTAGATTCAAAATAAGCAAAAAATGATAAAAAAGCAATGAGGAATTTGCAGAAAAATTATGGATTTTTTTGAGAAAAATAATAATAAAATATTCAGAAAGTGGCAAATTACCAAAATACCCCTAGAAGAATAGATAATTACAAAAATGCCACTCTAATTAGAATCAGAGCATCTACCGTGACCATCCGAGCAAAATCCTTCAAACACAAATTTCAACCATCGGATCTCCTCCAAAATTTGATATGATCTACAACGAACATGCACGGATCATCTCATCCAACGACTAGTATTCAAAGCCAAGGTCGGTAAGGCTATGATCGGAGTTGATATCTCCAAAAAATTATCCAGAAAGTTTGATCGCTAAATAACGAAGATTCTGGAGCTCTCAATGTCTGTTTAAGCTCCTCCTATAAAGTCTGAAGTAGGAGCAACAATACGGAATAAGAATCGAGAAAGGTCGATCCTCCAATCGAAGGCAATAAGCGTTTAGATTGTGGGTCTCCTACTCTCAGATTTCTTCCAAATTCGAGAGAAATCCTCCATCATTTCTCTTCAAACTTCTAAATAACAAAGAATCTGGAGCTCTCAATGTCGGTTTAAGCTCCTCCTATAAAGTTTGAAATAGGAGCAACAATACGGAATAAGAATCGAGAAAGGTCGATCCCCCAATCGAAGGCAATAAGCGTTTAGATTGTGGGTCTCCTACTCTCAGATTTCTTCCAAATTCGAGAGCAATCCTCCATCATTTCTCTTCAAACTTCTAAATAACGAAGAATCTGGAGCTCTCAATGTCGGTTTAAGCTCCTCCTATAAAGTCTGAAGTAGGAGAAACAATATCGAATAAGAATCGAGAAAGGTCGATCCCCCAATCGAGGGCAATAAGCGTTTAGATTATGGGTCTCCTACTTTCAGATTTCTTCCAAATTTGAGAGCAATCCTCCACCATTTCTCTTCAAACTTATTCCTACCGTTTCTCAACAAGATTACCCACAAGTTGTATTAAGGAATATAGTGCTGAAAGAGCCTAGAAACCATTCCCCCAATTCAATCAACCATTGAAGAACTTCAAGAAAAACTTGAAAATCCAATCCGAGGATACATGATGATTCGTCGAGCAAGAATGATTCCAATCAATTTCTACACCTCCAAGGAATGCTTCCATAGAAGACCACAAAGAAAAGTAACCTCGAGAGCGTGTCGAATTGAAGGAAATAGGTTTCGAAATTAAATTGGGGATAAGAGTCGAATTCCTATCTACGATCTCTTTTCCTTCAAATTAAGGATCCTCTAGCTTCAGACGAAGAAGTTGAGTAAACTTGATGAAGGAATCGAGAGAGGAAACATCGTAAAACAAGCTACCCAAATCATCTACCGAGAACGATTTTTGAAAATTAACGTCTTAAATTCAAAGACGTTCCTCCAAACCAATTCCTTTAGCCTGAAGAAAGGATATAGAAGAGGTTCGATGAAGACATAGGGCCTTGAAACCCCTAGAATCAGCTACCCAATAAGAAATCCTTTGGTTTATCTCAAGCGATACATCAGATTTTGGATGAACTTTGGAAGCGAATATCTTAGGCTACGATCCACGAGAAGGTATCAAATCAATCATTAGCCCTTCCTTGTAATACCCATCTTTAAGTTTCACGAAGAAATCGAGGAGAGAAACGCTGTAAATGTGGCTGTACAGGCCGAGTTTCAGATGGCGGCGACGCGAAAAATGCGCATCTTCTTCTTGTTCAGAGGAAGAAAACGATTATATGGCCAGTTCAACTGAACTGTCCAAGTCAACTCAAAATTTGACCTTTTCTCGGGTTTTCTCAATTTTAACCCCATTCCAGACTGATTCTCATAGAAAATCTTATGGTTTCAGAAACTAGACACAATAAGGAGTACGTGGAAGGAAATTTTGAAGTAATTTAGATACTGGAAGCTCAAAAATGGACGTCCCAAACGTCGACGACGAGGCAAGTAGCCACCTTGGAATTTTTGTTAAGAAATACTTCTAAAAATCGCTTGGATTTTCATATGAACCCTAAACCAAGTATGAATTAAGGATATATGAAAGAAAAACCCAAAGATTCGTGAGTTAAGACCCTGAACCGATCAAATAGCTCGAGATTTAAGTAACGTTAAAATAACCCACTATATGAGCTCCGCTGCCTATCAAATTTTAATACTGAGCATATTATAGTATGTTGAGGTCAAATATGAAATTTTGGTGGTCATTGGATAAGGATAAGTACGATCCATATGACCTTTGCCATGAAGCACGATGTTTATAAGTTTTGTAGTCAATGTTGCCAATGTTTGCTGCACAAAAAAAAAAGATAGGGATGTTAAATTTTTAAGTCACTTTTGGAATATTAAGTCATAAATTGGGTAACAAAATATTAGGAGCATTGCCTAGGGCTATTATTTATAAGAATATTAAGTCAATTGGGTAACAAATTATTGTTTTTAACTACATGTCATCTTAAGATTAACGAGCAAACTAAGGTGGTTAATAGAACGTTAGGAGCATTGCCTAGGGCTATTAACAACAACTCTTTAATAAACTAAAATCATACCGTCAACATACTTAAACTATATAAAACTCTCTCGCCTCCCCTATTAAGTTTAGCTCTCCATACAAACTAAATTAAACAGAGGAATCCGCATCTTCATCATGTAAAATTGTTGGAATAAGGAAAGAGAATAAGGAAATAGAGAGTTATCCCGGTTTGTTGCCATTCGTCAATGGAAGTTCCCTTCTCTTGAGCTCTCACGTCCACCTCTTTGCCCTAATCAATCCTTGTTGGTCTCCTTTTCTTTATGCTGTCAACAGCTGCTCGATTAATGTTTTCTTCTTCTTCTCTGGTTATCAATATTATAATGGCTACTACCTAAATTATAACCTAAAGTTGATAATTGATGTCCAATTAGCCAACCCTAAATTTGTAATCATTATGGAGTGATTGAAATTACAATGGAAGTAGTTTAAACTCCTAGTACCTTAAATGAAGTTGGTCTCTTCTAATAAAACACGAATTTCTCTTTAATATCATTAATACAATTATGCTTCATCTTGAACGTACTAAACATGAAACTAAAACTGCGTTCAATTTAACTCAATTTTATTGTCATCTTGAATGACGTGTAGGATATATTCTTGATTTACCTCGATATTTCATATTAGTTAAGCTTTTTGCAAAATCACAATTAGACAACAACAAAGATGAACTTGGGTCTATTTATTATTTTAAAGAAAATTTCTTTCTCCATCTTATTCCTAATAACTTTGCAACTAAATTCATATTATGCGAAGAAACAAATTTTGTACTCGCAAGAAGTAAAATATGCAACTTTAACTAAAATTTCATCTAAAAAAATTTTATTGCCATACAACATAGATGACAATTATAGCCTTCAAATGAAAACTAGAATAGTTGTGGTGAACGGGATAGAAACTCTAGTGTTCATCCATAGTATACAACCACTACCTAAATTATGACCTAAAAATTTTAAAACATAAGTTGTAGTTGAAAATTACATAAAACAACCCCATAAATCAAAGAACTCTGTCCAATTAGTAAATCCTAAAGATAGTAGCTAACATAGAGTAATTGAAGCTCCACATGAAATAATTTAAAGTTCAAGTTACTTAACTAAAGTTTATCTCGTCTTTAATGAAGCATGAGTTGTACTTAAGTTCATGAAATGTTTATAGACTCCAACTCTTAGTACTATTAATACAATTATATTTCATATGAGTTTGTCATAAATCAAACTATGGTACATTCAATACAACTTCATTTTCTTGTCATACGAAGCAAAATAGAAGAATTAAATTAAACAAACTGATGAATTGAGCCGAATAAATCCAACCCAACCCAAACTGATTAGTTTGATTCATTTGTTGGGTTGTAGTTTATTTGATAACACTTGCATATTAGAACAATTCAATATTACAAGCCTTACTTACAAGTAAAATACTAGACCATCAACTTTTTGTTTTATAGTCCTACAACCGCTCAAGAAAATAGATTTCAAACTTGAGAGAAAAAAATATATTGAGTAGGAGTTAAAAATGTTGCATTTTTTTTAGAAAGGGCATTTGGTCTAGTGGTATGATTCTCGCTTAGGGTGCGAGAGGTCTCGGAATGTCCCTTTGTTCATGTCATCAAAAGATGAGCCAACCTAGTGTATTATCATTTAATGATAATTCTTTTTTTTTAATATCATTTACTTGTGTACTCCACGATATATGTCTCAACCTATTATCATTTAATGATAATGCTCTTTTAATATCATTTACTTGTGTACTCCACGATATATGTCTCAACCTAGTATATTATCATTTAATGATAATGCTCTTTTAATATCATTTACTTGTGTACTCCACGATATATGTCTCAACCTAGTATATTATCATTTAATGATAATGCTCTTTTAATATCATTTACTTGTGTACTCCACGATATATGTCTCAACCTAGTATATTATCATTTAATGATAATGCTCTTTTAATATCATTTACTTGTGTACCCCACGATATATGTCTCAACCTAGTATATTATCATTTAATGATAATGCTCTTATTATCATTTACTTGTGTAATATATGTCTCAAATGGAACTATCAAACTAAAACTTATACTAGAAAATAAGAAATAAAAAATAAAAACTCCAAAATAACTTCTATTCTTTTTTCTTCTTTCTACCGTAATTCTATTCTTTTTTCTTCTCTCTACCGTAATTAACTTCTAGAAATATTTTTTCTTCTCTCTACACTAATTAACTTCTATTCTTTAATTAACTTATATTCTTTAAATAACTTCTATTCTTTTTTCTTCTTTCTACAGTAATTCTATTCTTTTTTCTTCTCTCTACAGTAATTAACTTCTATTCTTTTTTCTTCTCTCTACAGTAATTATCGCAAACCCTATGTAAATAATTTAACATCGGTCTAGATCTAAAAGATCTAAAAGATATAATAATAATTGCTCATGGATTTCATTAACAAAGAAAATAAATGAAATAATGATGATACATTCCATAAACAACTTAATATATAATTGTTAATAAGGGCATTTGGTCTAGTGGTATGATTCTTGCTTTGGGTGCAAGAGGTCTCGAGTTTGATTCTCTGAATTGCCCCTCCAAAAGAAAAAAAGCACAATATTGAAAAAAAAAAACAAAAAAAATAAAATAGTTATCAATGGAGCCTAACCCAAAGGAATGCGTGGCAATGCACCTTCAACTTATATAAAATTTTCATATATTGAGGCACAGAAAATATATAGACTAGCAACTAAGAATTATAAATCTACAACAAAGGCATTTGGTCTAAGTTGTATGATTATCGCTTTGGGTGTGAGAGGCCTCAAGTTCGATTCTTAAAATGCCCCTAACAATATTTGATATAACTAAGAATTATAAATCTACAACAAAGGCATTTGGTCTAAGTTGTATGATTATCGCTTTGGGTGTGAGAGGCCTCAAGTTCGATTCTTAAAATGCCCCTAACAATATTATATCAAAATGAATTATGCAAGATAATATGATTGAAAATGTGGTTTTTTAAACATTGAACCAAGAAGATGAGAATAGAGAATGTAACATAAAATGTGGTTTTTTAAACATTGAACCAAAAAGATGAGAATAGAGAATGAAACATATTCTTGGAAGGGTCGGACTTCAAAAAGAGCATTACACAAATTGTTCTAGGAACTTAAATAACTGATGAAGAAGTTCATCTGTTGTCACAATCTTTTTAATGCGCTCAAATAACTGATGAAGAAGTTTCAGAGAGCCTTAGGTTCGAATAGGTCATTTGTCACAATCCTTTTAATGCGCCCAAATAACTGATGAAGAGTTCATCTGTTGTCACAATCGAGCCTTAGGTTCGAATAGGTCATTTGTCACAATCCTTTTAATGCGCCCAAATAGCTGATGAAGAAGTTCATCTGTTGTCACAATCCTTTTAATGCGCCCAAATAACTGATGAAGAAGTTCATCCGTTGTCACAATCCTTTTAATGCGCCCAAATAACTGATGAAGAAGTTTCAGAGAGCCTTAGGTCCGAATAGGTCATTTGTTGTCACAATCCTTTTAATGCGCCCAAATAACTGATGAAGAAGTTTCAGAGAGCCTTAGGTTCGAATAGGTCATCTGTTGTCACAATCCTTTTAAGGAAGATGGGCCCAAATAACCGATGAAGAAGTTTCAGAGAGCCTTAGGTTCGAATAGGTCATCTGTCATCACAATCCTTAAGAAAGATGCGCCCAAATAACTGATGAAGAAGTTTCAGAGAGCCATAGGTTCGAATAGATCATATGTTGTCATTCGAATAGGTCATCTAAAGAAGTTTCAGAGAGCCTTAGGTTCGAATAGGTCATCTGTCGTCACAATCCTTAAGGAAGATGCGCCCAAATAACTGATGAAGAAGTTTCAGAGAGCCATAGGTTCGAATAGATCATATGTTGTCACAATCCTTTTAAGGAAGATGGGCCCAAATAATCGATGAAGAAGTTTCAGAGAGCCATAGGTTCGAATAGGTCATCTGTCGTCACAATCCTTTTAAGAAATATGCGCCCAAATAACCGAGGAAGAAGTTTCAGAGAGCCATAGGTTCGAATCCTGTCACCTTGATGTGCTATTCTCAGGGGCCGAAGTGCAAAGCCCCGTAGTCTATCCGTGGTTAGGAAGGTAGGCATGTTGTCTGTTGTCGTCACATAGGTCATCTGTCGTCAGAATCCTTTTAAGAAAGATGCGCCCAAATAACAGACGAAGAAGTTTCAGAAAGCCATAGGTTCGAATCCTGTCAACTTGATGTGGTATTCTCAGGGGCCGAAGTGCAAAGCACTGTAGTCTATCCGTGGTCAGGAAGGCAGACATGTTGTCCGCTGTCGTCACATAGGTCATCTGTCGTCACAATTCTTTTAAGAAAGATGCGCCCAAATAACAGATGAAGAAGTTTCAGAGAGCCATAGGTTTGAATCCTGTCACCTTGATGTGGTATTCTCAGAGGCCGACGTGCAAAGCCCCGTAGTCTATCCGTGGTCAGGAAGGCAGACATGTTGTTCGCTGTTGTCAAATAGGTCATCTGTCGTCACAATCTATTTAAGAAAGATGCGCCCAAATAACCGATGAAGAAGTTTCAGAGAGCCATAGGTTTGAATCCTGTCACCTTGATGTGGTATTCTAAAGGACCGAAGTGCAAATCCCCAAAGCCTATCTGTGGTCAGGAAGGCAGGCAAACCACGCACACTGAAAAAAAAAAAGATCTCCTTTTCTATCACACGTAGAATTGTCATTCTTTTGTCTTTTGAAACCCCTTACCTTATCAGTCATCAGGCAGGTTTTTGGTATCATATATCGAGATAATTATTATGAAAAATATATCCCACTAGTGTGACTTAGATACCCTTTCTTTATGGTATCAGCCATGCTATTTGAATAGCCTGAAGTCATCATAGCCTCTCCACCGGTTCCGAAGACTCCTTCGGCATCAATGTGCTCCAATGAAAGAGATGAGACCCTTTCCTGAACCAGAACCAGGCATAAAACGACGAGGAGAAAGTCGAAACCGAGCTCTTTTTGCGTATATGCAATCTCGAAACCCAATTAGCTCACGGATTGTCTCCTCAACCCTGGCGAGTATGAGTGCTTGGTAAGAGAGAATGTCGAATGAGAAAGACATTCGATTACGGCAACATTCGCAACTACCAAAGTGCACTAAACCTAGTAGAGATCTTCGACCTAACGACAATGGAACTTCAAGCCCATTTTATCAATCCGCTTTGTACCTTATTGTTGACCGAATCGGATGCACGCCAGGCCTAAATTCTCTCTCAGTCACCCGGAGACGAAAGGATGATCAGATCCGAAGTTTACAAATCGAAGAGAAAGAGGATCTGAGTTCTACACGCTTTCATTTTCAAAAGCTTCGCTTGCCTACGGTACTTTATTCAGGATGTGCAACAATACGGTCATCTCTCAGCCGTGTATAGAGAATTCCTTGATCATTTCCTTGGCGGATAACACAAATGAAATCGCTTCCCTGACCGCCCATCTTATGAGTCCATTCTTGTCTTATTGGTTTGTTGTACTATTCTATACCTCTCTCGATTGATAGAAAGACGTTCGGGAGCTGAGAGGGCCTATCGTGAGGGAACTTTCCTTTTCACGGTAGGCAAAGGTAAAGCGGGAGCTGCATATATCCACGGTGATCAAGGCAGAGCGACTCCTTTAAAAGAGGTTGGTTTTATCAAAACTGTTAGATCCGCTTTCGTTAAAGAAAAAATAGTAGCTCTTGGTTTGGCCGATGTTGATTTGTATGGCAATGCGGACTCGACTCAGGATGAGGATTTCGCTTTTCATACTGCTGCTATGAGCTGAAAGAGCTGATAAGCTATCTCGCTAAACGAAAGGAAAAAGCACGTATGCGTTGACCTCTTTAGGACCGGTTGCTTCCTCTTTTTGTTTATACGTTTGGAGAAACCTGCTAAGCCCGCCTTTCTTACCAGGTGTGCTTCAATCTTTCAGCTCAAACTTTCCTATCATCCGACGGAAAAGGTAGGAGTACGACTACCTTTTCCTTTTCTTGCCCGAGCCAAGGGATCATTCAGTTTCTACCAAAAAGTTCGCTATCTATTAGTTGCCGTAATCGAATGTATTTCTCATTTCATGTTAGCTCCTCCAAGAGCTGCCTGGTCCATAGTATACGAAATCTTGGACTTCTATCGGATTTATAGCATTACCTGGTGAGCTCGCCGTTGAGGGTGTGCCTTACAGGAGATCGAGCAGCCTTTCTTTCCCTACCTGGTATGCTTTTCCACTTATCGTGCAACTAGCCAACTAGCCAAAGAGAGAGGGAGAGGGATCATGTTAATCAATTTGTATGTGCATTTTGTCCGTCCTGTACTTGCTTGCTTAGCTTTCTTAACCAACATCTCTGGTTTCCCTCGAACCAAGAGGTCCTGCTTATCTATACCCAACAGTCACACTTTCAGCCGAAAGACTGATTTTTTTTATAAAGTCGGTTCATAGATCAAGAAAGAATGAAGCTGCTTACAGGGACGGTTATGCGATACGTCTTTTCATACTCGCCTTTTCTTTAACCCTGCTATCAACCTAGCCATTCTCGCTTGTTGCTTTAAGGGGTCTCCCCACTGTAGATTACTGGGATTGGTTCTCGCGTCCCTGTGCCAAAAAGGATGGGCGAGTTTGATTTGAGTGTTCATCGATTGGGTGGATCCATTTGCTCCGGGGGGGGGGGGGGGGGCTGAGACAAGGTGTAGCGCAGTTTGGTCAGCGCATCTGTTTTGGGTATGTTGTCCGCTAAAGGTTTTAAGAAAGGGGGTACAAATTTTCTACATAGGTCATCTGTGGTCACAATCCTTTTAAGGAAGATGCTCCCAAATAATCAGTGAACAATAGCCTTTAAAGAAGTTTCAGAGAGCAAGAAGAGGCAGAACAGAGAATAGGAGTGAGTCGTGCAAGGAAGAAGGAACTAGTAGGTTTAATTTGGGTTCGTTTGAACTAAAAAACGAACCAAATTTTTTCAAACGAACCCAAATTTAAGACTCACTAGACCAAAGTCCATATGTGGTAAAAAAAAAAAAAAACCTTCCGTGGCCCAACCCTTATTTGCAATCCGCATCCAACCATTTCTTTTTCAACCTACACGTATGCTCCAGGCCAAACTCACGTAACTAGTCAGAAGATGCGGCCCACAACTGAACGGAAGACAAGTGTCACAATCGCACTCTTGCAGTAGTGAGACAATGATTATGTGACATTTGTTCTAATCCAATGAGCAAGTCAACCATGCAAAATTTAGACTGTGGTTCCTTGAGGCTTACGTGAATATGAATAAGGCCAATAGAGAAGATATGTGGTTCCTTGACTCGAGATGTAGCAATCATATGTGTGGGAAGAAGGAATATTTTTCAGATTTTGATGGAAGTTTCAGAGATTCAGTGAAGCTGGGCAACAACTCAAGCATGGTTGTAACTGGAAAGGGTAATGTACTGCTGGAAGTGAATGGAATCATAATGATAATCACAGGAGTGTTCTATGTGCCAGACCTGAGGAACAATTTGTTGAGTATTGGTAAATTGCAAGCAAAGGCGTTACCTTTTTGTTTTAAAATGGAACATGCAAGGTGTTTCATCCTGAGAGAGGCTTAATCATGGAGACAAAGATGTCTTTGAATCGAATGTTCGTATTGCATGCTATATCTCAGCCTGTAGCAGCCGTTCAAACTCAATTGAAACTTATGGGGAAAAGTGGTTCAAGGTCTCTGTCGTACACTCACCGCTCCAATTCCTATCGCCATAGTCAGAGAAGCAGAAGGGACCCAAGTTCTTCCCCTTATCATTCCACTACCAATTCCAGGAGAAGCAGTCCTTCAAGTTCCCTCAGCCGCCAACGCAGAAGTAGGTCTTCCTCGTTATCTTCTTTTCCCAAATCGTCCAGTTCCAGTCCTAGTCGTGCATCCACTGATCGGAATCATTCCATAGAGAAGCTTGAGAAAGAGAAAGAAGAGAAGAAAAGGCGTGAAACAGAGTTGAAGAAGTTAGAAGAAGATGCAACTAGGAGGATGGAAGAACTAATTCAGAAGAATGTTGAAGAAAGGCTAAACTCTGAAGAGACTAAATTAGAAATACAGAGGCGAATAGAGGAAGGTCGCACGAAGTTGTTTGATGATGTTGATGTGCAGCTTGAGAAAGAGAAAGAAGCCGCTCTTACTGCTACAAGACAAAAAAAAGAACAAGCACGAAAAGAGAGAGAAGAGTTAGATAAAATGCTGGAAGAGAATAGAAGAAGGGTAGAAAAAGCACAGCGACGATTAGTTCTGGAGCTGCAGCGGAAGGAAGAAGAACAATATTGTGAGCTCGAGTTGATTAAGAGACAAAAAGAGGAGGCAGCTCAGAGAACTAAGCTAGATGATAACAGTTTGAGTTATGTTTTGCTGGGAGTTAGTGAAGAGTCAAAAGCTTACAGACTCTATGATATAGAAACGGCAGATGAAAATAAGAATATAGAAGCAGCAGATGAAAATACTGCAAAGGAAAATATTTCATCTGGCTCTTTGGCTTGCAAGCTCTCCTAGCTCGAATAAGGCAAGGAATAAGAGACCACCAGTTTGGATGAGAGACTATGCAATAGGAGAAATTTTTTTTTTTTTGTAAAGAAGATGATGAAGCTCAGCCATGTTTACCCCTACTGAACCTGCAAACTTTGTAAACTTTAGAGAAGTATTGAAGAGTGAGAAATGGAGGCAAGCTAGGGATCTGGAGCAATAAACAGAAATGGCACATCGGAATTGATGAAGTTACCTGGTGGAAGTTTGGTATGAGGTCCTTGATATAAACTGATTACTATTCGTGTTCAGTTTAAGGGAGGGATTGTTAGGATTAGATTTGATTGAGTTATTTGGATTAGATTTGATCTAGTCATTTGAATTAGATTTGATTTAGTCATTCTTCAATTGGATGAGAGATTTCTCCCAATTCTTCTGATCTTACCGTTTTCTTTTTGTGTTACTAATAGTAACATGTCATTCTTAAAAAATTAGGATACCGATGTGACAATGATACATTAATTAAAAATAATTATTTCAAAAAATTTATCAATTTTATATTAGAAATAAATTCATATAAATAAGTTTATATATTTGTATACTTAAAAAAAAAGCTTAATATATATTTCACTCTCAAAATATATTCAAAGTCAAGTGTCTGATACGATGGATTATAAATTTGTAATGTATCCATTGTATTAACAAGTGTTCAGTACATGCCCAACACGTGTCAGATTAGTGAAACTAAGTTATTCTCATGCTCTCTTAACACTCATTTAAAGTAGTTTGAAAACTAGCACGTCAAATATTATAATTGACTAACTACAACTTCAATTTTGTGCTGGTTTTGACCCAAGAGAAATAAAATCTCATATCCTCTCTTGAAAACTAGCACGTCAAATATTATAATTGACTAGCAAAGATGGACATGAGAATGAGTTATTCTCATATGGAAAGAGATTTAACCTTAAGTTATATCTCATATCCTCTCTTAACCAATTATTTAGTTTTAGTTAGTATGTTTTAGAAAGATACGTCCATTAATAGCAAAAAAATAAAATAAAATAAAATAAATAGAATAGATTAAATTAGCCAAAAGTAATGACTAACACAATTAAAAAAAAAAAAAACATAAAGGATGAATTGATTAAATTGGCTAATTGCTAACATAATTAAAAAAAAAATGTAACAAAACACACCGAAGTAAGATTAGGAACACAAGTAAAAAAAAAAAAAAAAAAAAAAAAAAAAAAAAACACAAACAGCCAAAAAATCAAGATTTGGAAAGTGTTAAACTGTTTTGATATATAGACATTTCAAGACCTGACTCATGCAATTTTCCCATGAAATCTAACACTAGAGCATCATAAAATTTAGAGAAATGATTGAAATTGATGTCATGTTCATATAGGTTGACTTTAATACAAAAGACAATTCGAACTTTCTTAAGGATAAATTGGGGACACCAGCCTAAGCTAATCAGGTAGGTGGCCTTACCGTCCGTATAGTTATATTTGATGTTGATTGTGCTCGTGTGTAATACCCAAATTTTTAGATAAATAAATAAAAAAATAAAAAAATAACAACAAAGGGAAAAAGGGTCATTTTGCCCCTACTCTTATCCAAGGGGTCTAGTTGTTTGGGCTACAAGAAGAAAGAGAGAGAAAAGAAAAGAAAAAGTGAGAGAGAATGGGGGAAAAGAGAAAGAAGAGGGAGAGAAGATTAGGGTTTTGAGGAAGGGGAGGAGATCGGATCAGAACCGACGCCGGAGAACCGAGTCCCTATCTAAACCGTCGAATAGCTTGAGGCAAGGTGCTCTCACGAATCGCACCTTCCTACTTCGACAAAACGTTCAAGAACTTCAGGTTAGTCCACGAGTATCTACATTGAGAAGTCATCAAGATTTTCTTGTGCTAGCAACGTTTTGTGTTGATCCTTGGACTCTTACCCTCAACAGCGCTATCTGGTTAAGTTCTGGAGTGAAGGCGGCCAAGATCGGCGTTCGAATCGGAGTTTATAGATAACGTGATTTTCGGTAAGAACTCGTATTTTTCTCCAAATTTGAACTCAAATAATAAGATCTGTGATCATCAGAAAAATTTAAGAAAATTCTTTCCAAGGAGTAGAATATGAGGTCTACAAGTTTCGTGAAGAAAATTTAACGAATCGGATTACGGATTGGAAGATAAAAAAATCAGAAGAAAATAGATCAAAACGGGAAAGAGACCTGGAAAATGAAGACAGGAGAGAGGGTGGAGACCGCCACGCGTTGGTCGGCGTGCAGAGGAGAGCGGGGGAACCGGTGATCAACACGTGTCGATCACTGGCTGGTGAGGCGCGTCCTCACCCGGCAGCGGGCACGCGTTAGGCGCACGAACCCGGCCGGCTCGACCCGCGCCGCACGCGAAGCGCCCGACCCGGTGCCTCTGACCCGCGCCTGCGCGGGGGAGAAGCGCGTAGGGCACGCGCGCGTAGTAACCTTTCAGGGCGCGTGCGTCGCGCGTGGGGGCGCGTGAGGCACCATATTTCTTTTCGTTCGGTCTCTGTTTGCTTGTTTCCCGACCCGATTTTGATGCTGACCCTATTAGTATGTGAATTAGGACCTATGAAGAAAATTCCAGAATTGTTGGAATCCATTCCGTCAAGAAAACTCGAACTCGGGAAGGCACGCGTCGACCATGTAAGTAGCCATTTGGATTTCCACGAGCAGTACTTGTAGGAACCGCTAGGAACAAGCATGCATGCTAACACCTATGAAATTAGCTAGCCGGTCTTAGCATATTATTATAGAAACTGCGAATATGAGATGATTATGGAAAGCTAGATACAAGATGTGTATTAAATCTGTTTTGATTGGAACTCTGAAAATGTATGTATGCATGAGGAGGTTGGAAAACTTGTGAAATCTGCGCTCCGGGTAAAGATGGACGTTATCTTCCCGTTGAGCATGTTTGATAATTTTGCATGAACTGCTGCGTGTAAACTCTGTTGTATGATGATTGCTTGTATTATCTTTCTTGATGAGTAGGAAGAAATTATGAGCTTAGATTAGGATGCTTATGGCTAAATAAGCTAGACAAGACCCTAGATTGGGGAACCTCTAGAATACCGTGCAATTAGACCCGCAAAATGATTACCGGCGGAACCAGAACCCTGAATTCCAAACCCAATAGGTTTGTGACACCAGGCACGAGAATCCTAGAGAAACACGAATCTAAGTCTAAGGCACCAAGTTCCACCCTAGAAAGAATAATAGGTCACCACGGTAACTGTAGGTAGCCCGCTAGAGTTGAGCAGTGAAGATAGTGTCATCAGAACCTCCACTTCCCTCTCTCCTCCGATACCATACCGTCGAGACAGAGCTCCGATACGGTGATCGTTGATCTTTGTAGATCCGGATAGGGAAGTGTGACAGGTGCCCAGACCTAGTGGTGATAGCTAATGGGTCTTCTGAACAGGACTCCTGGGCCGTAGAAACCCGTCCCTGAGCGGGGGACGTGGAGCCACTTAGGATGACTCAGTAGCTGACCGGCACATAGGGGGTCGCACCCCATTTTGTGGATGTATGGTCCCGTGTGAGGGTCGTCAGTTAACCTCCACGGATGATGTTTAGAGAGAGAGTCACGTATTCAGATCCAGCCATACGATCCCCTCAGATTTGCTTATGAGGTCGCGCCTCACCTCAGGACACTGATCATTTCACTGCATAAGATGGGCAAGCCTTTTATGATACAGAAAAGAGAGTTGCAGCTTAGATCACTCTCCTTAGAAACCCAGAAGGACCGTGGTTACCTACCAAGATAAGGATGCGAAAAGAGCCTACAAGTAGGCTGCTTACTGAGTATATTTTTATACTCACCGCTTTCTCCCTTTTTTTTTTTCAGGTACCAGTCGATACGGGGAGGTGTTCGAGAGCTGTGCGGTCACAGAGGGGTGTCGTTCCGGAGCGTCAATCCATGGTCGGTCTTTTAGAGTCCTTTGTCCGTTTTCATATTTAGAGTCTTTTGTATTTTTCTTCATAATTGTATTTTTCATTTGAAATATTTGATTTTAATTTTGTATTTCATTTTTACATTTGCAATTCCCTTTGTAATATTTTCGAAACAAATTTTCTTTCTCTTTTGTTTTAATTGAATGGTATTTTTATCCTTTTACTTTGTTTTTCTTTTCTTTTATTTTCTTTTTGTTTGTTTTCGATTTCGTCCTTTTAGTCACGAGTCCGATTCTTCGAAGCCTCGAAAATCGGGTCGTGACAGATTGGTATCAGAGTAGTCGGGTTTTGATTCTGTAGACTTTTCTCTAGGATAGAGAGTCGTACACCTCTGTGACTCGGCTTGACGACATACCTCGCCGCGACCAGGTACGCTGTCTAACCTTGTTTAGTAGGTTATGATATGATGTAATGCCAGTAAGAACTTGATGTATGTTTTGGGTTAACGCTTTAGGGTGTTAAAAGTGAACATTCCCTCTGTATGTTGATGCTAGATTCGAGTTATTGTGAGGAGGCTGAGAGGGGTCATGTTTTAGTTTATTGGCCTTAGGAAGACAAAAAGGTGACTCCGCAGAGCGCGTGACGTCCAACCCTTAGAAATGTACATGAGATTTTCTTTTTAAGGCCCAGTACGAGATGATATACCTATGAACCAGCCTCCCATGACCATAATTCTAGATGTCAAGCATGCCTCCGTGGAGATCACGTAGTAGGCCTAGACAACATAGAGTTGTCTTAACCACATAGTAGACCCAGACAACATCGTTCTTACAAGTAAGGGCAGCCACTGTAGGAATTAAGCACCCCTCAAGCAAACCATTTTCACAGTGAGTTTGGTTAAGTTGGAAGTCGAGAGATAAGATTCACCAAGAGAGAGAGCGAAACTATGGGGGCCATGGATTCAAGGTTGGTTGGAGTCTTCGTGATATAAGTTCAGGTTTATGGACTTCCATAAGTGAGATGTGCGCTTTTACGCCACTAATGAGTCATGGGGTGTAGAATATTCCTACTAAAGGATCACCCAATGGATGACAAGTTGCTTTGGACCTTGGTGGAGAGGACCAAGTCCAAAGGCAGCACGTGGTTATCAGAACTATAACATTGTGTTCTAACCTATCCTTTAGTCAGGGCATGTATACTCACAAGGTGAAGGATGTGGAACTGTCGAGGTAGTCCAACGAACCTCAGGGTTGAGAACAGAAAGAGAAGAGGTCAAGCTATGGTCATGCCTTTATCGTCTGAAGGAAGAAAGACCAGATGGGCTTTAAATAGAACCAACCCTTGTGTAGGTGATCCGGACTACAAAGAGTAGAACTCTAGTTTCATACACGAGTGTAATGCCAAACTTGTGAAGCATTCTTAGGTAGAGGAAGAACTTCCAAATAACGTGATTTTGGAAATTACCTGAAGGATAGTGAGATGGTGACTTGTAAACAGGTAAGGCTAGCAGAGACATGATATGTATTAGAGAAAACACTAGATGTAGCACCCTCAAAGTTCGAGGGAGGCTAGCTACCAAACCAGAGTTTTCAGAGAGTTCCCTAGGCTTCTGTACAAGAACTTGAA
The DNA here is from genome assembly GCF_057944985.1 of Cucurbita pepo subsp. pepo. NCBI lineage: Eukaryota > Viridiplantae > Streptophyta > Magnoliopsida > Cucurbitales > Cucurbitaceae > Cucurbita > Cucurbita pepo. The sequence continues at coordinate 11,405,815 of NC_141807.1, forward strand.
AGGTTCACGTGCTCGAAAAAGAGCCAGTGATGAGATATCACTATGAGAAAATGTGTCTAGCTCAGTCATAAAAGATAGGACAGGGGTTAACCTAGGTGAACGTAGAGAACTTATGTAAGGATCTTTACTTCCAAAAGAACCCGTACTTAGCCCAGATGGGTATTAGTACTTAAGCGAGTCACGTTACAGGGCGTCTCGCTGAGCAAAAAGTTGGCTAAATGAGATGAAATTACTAAGCCATTTTGGAGAAGTAGTAAAGACTGCCTCGACAAGGTCGGGATATCGCCAGATGAGAACCAAAGGGGAAGATATACTTAAAACAGCCTTTAGAAGCCGCTATGGACATTATGAGTTCATAGTCATGTCTTTTGGCTTAATTTAACGTTTCTGCAGTTTTATGGAACTGACGAACAGAGCGTTTAAAGAATTCCTAGACATCTTCGTGATTTGTTCGTTGATGACATTCTGGTGTGTTTTAAGTCTGAGGTAGAGTGTGAGGAACACCTGAGGAATGTTTTAACTCTATTGAGAGCCCACCAGTTGTGCGCTAAATTCACGAAGTGCGAATTCTAGCTGTAGGAGGTGGCCTTGCTTGGCCACTTAGTATCCAAGCAGGGGATAACGGTGGACCCCACTAAGATTGAAGTAATTTTGAAATGGTCTAGACCAACCACTGTCACTGAAGTAAGGAGTGCTCTAGGTCTAGCAGGCTTTTATAAAAGGCTTGAACAAGATTTCCTAAGACCTCAGCAGTGTGACACAGTTGACCAAGAAGGGAAACTCTATGTTTGGACACTAGAGTGTGAAAAAAGTTTTCTGAAACTGAGAACGAGGTTGGCCACTACACCTGTAATTTTAAGTGCTTGATGGGTCAGGTGGACTTGTGGTTTACAGCGACGCCTTAGGAAAAAGGGTTAGGGCGTGTACTCATGCAAAAAGGGCAAAGTGATAGTCTACGCCTCTAGACAAATGAAAGAGTATGAGCTCACCGGCACATAGGGGGTCGCACCCCGTTTTGTGGATGTATGGTCCCGTGTGAGGGTTGTCAGTTAACCTCCACGGATGATGTTCAGAGAGAGAGAGTCACGTATTCAGATCCAGCCATACGATCCCCTCAGATTTGCTTATGAGGTCGCGCCTCACCTCAGGACACTGATCATTTCACTGCATAAGATGGGCAAGCCTTTTATGATACAGAAAAGAGAGTTGCAGCTTAGATCACTCTCCTTAGAAACCCGAGAAGGACCGTGGTTACCTACCAAGATAAGGATGTGAAAAGAGCCTACAAGTAGGCTGCTTACTGAGTATATTTTTATACTCACCCCTTTCTCCCTTTTTTTTTTCAGGTACCAGTCGATACGGGGAGGTGTTCAAGAGCTGTGCGGTCACAAAGGGGTGTCGTTCCGGAGCGTCAGTCCCTGGTCGGTCTTTTAGAGTCCTTTGTCTGTTTTCATATTTAGAGTCTTTTGTATTTTTCTTCATAATTGTATTTTCCATTTGAAATATTTGATTTTAATTTTGTATTTCATTTTTACATTTGCAATTCCCTTTGTAATATTTTCGAAACAAATTTTCTTTCTCTTTTGTTTTAATTGAATGGTATGTTTATCCTTTTACTTTGTTTTTCTTTTCTTTTATTTTATTTTTGTTTGTTTTCGATTTCGTCCTTTTAGTCACGAGTTTGATTCTTCGAAGCCTCGAAAATCGGGTCGTGACAGATTGGTTCTGCAAGTGTCATATATATTGATATGTGTGAAATGTTTATGAATCGATATGCTTATGATATGTTATAATATGTTAATTGTATGATAATACTTACGGTACCATGTGTTCAATGGTATATTTGAGATAGGATACGAGAAGGATGCACTAAACGTAATGTAACGATAGGAGTAAGACATGTTCATGAAACGTTATGGTTTGGTTACATATCGAAGTGTTATGGGTATGACAGATCGATAACAACGATATGGTCACGATGGATTCATAAAACAATACGATTAGGTTATGGGTAGAAAGGGATAGGATTATGATAGATTGATAGAACGATAGCGTTAGGATACGTTCCTGTAACGTTAAGACTAAGGTACGTTCAGGTAACGACACAACTATGATATGTCTAAGGACGTTAAGGCTATGATAAATTAGGGAAGGATATAATCACGAAGTTTTTACGACATGATATGATTATGATACGATATGTGAAGGACGGATATATATCCAACAAGTGTCTAAGAGGGACATGAGAATAAATTATTCTCGAGCTTTCTTTACATCGGTCAAAGAGTATTTGATAAGCTTTCAAAATGAAGGGTTTTCTCTTTTCTTCTTCCTTCTTTCTCCCTTTTCACGTTTATTTATTTATTTTTTAAATAAAAAAAAGTTTAATGTGAGAATGAAGAAGTTAGAAAGGAGAAAGAAATGAATGTAATAAAACTTTTCCGTCGGTAGGAATGGAAATGGTGAATGGGTCCTTGACGATAGTCGACCGCTATACTCTTGTTTTGGATGTAAGTGATGATTATCAGCAATATGAGTTGTGTCAATACCACACGGTTATCAAGAGGAAGTAAAGTAGAGTAGAATAGATCAAGCGATCCATTTGTTGAGAGTACTGTAAGAGGCACACAATTAAGAATGTTGGATATAACTACTCTTTCACATCTGAGGGATGAGTCTCAAAGATCCAACTACAATATCAAAGAAACTTCGGGTGGTAGCGATTGCTTGCATTGGTGTCTCCGTGGTATCCCAGACACATGTAACATGATTTTTCTTGCTCAATTATAGCTTCATTTGTCTTAAAAGTTCACTTTTGAGTAATCCTGGAAGGCTTCTTAATTTGCAGCCTCCGGTGAAGATGATCGCTCCGAGGTGGGTTTGTTAGTGATGATGCAATTATATAATCAGGGTTTTATATCAATGGTTCCATTTATATCTATAAATGAAATTTGTGGTGTATTTTTTAGAAATTCAACAATAATCATCGGTTATTTGGTTACCGTTCTAAAGAAATTCAACTTTTGACCTTTTGTGAATGCTCAAAGCTACTTGCAAAGTACTGTTGATTATGATCTATAATACTCACCCGAAATTGAGGTTTGTTCATGTTTGAAAATGTGACAAACCAAAAGACAAGATGCTAATTAATATTGTTTGTGATTGTTGTTGTGAATTCTTCTCTTTGAATACATATTTTGGTTGGCTAATGAATTTTTCCATCTTTTAAAAATATTATTTTTTTAGTTCGGGCCTAATTTCATAATAGGCTATTGAATCACAATATTGCAATATTTTAAGTTCCTTTTAAGATTAAAGGTCCATGAATAAAGTAATTACGGCAAGTTCTTTTTATGCATCTTATTTTAATCTAGCACATAAATGTTTCCTAATTATTTTATTTATTTTTTTATGAATTAGGTTATGAAGATCATTAATTCAAACAATATTTAATAACTAATCATTTTAATATTTATACTCAAATATACTAACAAGTACTAGTAACACTAGTCTCAATGACTTAAAGAACACAACTATTATCTCGAACTATAAATAATTTAATTCCAACCTATTCTAATGGACAAACGCTTTATTAGACTCTATTGTAAGATTTCACTTCATCAATTTAAGTAGCGTTCAACTACAACTATAAATATCAAATTCTTAAGTATTCATGAACAAAATCGGCCTAACAATGTCTCTTGGAACTATTTACCAAAGGTGTTAGAATGAACCGTGTGGAAGGGTTGCCTTTAGATGCTTTAGTACCAATTAAGGATGTCAATATCCTAGTAGTGCAGAATGCAGGAAGGTTCGTAGTTGAAAAGAATAACGAGAATAGTGGACATCGTTTCATCTACAAGCGTGTGGTGAACGGTCTGGTTAGTATGACTAGAGAACGTCGTCCTCGTAGAATTTATATTATTGTGATAGAAGTTATAAATAATAATGATATTCCTTGGTCTTTTATTACAAGGGTGCAGAACTTTTAAAGAAGTTCTCGAGTTCCTTGTCCCCAAGTAGCAATACAACTACTAGAATGCTATCTCTACTTATAATAAAGCCCTCTCTCTCTCGAAATATATATGTGTGTTTGTGGATGTATTACTCTCTTTTATTAATGAAATATGGCATAGTCATAATGATATTATGAATATCTTTTCTATCCCTCCCTTCCTTATCGCTATATAAAGAATATGAAGATTATAAGTAAAAGATCTACAAGTAATTTGTTACTTTTGAACTTAAAATGATTATAATTCAATATATTTTTATTATCAACAATAATTATCAAATGGTATATAATTTTGTCGAAGTAAGGTCGCTTTTCATTCCCTGTATGATATCATAACACAAAATCGACTGGAAGGGTTAACGATAAAATGATAACAAAAACCCATTCGTCGAACTAACTATAAAGGAAGGGTTGGTTGGAAACCATGTCTATACTTCTTTGCTTTAATCACAGGTAACTAAAGATATATAAGAACAACAGAATATGGCATTCCCAGTCAAAACATAAAAAATTTCTTGCCATGTTATAGTTAATGAATATGGTATGCACAAAGATCCGATGTCACACTTCATGATTGGAGACCAATACAGTGAGCTATGGTCGTCCATAACGTCCTTTGGTCCAATTATGTCAAGCAAATGTTGTAGCAAGCAAAGAGTTTTTAATAAGTTTGCTATTGCAAAGAGCTCGGTTTAAGGCACAAATGTCTCTGATGTGAAAGGCGCACCAATTCAACGAGATTTAAGTAACCATGAATAAGACACATGATACAGCTTGTAAACAAAACGATGTCCAGGACTCTTGTTATTTTCTTGCCCTACAAACCTTCTAGCCTCTTGCACTTTTTTGTCATTGACATCCTTAATTGAAAATAGAATTGAAGGAAACACTTCTCCACAACTCATTATGGAACACCTTTGATAGATAGTTTCAACAGATTTACTTTGCCGAGGAATACTTTAAAATTCGATATTTATAGTTGAACGCTACTTAAATTGATGAAGTGAAATTTTACAATCGATGTTAATAAATCGTTTGTCTATTAGAAGAGAGCTTGGTATTAAATTCTTTATAGTTGGGATAAGGGATGTTTTAGTCAAATTAAGTATACTTTTTAGTTTTAAAATAAATTGATTTTTTAGTTTTAGTTTTATTCCTAATAAATTAATTTTGATGTGGTGTTATGTATTTTAATAAAATTAATATTAACTTAATCAACAAAAATTTGTATTTTTTTTTAATTATAAGCTAAATTAATAAAAATACCATTGAACTTTGCACTTTATCTAAAAAAATACTCTTAATTTTTTTAGAAGTTTCAATAATACACTTAATCTTTAAAAAAAAAAATCTATAGAAACTATTAATTTGTTTTTAAAAAAAATACCGTTGAATTTTCAAAAAAAAAAAAAAAAAAAAAAAAAAAACTTCAAAAGTGTGTTCGTGGGGAGAAAATTGTGTTCATGGGGAGAAAATTGAAGGTTATTTTAGGGGATGGTTTTCAAGATCAGTATAAGATCTTGAAAACATAACAAGAAGTAATATCCTAGCTTAAGGTCGCCATTAAGAACCTACTAGTAGGCTACTTACTAAGTTTTACCCACTTCATGTTTATCATTTTTTTTTCAAGTAACTAAGAGTTGGTCGTGGATGAGAGCGGACTTTGGAGTGTGGGCCATGGACTAACCTCTATAAGCCACTCATGAAAGACCCAATGGATAGAAAGGAAAAAAATTAAAGGATAAAGCAAGAACAAAGGACTTAGTCAAGTCACTCGTGTACCCTAACAAGTGATTTCAAGGAGTTAAAGGCCTTTTGAAAAGGATTGGAAACGAAAAAGTAAATCAAAAGGGCAAAAAAGTCATTTTATCAATTATAAAAAATCTTTCCGGATTTGTAATTCCTTATCTAAAAGAAATCTCAAGATTCAAAAAAAAAAGGGAAAATGATAAAAAAGCGATGAGAAATTTGTAGAAAAATAATAATAAAATATTCGGAAAGTGGTAAATTACCAAAATACCCCTAGAAGAATGGATAATTACAGAAATGTCACTCCAATTAGAATCAGAGCATCTACCGTGACCATCCAAACAAAATCTTTCGAACTCAAATCTCAACCGTCGGATGTTCTCAAAAATTTGATATGATCTAGAACGAACACACACGAATTATCACATCCAACGACTAGTATGCAAAGCCAAGGTCGATAAGGCCATGATCGAAGTTGATATCACCAAAAAATTATCTAGAAAGATCAATCTCTAAATAACGAAGATTCTGGAGCTCTCAATGTCGGTTTAAGCTCCTCCTATAAAGTTGAAAGTAGGAGCAACAATACGGAATAAGAATCGAGAAAGGTCGATCCCCCAATTGAAGGCAATAAACGTTTAGATTGTGTTTCTCCTACTCTCAGATTTCTTCCAAATTCGAGAGCAATCCTCCACCATTTCTCTTCAAACATCTAAATAACGAAGAATCTGGAGCTCTCAATGTCGGTTTAAGCTCCTCCTATAAAGTCTAAAGTAGGAGCAACAATATGGAATAAGAATCGAGAAAGGTCGATCCCCCAATCGAAGGCAATAAGCGTTTAGATTATGGGTCTCCTACTCTCAGATTTCTTCCAAATTCGAGAGCAATCCTCCACCATTTCTCTTCAAACTTATTCCTACCGTTTCTCAACAAGATTACCCACAAGTTCTATGAAGGAATAGAGTGCTGAAAGTGCCTAGAAACCATTCCCCCAATTCAATCCGCCATTGAAGAACTTCAAGAAAAACTTGAAAATCCAACCCGAGGATACATGATGACTCATCGAGCAAGAATGATTCCAATCAGTTTCTGTACCTCCAAGGAATGCTTCCATAGAAGACCACGAAGAAAAATAACCTCGAGAGCATGCCAAATTGAAGGAATTAGGTTTCAAAATTAAATTGGAGATAAGAGTCAAAATTCCTATCTACGACCTCTTTTCCTTCAAATTAAGGATTCCTCTAGCTTGAGAGGAAGAAGTTGAGTAAACTTGATGAAGGAATCCAGTGCTGAAACGTCGTAGAACAAGCTACCCACGAGATTGAAAATCTGGCGTTTCGAGTGAGTTGCATACCAAGAACGATTTCTGGAAATTAAGGTCCTACACTCAAATACGTTCCTCCAAACCAATTCATTGAGCCTGAAGATAGGATATGGAAGAGGTTCAATGAAGAAATAGGGCCTTGAAACCCCTAGAATCGGCTACCCAATAAGAAATCCTTTGTTTTATCTCCAGCGATAAATCAGATTTTGGATGAACTTTTGTAGCGAATATCTTAGGCTACGATCCACGAGAAGTTATCAAATAAATCCCAAGCCCTTTCTTGTAACATTCTTTAAGTTTCACGAAGAAATCGAGGAGAGAAACACTGTGAATTTGGCTGTACAGGCCAAGTCAACTAAAAAGTTTACATTTTCTTCTCCATATGACTTTACCTCCTAGGATAACTAAATAACTAAAGTGGTATCCCTAAAATAATAGATTCCCCAGATGGTTGTGGTTCAGTGTTCTTGATATGTGGAAAGTGATGTATCTTTTTTATACTCATTTTGTGTGAGTGTGGTTCAGTGTTCTTGATATGTGGAAAGTGATGTATCTTTTTTATACTCATTTTGTGTGAGTGTGAACATGTCTGAAAGGGTATTAGAGAGTTAAATATGAGGTTTTTAGTAGTGTTTGTAGTTAGAATGAGTGACATGCGTGCTTTAAGAGGTTCCTTACCCTAAAGGGGCACATTTTGTGTAGAGTACTTTTTCACTGTGAATTTGGCTGTACAGGCCAAGTCAACTAAAAAGTTTACATTTTCTTCTCCATATGACTTTACCTCGTAGGATAACTAAATAACTAAAGTGGTATCCCTAAAATAATAGATTCCCAAGATGTACACTATTGCTTCTTCTCCATATGACTTAACTAAAGTGGTATCCCTAAAAAATAATAAATTCCCCAGATGTACACTATTGCACAATATCATGCCGGGCTTATTTCCTACGAACTTATTTATATGTACCATGAGCAGATGTCTTGTGTTGTCGTTCCTTATTCTGTGATTTCACATCAAGGTCATTTCATAAAGGTCCTACCGGGAGTTGAACCCAGGTCGTTGGATTCAAAGTCCAAAGTGCTAACCACTACACCATAGAACCCCTTGTACAAATTTATTTTGGAATGGTTTTCCTATTTTATGCCGATTCCCCAAGAAGGGAGATCCTATCATGAGTCAAACTCAAGTTATTGGATTCAAAGTTCTAGAGTTGTTTTATCCAACTCGTTGTGATCTTGAGCACCTTTAGAGTGGTTGTAGAAGTAACCCTCTGGTGTTGATTGAAGCTCTTGGAGAACATGTAATTTTATATATTTCTTATAGTTAATTTTACAAACAAATTGAAATAATACTTTACATCCCCGTCTTTCTTTCTTCCGTGCAAAACTTAACATGAAAACTATATTATTTCAATATTCACTCGAGAAACAAGGGGTGAAAACTATATTATTTCAAACCCTCCATTATTGCTTCTACTTTGCGTGAAAATGCTTCCACTAAATCATGTTACTAACTAGTTGGTTTGGTTTGGTTCAATTCTTGGGTCCACTAGATTGAATTGACGTAGCTTAATTAAACTCTTGATAATATAAAAATCATAAGTTTCTTCAATTAAGTTAACTTAAAAGTTTAACCCCTAATCTTTTTTAGAATGTTTAGCTTTGTGTCTAGTTGATTTATAAATGCTTAGAAGTATCTAATAAGACTTCTATTTAAGGAACTTTTCACTATAAAAGATGTAAGACTTTCAGGTTTATTATTAAGGAATTTCAAATGAGTTATTTGATATATCATAGAGGACAAAATATTTATTTGTCTCAAATATCTTACGTTGACCATTCTTTTTGTCAAGTATTTTGAATATTATCATTGTGAATTACTAATGGCATTAGATTGAATCTCATTAATAACAATATCCCAAAACTCAGGTAAAGATTACATCAAAATTAATACTTTAATTTCATCTTCAAAATTTATTTCCACTTAACTCAGTTGACTAATAATCATAATAGTCACCGGTTCACAAATATTTACAACTTAAAAGGTAAAATTATGAGTAAAAGAAAAAAGTGTTTAAAATAGTTTCAAAATATAGAAAAAAAATAGTAGGAATTGGTCAAAGTCAACATCCATTGATCACTTATGAAACAACACAACACAGATGAGGGTAACATTTTTTTATTTCTCTACTATATTAGGCCCTTTGGTTTATTGGCTTTACAAGATGGAGACATGAAGTTTTCTCTGTTGAAATAAATTTGGTTGATTGTTTTCTGGTTAGCGTTGGTACCATCAAAACTTATTTATTTCTTTGAAATGTTTGAGTTTACAATTTACATGTTTTCATTTTTCTACTTTGTCTGCTTGCATTTAGAAATGAAGCAAAATTAGTCTGAGGGTTTTAGGCAGATTGTTATAATTCTAATTTTTAACTAAAAAAAAAAATTAGTCTCGTTGTCACGCTTAAAACTACCCTATAGGTATAATCGACCTATTATCCTTTCACCAATAGGAGCAAAAGCAACGTTACTATGTGAAACTAGTTTCATGTCATTTATTAAACAATAAGGGTGTTAGCATGCATTTGGAAATGAACCCATATTTAAAAAATTTATATAAAAATAGAAAAGAATTGTTATCTCAAAGACAATGAGAAAACCAACGGTTCCTTCACCCAAGACCTATGGCCCGACTCCCAACATGGAAGGGATAATCTAGAGAATCATTCCAAGAACCCTATCGGATGGGTTACAAACTCACATTTCGGTGGGTTCTGCAAGCACGGATTGCACGTTAAAAGAGGTTGAAAACAAAGTAAAATGATAAAAGGGCCCAACCAAATTCGAACGGGTGACCTCTTGATCTACAATCAAATGCTTTACCACTAAGCTATAGACCCATTTTGCATGATTTCAACCTGAGTGACCCCTTCTACAGAGTGTCAGTCTAAAAGTGTAAAAAGTGTCTCTCCAAAATAAAAGGGACCAACCAAGGTCAAACGGGTGACCGGTCAAATTCTCTACCACTAAGCCATGGATCCATTTTGTAGGATTTTAACCTTAGTGACCCCTTAGACATAGTGTCGGTCCAAAAAGTGTAACAAATTTCTATCCAAGATAGAAGGGCCTATTAGGATCGCACAACAACGCACACGCTCGATCTAGATGAACACAAAGAACAGGATAGAGAAAAGTGCAAGGAGAACTCTGGCTAAAAGGATTTTTTTATTGATGACTTCACGTATGTACAGTAAGAGAGAATTACAGAGAATAGAAAATACTTTTCAAAGCTCTAGTGGACGGGATATATATATAGTTCAGTTTACTATATATAGGTTTACCAGATTTAACCATCTATTATATATAACCATTTACTATATATAGCTTTACCCGATTTAACCATCTACTATATATAACTATTTACCATATATAGGTTTACAGGATATAGTTTTACCAAATATAGCTGTACCGGATATAGCTTTTTCAAATATAGCTTTACCGGATATAACCGTTGACCAAGCTATAAATAAGCTACAGGCTTCATAACCTAACAATTCTCCCACTTGGAGACTGATCTAGTCAACCAAGAATTTAATTCTCAAACGACCATGAGCATCTTCATGGTCTTCATGGCACCATATCAATTGAGGCTTTGCACAACCTCAATATTCCAACATCAACACATTTTGTCAACATGTTTGCTGGATTCTTTGCACCCTCTATCTTCTCCAAACACATCACTATCTTTCATTAACCTACAAGTGAAATGGTATCGTCTTATGTGTTTTCTCTTTAAATATTAGACCGGGTTCCTTCGCCAACTGTATGACACTCTGACTATTTCTGTTAAGAATCTTCGTGCTACTTCTTGCCCATTCTTCCAGATAGTCAGTCATCCATATCCTCTTCTTTCCAGCTTCAACTATGGCCACGTACTCAATCTCAGTACAACGCATTTTTTAAGCCTAGACGTCCCATCATCCATGGCTTGCTCCTACTTGGTTGTATCCTCCAACTGTAGGGTCTCATCAAAGGGTTGTGGTTCCCTTTCATCAGCAACAGATAGTGTAATGAAGGTACATACATATTTGGTACTCTGATAGTACATGATGATCTTCTCAACACCAGTTCAGGTGTCAGTTACTCCACTACTGATTCCTCCGCAACAACCTCAGGAGTTTGTTGAGTATCTGCTATAAGATCACTTGGTGATTTTCTCCGCAACTCAACCTCAACTCCCACTTGCTTTGTTGTCTTGGAACCTTGCTCCACATCTGGTTCCTCAGCAGTAGTCTCAGGAGGTTCTTGAGTATCTGCTACAACATCACTAGGTGAGTTTCCCTGCAACTCAAGCTCAACTCCCACTGTCTTCGTGGTCTTGGAACCTTGCTTCACATCTGGTTCCATTTCCAATCGCACTTTCTTCAATTCTCTGGCGGTCCTTGTGAAGCTAACTCGTTTCTGCTTGCTCATAACGTAGTTCTCACAACAACCCACATCAACAGATTTCAGACCTTCTAAAACTACTTTCGCAGCCAGCCTCTTCATTCCTTTCGCGCTCATAGGTTCAAGTCTATTGTGCTGTAGACTTGAATTTGAAGCACTCTCAGCAGCAGCAGCTATGTTCATACACCCTGCAGTGCTGTATAAGGTTCCAGATTTTGAGCCACGTGCTACCACCGTAGCACCCTTCATAATTTTCCACGAACTCTTCCATAACTTTGTTGCATAACATGTGCTGTCCAACTGACCAATAGAGATCAGGTTCCTTCAGAGACCAGAAATATATCTGACATCCTTTAATGTCCACTGATTTCCTTCTGGAGTTTTTATGCAGACATCTCCTTTTTCTTTAATCTCCAAATCTTTGTTGTCGGCAAGATACACCTTCTCGAAATTTCCAGACTTGAAATTCCAGAACAACTCTTTATTTGGAGACGAATGAAAAGATGCACCTGAATCCAAAATCCAGGATTCAATCGAACTGTCCACGCTGAGGATTAGAGCATCCCCAATGTCTTCTGCTGAATTTATAGAATCATCACATCTCCAGATTTGTGATTCTGCTTTCTCTTTGGTCTTGTACAACCTGTCCGAAAGTGACCTTTTTCTCCACAATTCCAACACGTTACGTTTGGTCTATTTGGAGATTTTTCTCGGTTCTTTGATTTTGATCGCCCTTTGTTTGAGCCCTTCGGTTTACTTCTTCCCCTTCGATCAACACTGAGAGCATTGCCTGATGAATCTCCAGTTTTCCGTTTGCAAATACTTTCGGTGAGAACTACATCTCAAATTTCACAAAACTTAAGTTTATCAGATCCTCGGGAACTGCTGATTGCGGCTACAACAGTATCCCATGACTCGGGTAAGGATGACATCAAAATCAACGCTTTAATTTCATCTTCGAAATTAATTTCCACCGAACTCAGTTGACTCATGATCATATTGAATTCATTTATATGATCAGCAACAGGTTCACATTCAGACATCTGTAGATTGAACAATCTCCACATCAAATACACCTTGTTCATAGCCGATGGTTTTTCATACATATTTGACAGCGCCTTCAATAGATCTGACGTTGTCTTCTACTTGATAATGTTGAACGCCACGTTTCTGGATAGCGTAAACCGAATCAGCCCCAAGGCTTGTCGATCCTTGAGCTTCCACTGTTCCATGGTCATGGATTCCGGCTTCACTCCCAACAGAGGTTCGTGAAGATCTTTCTGGTACAGATAGTCTTCAATCTGCATCATCCAGAAATCGAAATCGGATCCATCGAACTTCTCAATTCCAACGTTTGAACTTTCCATCTTCACAGATCGTGGTGAATTTCGCCTAGCTCTGATACCAGTTGTTGGGATCGCACAAAAACGCAAACGCTCGATCTAGATGAACACAAAGAACAGGATAGAGAAAAGTGCAAGGAGAACTCTGGCTAAAAGAAGCTTGAGTGGAGGGTATATATATAGTTCAGTTTACAATATATAGGTTTACCAGATTTAACCATCTACTATATATAGCCATTTACTATATATAGCTTTACCCGATTTAACCATCTACTATATATAGCTATTTAATATATAGCTTTACAACATATATCTTTACCAAATATAGTTTTACCGGATATAGCTTTACCAAATATAGCTTTACCGGATATAACCGTTGACCAAGCTATAAATAAGCAGCAGACTCCATAACCTAACAGGGCTCAACTAGGTTTGAATTGGTGACCTCTTGATCTGCAATCAAATGCTCTAACATTGAGCTATGGTCCCATTTTGTATGATCTCAACCTTAGTGACCCCTTCTACAGATTATCGGTCCAAAAGTGACCCTACCGAATCGGCTATGGACCAATTTTGTATAAATTGGTGGATTACCTATCGGGAATTAAACACAGGTCATTAGATTCAAAGTCGAAAGTTCTAACCACTACACCATAGAACCACTTGTTAAACTTTATTTTGGCAGCGATTTTGATAAGCGCCAACAACGCTGGATTTTGCAAAGCTAGAGGTCGTAGTATCCTTAGATACTTTCACAAGGTGTTTTCAACTTCTTTTATAGGTAATTGAACTTTTGAGTTCATGTAAATGATTGGTTGGATTAGTATCAGTTTAAGAAGACAGAGGAGAGAAGAGAGACTTTGTTAGAAATTCTCCCCGGTAACAAAGTGTTTTCAACTTCTTTTATAGGTCGAATTTTAAAATTAAACCACAACAAAATTTACTTCTATCTAGCAAAACGTATCTGAGTTTGATATTATTTGATTTTGGGTATGGACACAACTAGCTGATTTCTTTTGATTACATTAATGAATGTATGTAGATGTTTAAAGTGTTGATCTTAATGGTTTTAGAAAATATCAACACATCATCGATATAAACTATCGAATTTTTTTGAAAGGATTGAACATATCATTCATAATCTTCTGAAATTCGGATGGAGCGTTATTTAGCCTAAATGGCATGACGTTCCTCTCATATTTTCTAAATTGGACATTAAATGCTATTTTATAGTTGTCCTTTTAGGAAACTAGAATTTTCCGAAATCACAATTTCATGTCGAATTTTATAAAAACATTTGACTCTAAATTATTTTTATCAAATCATTTTTGTTTTGGATTGGATATCTTATTTATTCTAAAACCTTATTCAAAGGTTTGTAGTTAATTACCAGTATCAGAATTTCTGGTTTCTTTTCACCATGTTGTTAACCTAAAATGCCAGACATGACCACATGCTCTTTGAAGACCTTATCAGCTTCCTCTGCAAAATATCACCTAAAATGTCACAGTACTTAGTGTTCGATGCTTTTTGACTTAACCCTAGGGTTCTATTGAAAGTGATCTTGTGATAATTTTTGTCAAATACCTAATACATTAAGATATAATATCTTATTTCAATAATATTAAAATGTTGTAGAATATCATAATATATGTTTAATTAATATGAATCTATTCAAATTTCAAATATATATTTTTATTTAATGTTTATGATACACATCAATTATTTTAATATTTAACATATCAAATATGTTAATATGTTTTGATATTATACTTCAAGACTATAGGAACTTGCTCAGAGGACCTGAGAGTTACGTTGGCCTACAATGCATCTCATGGACGATGCAAAACTATGGTGGCGCTTGAAGGTAAATTGTATAAAAAACTGGTCATGCACCAAAAAATCATGGGAAGACCATTGATGGAATTGAAGCAATCGACGCTCCCCTGTATGGGTTTCCAATTAAAGACCTAATGTTTGATGTTGACTCTTTTGAACAAAGAGCCACATGATCAAACAACAAAAAACGCGGCGGTATCTTTGAGAACTCTATCACACACATAAAAAAAACGTGTCGAAGAGTTAGACATTACACAGAAGATCTAGCTTTCATCGAGGAGACCCGAGTTCGATTCTCGAAAATGAAATTTTATTTTCTTATTTCGTTTATTTTATAGTTTCATCTTTTGTCACAAATTATATTTAAACTTTACCTAGGTTTGAGAAGCACTATAATCGATAAGTTCAATAGTATCTTAAATTCAAAAGACTTTTATGAACTTGGTTTGAGAGGCACTATAATGGTCAAGTTCAATAGTATCTTAGATTAAAAGGACTTTTATGAACTTTGAACCTTTAATAGTGTTATGTCATAGATATTTAGTTCAATTTCAACAAGTGAGGTTGCGGTCATTCAATTGGTTAATGTGATAATCCGATCATTTTCAAGGTCTCCTTTGTTGAACACCATCATGGCTGAGATGACTGAGATGAGCACCAGAGTGAGTTTGACAAGGAGGGTCGTAGAGAACCACACCCCAAGCCAAGCTCATGTTGGGCTTAACAAACTGAAAATCCAAAAACACAAACCCTTAAATGGGAACCAGGATGCTAAGGAATTAAAAAGCTTTATTTTTGACGTAGAACAATACTTGAAGGTTACAGGAACTTGCTCATAGAACCTACGAGTTACGTTGGCCACAATGCCTCTCATGGACGGTGGAGCTCGAAGGTGGATGATATAGAAAATGGGTCATGCACCATAAACTCATGGGAAGACCGTTGATGGAATCGATGCAATCGACTCTCCCCTTGATGGGTTGCAAATTAAAGACCTGACGTTTGATGTTGACTCTTTTGAAGAAAGAGCCACACGATCGAACACCTCAAAATGTCGCGGTAGCTCTAAGAACTCTATCATATGACCTGAGAGTTGAGGGCTACAAGAACTTTCTCATACGACCTGAGAGTTACGTTAGCCGCAATGCATCTCATGGAGAATGCAAAACTATGGTAGTTCACGAAGGTGAATGGTATAAAAAATGGGTCATGAACCATAAACTCATGGGAAGATCGTTGATGGAATCGATGCAATCGACACTCCCCTGGATGGGTTGCCAATGAAAGACCTAACATTTTATATTGACTCTTTTGAAGAAAGAGCCACACAATCGAACAGCTTAAAACGTCGCGGTAGCCTTGGGAACTCTAACACACACAGGGAAGGACGTGTCGAAGAGTTAGACATTAAGCAAAAGATCATGCTAAAACTCTTCAGCGATCTGACAAAAGACTTCAGGACATCTACACCAAAAATCCATTGTCGTCCAGCGGTAAGGATATTTGGCTTTCACCCAAGAGACCCGGGTTCGATTCTTGGCAATGGAATATTATTTTCTTATTTCATTTTATTTTACAGTTTCTATCTTAGACTAAAAGTCTGTTCGATTCTTGGCAATGGAATATTATTTTCTTATTTCATTTTATTTTACAGTTTCTATCTTAGACTAAAAGTCTGTTCGATTCTTGGCAATGGAATATTATTTTCTTATTTCATTTTATTTTACAGTTTCTATCTTAGACTAAAAAGACTTTTATGAACTTCGTACCTTTGTTAGAGTTATGTTATAGATATTTTGTTCAATTTCAAATGGTTAATGCGATAATCCAGTTGTTTTCGAGGTCTCTCTTGTTGAACGACATCATGGTTGAGATGAGAAGGTAATTCAAATGGTTAATGCGATAATCTAGTCATTTTTTAGGTCTCTCTTGTTGAACGACGTCATGGTTGAGATGAGCAGGTGATTCAAATGGTTAATAGGATAATCCAGTCGTTTTCGAGGTCTCTCTTGTTCAACGACATCATGGTTGATGAGCACCCGAGTGAGTTTGACAAGTTGGACTGTAGAGAACCACACCTCAAGCCAAGTTCATGTGGGCTTAAGAAACTTAAAATCCAAGAACACAACCCCTTAAATGAAAACCGGGATGCTAAGGAATTAAAAAGCTTTATTTTTGACGTAAAAAAATACTTGAAGGTTACTTGAACTTGCTCATAGGACCTAAGAGATACGTTGGTCGCAATGCATCTCATGGACGATGCAAAACTATGGTGGCGCTCAAAGGTGAATGGTATAAAAAATGGGTCATGCACCATAAACTCATGGGAAGACTGTTGATGGAATCGATGCAATCGACGCTCCTTCTTATACAAAATTCGGATCAACCAAGAGATAAAGCTAGAATTAGATTATGGAACCCTTTTCTAAATTGAGTCACCCCACAATCAAACTTAGATCAAGGCTTGATTGAATGACTCAGATGCAATGTACCACAAGAATTGCATAAAACTTAGAAATGACAAAGATATGCTCGAATTTCTACACGGGGGATCATCTCAACTTGAGAGATCAATTTCATTGATCACAAATATGCTTTTACATAATAATGTGTGGGTATTTATAGTCTCCCCACAAGAGAAGTTAGTGGCCGTGATTTAATCTCGATCTCTTTAGATCTCCACAGAAGACGAAGTCAATTTGAGCATTACAAACTTTATGAAATTAAAATAAGAAATAAAGTTTTCTAACCACTCATGAAATGATGCTTGCAACTTCATCCGCTACTTCAACCATGCAAATATTTACTTTTGAATCTCCAAATGGTCTTGACTCAAACGAATCAGCTTGTCACACATGAAATGATGGTTGAACCTAGCCTATCCAATTTTGTAGATGAAGTATGAATGCTTGTTGAATCTTCTTGGCCTTGGGTTGTGTAATAGATCCAGTTTGAACACCGTGATTCTTATCATCATTCCCCTCTTCAAAAGATTGGTCCTCGAATCAGAAAAATCATCACCTACATCAAAAGAACTCAACTCAGCAACATTGAAAGTAGAATGTACACTCTGATTCTTATCATCATCCCCCTCTTTAGGATTCGTCCTCGAATAAGAAAAATCATCACCTAAATCAGAAGGACTCAATTTAGCAACATTGAAACTAGAATGTATTGACAATTCTAAGGGAAGATCAATTTTATTGTTCCATGCAATAAAATGAGTCATTTTACTAAATGTCTTATAGAGCATTTATAGTCAAATAAAGAATTAGGAATCCACCCTATCTACAAACCCACTCCCAATTGAGCTATCCACGCTAACGTTAAAATGAAAATTCATCAGTCAAATTATTTACGCTAAATTATTGAAATTTTAAAAAGAAATCATCTCTAAAATTTAAATAAGATAGTAAGTTATCATCTCTAAATTAAGATAAGATAAAAAAGAAATCATCTCTAAATTTAGATAAGATAGTAAGTTATCATCTCTAAATTAAGATAAGATAAAAAAGAAATCATCTCTAAATTTAGATAAGATAGTAAGTTATCATCTCTAAATTTAGATAAGATAGTAAGTTATATTACTTGAATCAGGTGTGGTGAAGGTCGAACAACACCTGACCTTCAAATCTTCAATATTAAGCTCTCCCAACTAAGCTATTTAAAAAGAAATAATCACTAAATTTAGATTGAATATTTAGGTTATGCAAGTTAGTCAACTTGAATTAGGTGCGGTGAACGTGGATAAACACGTGACTTTCAGATCTTCAGTGATGCTCTCACGTGACTTTCAGATCTTCAGTGATGCTCTCACGTGACTTTCAGATCTTCAGTGATGCTCTCACGTGACTTTCAGATCTTCAGTGATGCTCTCACGTGACTTTCAGATCTTCAGTGATGCTCTCACGTGACTTTCAGATCTTCAGTGATGCTCTCACGTGACTTTCAGATCTTCAGTGACGCTCTCCAAACTAAGCTATCCCCGCTAACATTAAAAATAAAAATTCATCGGTTAAGATATTTTCATTACTTCATTGAGATTTTAAAAAGAAATATCACTAATTTTAGATTGAATAGCCAGGTTATGCAACTTAGTCAACTTGAACCCTCTCCAAACTGAGCTATCCCCCCTAACATTAAAAATAAAAATTCAGCTATCCCCGCTAACATTAAAAATAAAAATTCATCGGTTATTAAGATATTTTCACTACTTCATTGAGATTTTAAAAAGAAATAATCACTAATTTTAGATTGAATAGCGAGGTTATGCAACTTAGTCAACTTGAATCAGGTGGCTGGATCAAACACTTCTAATCACTAATTTTAGATTGAATATTTAGGTTATGCAAGTTAGTCAACTTGAATTAGGTGCGGTGAACGTGGATCAAACACGTGTCGTTCAGATCTTCAGTGATGCTCTCACGTGACTTTCAGATCTTCCAAACTGAGCTATCCCCGCTAACATTAAAAATAAAAATTCATCGGTTAAGATATTTTCACTACTTCATTGAGATTTAAAAAAAAAATAATCACTAATTTTAGATTTTGTAGCCAGGTTATGCAACTTAGTCAACTTGAACGCTCTCCAAACTGAGCTATCCCCGCTAACATTAAAAATAAAAATTCATCGGTTAATAAGATATTTTCACTACATCATTGAGATTTTAAAAAAGAAATAATCACTAATTTTAGATTGAATAGCAAGATTATGCAACTTAGTCAACTTGAATCAGATGTAGTGAACGTGGATCTAAGACGTGACCTTGAGATCTTTAGTGACGCTCTCCCAACGAAGCTATCCGGGCTAACATTAAAAATGAAAACTCATTAGTAAAGTATTTAGCTAATAAATTGATATTTTAAAAGGAAATAATCAATTGATATTTTAAAAGGAAATAATCACGAGTGAAGTTATGTGACTTGAATCAGGTGCGGTGAACGTGGATCGAACACGTGACCTTCACATTTTCAGTCTGACGCTCTCAAAACTAAGTTATCTTCGCTAATATTTGAAAAAAAAAATCATAAGTAAAGGTATTTCTGCTAATTCATTATATTTTTAAAAGAAATAATCACTAATTTTAGATTGAATAAAGTTATGCAACTTAATGAACTTATGCAACATAAACCAAGTGCAGTGAACGTGGATTAAACATGTAACCTTCAGATATTCAGTCCGAACTAAGCTATCCCTGCTAACACTAAAAATCAAAATTCATGTGTAAAGGTATTTGTGCTAATTCATTATTCTTTGAAATTTGAAAAATAAATAATAACTAGTTTATTTTTTATGCAACGTAAACCATTTCTCTTTAAACTTCTAAATAACGAAGAATCTGGGGTTCTCAATGTCGGTTTAAGCTCCTCCTATAAAGTCTGAAGTAGGAGAAACAAAACGGAATAAGAATCGAGAAAGGTCGATCCCCCAATCGAGGGCAATAAGCGTTTAGATTATGGGTCTCCTACTTTCAGATTTCTTCGAAATTTGAGAGCAATCCTCCACCATTTCTCTTCAAACTTATTCCTACCGTTTCTCAATAAGATTACCCACAAGTTCTGTGAAGGAATATAGTGCTGAAAGAGCCTAGAAACCATTCCCCCAATTCAATCAACCATTGAAGAACTTCAAGAAAAACTTGAAAATCCAACACAAGGATACATGATGATTCGTCGAGCAAGAATGATTCCAATCAGTTTCTACACCTCCAAGGAATGCTTCCATAGAAGACCACAAAGAAAAGTAACCTCGAGAGCGTGTCGAATTGAAGGAAATAGGTTTCGAAATTAAATTGGGGATAAGAGTCGAATTCCTATCTTCGATCTCTTTTCCTTCAAATTAAGGATCCTCTAGCTTCAGAGGAAGAAGTTGAGTAAACTTGATGAAGGAATCGAGAGAGGAAACATCGTAAAACAAGCTACCCAGGAGATTGAAAAATCTGGCGTTTCTAGGGAGTTGCATACCGAGAACGATTTTTAAAAATTAACGTCTTGCATTGAAAGACGTTCCTCCAAACCAATTCCTTTAGCCTGAAGAAAGGATATGAAAGAGGTTCGATGAAGAAATAGGGCCTTGAAACCCCTAGAATCAGCTACCCAATAAGAAATCCTTTGTTTTATCTCCAGCGATAAATCAGATTTTGGATGAACTTTGGAAGCGAATATCTTAGGCTACGATCCACGAGAAGGTATCAAATCAATCACTAGCCCTTCCTTGTAATACCCATCTTTAAGTTTCACGAAGAAATCGAGGAGAGAAACGCTGTAAATGTGACTGTACAAGCCGAGTTTCAGATGGCGGCGACGCGAAAAATGCGCATCTTCTTCCTGTTCAGAGGAAGAAAACGATGATATGGCCAGTTCAACTGAACTGACCAAGTCAACTCAAAATTTGATCTTTTCTCGAGTTTTCTCAATTTTAACCCCATTCCAGACCGATTCTCATAGAAAATCTTATGGTTTCAGAAACTAGACACAATAAGGAGTACGTGGAAGGAAATTTTGAAGTAATTTAGATACTGGAAGCTCAAGAATGGACGTCCCAAATGTCGACGACGAGGCAAGTAGCTACCTTGGACTTTTTGTTAAGAAATACTTGTAGAATTCGCTTGGATTTTCATATGAACCCTAAACCAAGTATGAATTAAGGATATAAGAAAGAAAAACCCATAGAACCGTGAGTTAAGACCCTGAACCGATCAAATAGCTCAAGATTTAAGTAACGTTAAAATAACCCACTATATGAGCTTCGCTGCCTATCAAATTTTAATACTGAGCATATCATAGTATGTTGAGGTCAGATATGAAATTTGGTGGTCATTGAATAAGGAAAAGTAGGGAAACCAAGAAACATTGTAAAATGACCATAGTGCCCCTAAGGTAATTTACCTTCGGTTCATGACCTAGATGACCTTCAAATGCTATGAAATTCATCGGTAGATCTTATTTTATGAAATGTTATATGAATCCTTATCCCAAGAGTTTATATAAGGTAATGAAGTTTCGGAGTTATTGGAAAACTTTAGTTAGCGAAACCAAGATATGGGAGAAAATGCTCATCACGATCCATATGACCTTTGCCATGAAGCACGATGTTTATAAGTTTTGTAGTCAATGTTGCCAATGTTTGCTGCACAAAAAAAAGATAGGGATATTAAATTTTTAAGTCACTTTTGGAATACTAAGTCATAAATTGGGTAACAAAATGTTAGGAGCATTGCTTAGGGCTATTATTTATAAGAATATTAAGTCATAAATTGGGTAACAAATTATTGTTTTCAACTACATGTCATCTTCAGATTAACGAGCAAACTAAGGTGGTTAATAGAACGTTAGGAGCATTGCTTAGGGCTATTAAAAACAACTCTTTAATAAACTAAAATCATATCGTCAACATACTTAAACTATATAAAACTCTCTCGCCTCCCCAATTATGTTTAGCTCTCCATACAAACTGAATTAAACAGAGGAATCCGCATCTTCATCATGTAAAATTGATGGAATAAGAAAATAGAGAGTTATCCCGGTTTGTTGCCGATCGTCAATGGAAGTTCCCTTCTCTTGAGCTCTCACGTCCATCTCTTTGCCCTAATCAATCCTTGTTGGTCTCCTTTTCTTTCTGCTGTCAACAGCTGCTGAATTAGTGTTTTCTTCTTCTTCTCTGGTTTCACAGCCGAGGATGCTGCTTTGTAATTCGATTTTCTCCCCCAAAATGTGGCTCCTCTCCTCTTGGTCTTCCTTTTCCTTTTTATATTGAGCATGGGTTCCCCTTTAGGGCTGAAAAGAAATAAGTAGTCCACATATGATGTTCCTCATTGGGTAGTCAATGACCCACTTGGACTGATGATGTGGATTTAAAATTTTCATGTCATCCCCCATTTGTTTCCAAATTTGCTACTCCCACATGGTTTAGCATAAATGTCTGAAATTATACCATATAATTCAACTAAATATACAATTAAGATCGATTTATGCCAAATCATTTTTTTTTCATGTTAGACCGCAATAAACGATTTCATGCTCACTAAGTAGAATAAATGGGTAATAAATGAGAAAATTGTGAATAAGGGTGCAATATTAACTATAAAAAGACTTGATATAACTCTACTCTTACAGAGTTATCAATATTATAATGGCTACTACCTAAATTATAACCTAAAGTTGATAATTGATGTCCAATTAGCCAACCCTAAATTTGTAATCATTATGGAGTGATTGAAATTACAATGGAAGTAGTTTAAACTCCTAGTACCTTAAATGAAGTTGGTCTCTTCTAATAAAACACGAATTTCTCTTTAATATCATTAATACAATTATGCTTCATCTTGAACCTAGTAAACATGAAACTAAAACTGCGTTCAATTTAACTCAATTTTATTGTCATCTTGAATGACGTGTAGGATATATTCTTGATTTACCTCGATATTTCATATTAGTTAAGCTTTTTGCAAAATCACAATTAGACAACAACAAAGATGAACTTGGGTCTATTTATTATTTTAAAGAAAATTTCTAAAGATGAACTTGGGTCTAATTATTATTTTAAAGAAAATTTCTTTCTCCATCTTATTCCTAAAAACTTTGTAACTAAATTCATATTATGCGAAGAAACAAATTTTTTACTCGCAAGAAGTAAAATATGCAACTTTAACTAAAATTTCATCTAAACAAATTTTATTGCCATACAACATAGATGACAATTTAGCCTTCAAACAAAAACTAGAATAGAAACTCTAGTGTTCATCCATAATATACAACCAGTACCTAAATTACATAAAACAATCTCCTAAATCCAAGAACTCTGTCCAATTAGTAAATCCTGAAGATAGGAGCTAACATAGAGTAATTGAAGCTCCACATGAAGTAATTTAAAGTTCCAATTAGTTAACTAAAGTTTATCTCGTCTTTAGTGAAGCATGAGTTGCACTTAAGTTCATGAAATGTTTATAGACTCCAACTCTTAGTACTATTAATGCAATTATATTTCATATGAGTTTGTCATAAATCAAACTATGTACATTCAATACAATTTCATTTTCTTGTCATACGAAGCAAAATAGAAGAATTAAATCAAACAAACTGATGAACTGAGCCGAATAAATCCAACCCAACCCAAACTGATTAGTTTGATTCATTTGTTGGGTTGTAGTTTATTTGATAACACTTGCATATTAGAACCATTGAATATTACAAGCCTTACTTACAAGTAAAATACTAGACCATCAACTTTTTGTTTTATAGTCCAACAACCGCTCAAGAAACTAGATTTCAAACTTGAGGGAAAAAAATATATTGAGTAGGAGCTAAAAATGTTGCATTTTTTTTTGGAAAGGGCATTTGGTCTAGTGGTATGATTCTCGCTTAAGGTGCGAGAGGTCACAAGTTCAATTCCCGAAATGCCCCTATGTTCATGTCATCAAAAGATGAGCCAACCTAGTGTATTATCATTTAATGATAATTAAAGATAATGCTCTTAATATCATTTACTTGTGTAATATATGTCTCAAATGTAACTATCAAACTAAAACTTACTTACACGAAAAAATAAAAAATAAGAACTCCAAAATAACTTCTAAAATAAAAAATAAGAACTCCAAAATAACTTCTATTCTTTTTTCTTTTCTATTCTTTTTTCTTCTCTCTACGGTAATTCTATTCTTTTTTCTTCTCTCTACGGTAATTCTATTCTTTTTTCTTCTATCCCTACCGTAATTAACTTATAGAAAATTTTTCTTCTCTCTACGGTAATTCTATTCTTTTTTCTTCTATCCCTACCGTAATTAACTTATAGAAAATAAAAATAACTTCTATTCTTTTTTCTATTCTTTTTTCTTCTATCCCTACCGTAATTAACTTATAGAAAATAAAAATAACTTCTATTCTTTTTTCTTGTCTCTATAGTAATTCTATTATTTTTTTCTTCTCTCTATAGTAATTCTATTATTTTTTCTTCTCTCTATAGTAATTCTATTCTTTTTTCTTCTCTCTACGGTAATTCTATTCTTTTTTCTTCTATCCCTACCGTAATTAACTTATAGAAAATAAAAATAACTTCTATTCTTTTTTCTATTCTTTTTTCTTCTATCCCTACCGTAATTAACTTATAGAAAATAAAAATAACTTCTATTCTTTTTTCTTGTCTCTATAGTAATTCTATTATTTTTTTCTTCTCTCTATAGTAATTCTATTATTTTTTCTTCTATCCCTACCGTAATTAACTTATAGAAAATAAAAATAACTTCTATTCTTTTTTCTTGTCTCTATAGTAATTCTATTATTTTTTTCTTCTCTCTATAGTAATTCTATTATTTTTTCTTCTCTCTATAGTAATTCTATTCTTTTTTCTTCTCTCTACGGTAATTCTATTCTTTTTTCTTCTATCCCTACCGTAATTAACTTATAGAAAATAAAAATAACTTCTATTCTTTTTTCTATTCTTTTTTCTTCTATCCCTACCGTAATTAACTTATAGAAAATAAAAATAACTTCTATTCTTTTTTCTTGTCTCTATAGTAATTCTATTATTTTTTTCTTCTCTCTATAGTAATTCTATTATTTTTTCTTCTCTCTATAGTAATTCTATTATTTTTTCTTCTCTCTACCGTAATTAACTTCTATTCTTTAATTAACTTCTCTACAGTAATTAACTTCTATTCTTTAAATAACTTCTATTCTTTTTTCTTCTCTCTACAGTAATTCTATTCTTTTTTCTTCTATCCCTACCGTAATTAACTTATAGAAAATAAAAATAACTTATATTCTTTTTTCTTGTCTCTATAGTAATTCTATTATTTTTTCTTCTCTCTATAGTAATTCTATTATTTTTTCTTCTCTCTATAGTAATTCTATTATTTTTTCTTCTCTCTACAGTAATTAACTTCTATTCTTTAATTAACTTCTCTACAGTAATTAACTTCTATTCTTTAAATAACTTCTATTCTTTTTTCTTCTCTCTACCGTAATTATCGCAAACCCTATGTAAATAATTTAACAGCGGTCTAGATCTAAAAGATCTAAAAGATATAATAATAATTGCTCATGGATTTCATTAACAAAGAAAATAAATGAAATAATGATGATACATTCCATAAACAACTTAATATATTGTTATTAATAAGGCATTTGGTCTAGTGGTATGATTCTTGCTTTGGGTGCAAGAGGTCTTGAGTTCGATTCTTGAAATGCCCCTTCTTCAAAAGAAAAAAAGCACAATTTTGAAAGAAAAAAAAAACAAAAAAACAAAATAGTTATCAATGGGGCCTGACCCAAAGGAATGCGTGGCAATGCATCTTTCAACTTCTATAAATTTTTCATATATTGAGGCACGAAAAATATATAGACTAGCAACTAAGAATTATAAATCTACTATAAAGGCATTTGGTCTAAGTGGTATGATTATCGTTTTGGGTGTGAGAGGTCTCAAGTTCGATTCTCAAAATGCCCCCAACAAAATTATATCAAAATGAATTATGCAAGATAATATTAATAATGTGGTTTTTAAACATTGAACCAAGAAGATTTTTTAAACATTGAACCAAGAAGATTTTTTAAACATTGAACCAAGAAGATGAGAATACAGAATGAAACATATTCTTGGAAGGGCCGGACTTCAAAAAGAGCATTACAGAAATTGTTCTATTGTATTCTTTCTAGGAACTTTTCATTATGTTGTCCGCTGTCGTCAAATAGATCATCTGTTGTCACAATCCTTTTAAGGAAGATGCGCCCTTTCTAGGAACTTTTCATTATGTTGTCCGCTGTCGTCAAATAGATCATCTGTTGTCACAATCCTTTTAAGGAAGATGCACCCACATAACCGATAAAGAAGTTTCAGAAAGCCATAGGTTCGAATCCTATCACCTTGATGTTGTATTCTCAGGGGCCGAAGTGCAAAGCCCCGTAGTCTATCCGTGGTCAGGAAGGCAGGCATGTTGTCCGCTGTCGTCACATAGGTCATCTATCGTCACAATCCTTTTAAGAAAGATGCGCCCAAATAACCTATGAAGAAGTTTCAGAGAGCCATAGGTTCGAATCCTGTCACCTTGATGTGGTATTCTAAGGGGCCGAAGTGCAAATCCCCAAAGCCTATCCGTGGTCAGGAAGGCAGGCGAACCACGCACACTAAAAAAAAAATATCTCCTTTTCTATCACACGTGGAATTGTCATTCTTTTGTCTTTTGAAACCCCTTACCTTATCAGTCATCAGGCAGGTTTTTGGTATCATATATCGAGATAATTATTATGAAAAATCTATTCCACTAGTATGACTTAGATACCCTTTCTTTGTGGTATCAGCCATGCTATTTGAATAGCCTGAAGTCATCATAGCCTCTCCACCGGTTCCGAAGACTCCTTTGGCATCAATGTGCTCCAATGAAAGAGATGAGACCCTTTCCTGAACCAAAACCGAGCATAAAACACCGAGGAGAAAGTCGAAAGCGAGCTCTTTTCGCGTATACGCAATCTCGAAACCCAATTAGCTCACGGACTGTCTCCTCAAGCCTGGCGAGTATGAGTGCTTGGTAAGAGAGAATGTCGAATGAGAAAGACATTCGATTACGGCAACATTCGCAACTACCAAAGTGCACTAAACCTAGTAGAGATCTTCGACCTAACGACAATAGAACTTCAAGCCCATTTTATCAATCCGCTTTGTACCTTATTGTTGACCAAATCGGATGCACGCTAGGCCTAAATTCTCTCTCAGTCACCCGGAGACGAAATGATGATCAGATCCGAAGTTTACGAATCGAAGAGAAAGTGGATCTGAGTTCTACACGCTTTCATTTTCAAAAGCTTCGCTTGCCTACGGTACTTTATTCAGGATGTGCAACAATACGGTCATCTCTCAGCCGTGTATAGAGAATTCCTTGATCATTTCCTTGGCGGATAACACAAATGAAATCGTTTCCCTGACCGCCCATCTTATGAGTTCATTCTTGTCTTGTTGGTTTGTTGTACTATTCTATACCTCTCTCGATTGATAGAAAGACGTTCGGGAGCTGGGAGGGCCTATCGTGAGGGAACTTTCCTTTTCACGACAGGCAAAGGTAAAGCGGGAGCTGCATATATCCACGGTGATCAAGGCAGAGCGACTCCTTCTTTAAAAGAGGTTGGTTTTATCGAAACTGTTAGATCCGCTTTCGTTAAAGAAAAAATAGTAGCTCTTGGTATGGCCGATATTGATTCGTATGGCAATGCGGACTCGACTCAGGATGAGGATTTCGCTTTTCATACTGCTGCTATGAGCCGAAAGAGCTGGTAAGCTATCTCGCTAAACGAAAGGAAAAAGCACGTATGCGTTGACCTCTTTAGGACCGGTTGCTTCCTCTTTTTGTTTATACGTTTGGAGAAACCTGCTAAGCGCGCCTTTCTTACCAGATGTGATTCAATCTTTCAGCTCAAACTTTCCTATCGTCCGACGGAAAAGGTAGGAGTACGACTACCTTTTCCTTTTCTTGCCCGAGCCAAGGGATCATTCAGTTTCTACCAAAAAGTTCGCTATCTATTAGTTGCCGTAATCGAATGTATTTCTCATTTCATGTTAGCTCCCCCAAGAGCTTCCTTGTCCGTAGTAGATGAAATCTTGGACTTCTATCGGACTTATAGCATTGCCTGGTGAGCTCGCCGTTGAGGGTGTGCCTTACAGGAGATCGAGCAGCCTTTCTTTCCCTACCTGGTATGCTTTTCCGCTTATCGTGCAACTAGCCAACTAGCCAAAGAGAGAGGGAGAGGGATCATGTCAATCAATTTGTATGTGCATTTTGAACGTCCTGTACTTGCTTGCTTAGGTTTCATAACCAACATCTCCGGTTTTCCTCGAACCAAGAGGTCCTGCTTATCTATACCCAACAGTCACACTTTCAGCCGAGAGACTGATTTTTTTCATAAAGTCGGTTCATAGATCAAGAAAGAATGAAGCTGCTTACAGGGACGGTTATGCGATACGTCTTTTCATACTCGCCTTTTCTTTAACCCTGCTATCAACCTAGCCATTCTCGCTTGTTGCTTTAAGGGGTCTCCCCACTATAGATTACTCAGATTGGTTCTCGCGTCCCTGTGCCAAAAAGGATGGGCGAGTTTGGTTTGAGTGTTCATCGATTGGGTGGATCCATTTGCTCCGGGGGGGAGGGGGGTGGTGAGACGAGGTGTAGCGCAGTCTGGTCAGCGCATCTGTTTTGGGTATGTTATCCGCTAAATGTTTTAGGACAGGGGGTACAAATTTTCTACATAGGTCATCTATGGTCACAATCATTTTAAGAAAGATGCTCCCAAATAATCGGTGAACAATAGACTTTAAAGAAGTTTCAGAGAGCAAGAAGAGATAGAACAGAGAATAGGAGTGAGTCGTGCAAGAAAGAAGGAACTAGTAGGTTTAATTTGGGTTCATTTGAACTAAAAAACGAACCAAATTTTTTCAAACGAACCCAAATTCAAGACTCACTAGCCCATAGTCCATATGTGGTAAAATAAAAAACCTTCCGTGGCCCAACCCTTATTTGCAATCAGCATCCAACCATTTCTTTTTCAACCTACACGTATGCTCCAGGCCAAACTCACGTAACTAGTTAGAAGATGCAGCCCACAACTGAACGGAAGACAAGTGTCACAATCGCACTCTTGCAGTAGTGAGACAATGATTATGTGACATTTGTTCTAATCCAATGAACAAGTCAACCATGCAAAATTTAGACTGAACGAACAATAGTAGTATATGCTCGAATCACATTTTGAAGAAATATTTTAGAAAACGTGAGCGAGGAAATACGTTAAAAACAATTTCAAATAAAGCAATGTTATAAGCTAAAAGTGAAGAAACAACAACTGGTCACGTTCTTCTATAGTACATTTTGGGACATTTTAGTCCTGATGGGTGTAGATATGATTTTGAGGGCTAATCATACACCCCGTATTGGCACAACAATAATAGTAAAAGCCTATCTAAGATGAAAGCAAGTAAAAGGTGTTTGGAATGAGCATGCCACCATGAATCACAAATCGTTTACAAGAATAGCTGAGACATCTAACATGCAGTCACAGGCAACATGCCTCGACCAATCATGACCGCGACATCTGCCCTTACACAATTTGTCAATATCTCTATCAACCGGCTCTTCATAAACACAACGTTGTAGGATGAGGCTGACTTTAGGTCTCCCGACGCACTTCTAGCTGATCTCAGTATTGAGGAGTCTTTTCCAACCTACTAGAAGCTATTGAAAATCACTTCTCGGTTTGTTAACTCATCAAGTCTTCTCTGTTGGTGTTTATCCTACTTTCTTCGCTTGAAACAATTTCTTCTTTGCACGATGTCATACCACCTGCTTTTACTTGATGTTTTCTTGGTCGGAATAATAACGTTTCAAGTTACTGACGTGGACAACAGGGTTAGTCTGTATCGATAGAAGCAATTGAATCCTATATGATGTCTTCCTCATCTTGTGGATAACTTCGACTAGTCCATAGAATTTTCGCACCAGTCTTTGGTTCTTGTTGCTTTGAACTCAAAGTTGATCTGACCTTAACTTATCATAACTCTCTATTTGCTTTGAAATTATCGTGGTCGACCCTTCTCTACATCCGTCTGGATGGTATTTTTGCGTGAAAATGTGATGCTTTAGTGGTTTGTTTTTGTCTCCCTTCTTCAGTAGAGGTGTTGGCTTGGTGTCTTTGCCAAGCATTTGAGTGATCACTGACAAGAGCCTTTGCAGGTCAAATAAACCCGACTGTGAACATGACATTTTGCTATTTGTAGAATTCAACTAGCTCATGCTGAGCCGCATGACATCTTGGTTGATGGATGTTTGTCTAAATGATCGTTGGGTTAGACTCCGTTACTACTAGGCATTTTTCTAGGCGCATGTACATGACTTTGTGTTCTAGCAGGATGTCAATCACTGACTATTTGGGCTCTAGAAGGTTGGATATGAAGGCTGACTATTTATAGTAAAAATCTTATAGAGATATATATACTAAATAATTATATATAGTAGGCGGTTACATGTAGTGAAGCTATATATAATAAACTGAAATCATATGTATACCCATTAGTCAGTGCTTCCTAAATGTACATTTCTCATTCTCCATATCCTCTCTTTGCATACCAGAAGTCATTAATACAAAACCATTAGTCAATATTTCTTCTTCTATTTTCTCTATCACGTTCTTTGTGTTCATTTAGATCAAGTGTGTGCATTGTTGTGTGATTCTAATAACTGGTATCAGAGCGAGGAGAGATTCACCACGATCTGTGAAGATGGAAAGTTCAAAGACTGGAATTGAAAAGTTTGATGGTTTCGATATCAGTTTCTAGAAGATGTAGATTGAAGATTATCTGTACGAGAAAGATATTCAGGAACCCATTTTGGGGTGAAGCTGGATACCATGACCACGGAGGAGTGGAAGCTCAAGGATTGTCACGCCGTAGGGTTAATTTGGTTGACGCTGCCAGGGAACCAAAGAAAGTGCGATTGGAAATGGTCCATACAGACGTTTGGGGACCATCTCCAGTTTCTTCATTTCTAGTACCAAAATTTCATGGATTAGAGGTCTCGCCCTTGCAACGACAACTCTCTGTTTTCGTTAGGCTAGTCAGATATCTCATGACCACTCTTTTTCTCCTCACCATAGCTAGACACTATAACGTTGATCCAGTTTTGTCTTATATAGTTAACGTTCACTCTTTAACGTCCGAGGACATTTTATAACTACCACGAAAATCAAAACATACAATAAATTCATACAAGTTTTACAACATATCATATACTGCTTACTTGGTCGTGGAGAGACGTGTCATCGAGCTGAGTCATAGAGATATACGACTCTTTATCCTAAAAAAAAATCTATATAATTTAAAATATGGCAGATACCAATCTGTCACAACCCAACTTTTAAGGGTTCAAAACTCAAATAGAAACTAAAATTGAGAGTGAAAACAAATAAAAATAAAAGTAAATTAATATAAAATAAGAAAATGTTGTAAAATTAAAATGAGATTGAGAAAACAACACAACATTAAATATAAAATTAAATTAAATTATAAGACGCTGTTGATCAAGTTTATCCAAACAAAAAAAAAAAGTGTTTGGGATACAATTACAAAAAAAAGAAAAAATACAAAAAAACTCAAACACAAAGACAGACTAACGCTACATAACAACACCATCTGTGAGTGCACAACCTTTGAAGGCTCCCTCATCTCAACGGTAAGTTCTATTACGAATCCATCCAAAATAATCACACCTGTGACTACATCTCCTGACTTTAAACTGCTAGTCTGAACATGGTTTCGTCACGAAAGCTTTAGAGATAAATCTATCTTTACAAAAATATTTTTCTCTTAATTTAAAATTAGTCATAAAAAGAAATAATTAGGTACAAATTTGGTCTAGAATTCAAAACTTTTAAATCTTACTGTTACTTAACTAGATTCAAATCTAGATTCTTGAACTCCTAGTACCATAATACTGTTACTTAACTAGTTCCCTTACCTAACTAAAGTTTATCTCCTCTTTAATGAAGCATGAATTGCACTGAAGTTCATGAAATGCTTATAGACTCCAATTGTGAGTACTATTAATGCAATCATGTTTCATATGAGTTTGTCATAAATGAAACTAAGGTGCATTCAATACAACTTTATTTTCTTGTCATACGAGGCAAAATAGAAAAATTAAATCAAACAAACTAATGAACTGAATCGAATCAATCCAACCAAAATTGATTAGTTTGTTTCTTTTGTTGGGTTGTTGGTTTATTTGATAACCCTTGTATATTATAACGATTCAAAGAGAATAATATATTTAAGTAGAAGCTAAAAATATTTGGTGTTCAAGAAAAGGCATTTGGTTTAGTGGTATGATTCTCACTTGGGGTGCAAGAGGTTTTGAGTTCAATTCTTGAAATGCCCCTATGTTTAAATCTTTTCTTATCTAAGGACATCATATTCGAAATCAACCTAACTTCATATTCGACATTTTACACTTACCATCATGCTCTTAATACTCATAGTCTTAACATCTCATCCCAAGGCTTTATTCTCCAAGACAAATTCTACATCCAAGGTATTCTCGAAGACAAATTCTACATCCAAGGACTTCACGTGTTTCCTGCAATACGACCTTAATACCTTGGCCTAAGGCTTCATACATACGTTTCAAGTGGTATAATACCTAGGCCTAAGGTTTCATACATACGTTTCAAGTGGTATAACAAGGGCATTAGGCTTCATGCATACGTTTCAAGTGGTATAACAAGGGCATTAGGCTTCATGCATACGTTTCAAGTGGTATAACAAGGGCATTTGGTCTAGTGCTATGAAAGTTCGATTCTCAAAATGCCCCTTCAAGAGATTGTAGTATGAAAGACATTTACCAAGTAAATAAATACATTAAAATAACACATATGTAAACTATGTTATTAATATTTTATTTATATTACATCTTTCCTTATTTATGAAATAATGATCGGAGATATTTTTCATTTTCACAATTAGACGAGAGGTTTAGGATTTTTTAATGTAAGAATCGTGGGGATGTAGCTCAGATGGTAGAGCGCTCGCTTCCGATGTGGAAAGTACGGAGATCGATACCTTGCATCTCCAAATGAATCGATCACTAATATATTATTTCTTTTCAATTTTTTCTTATTTACGACATAATGAGCAGGGATAGTTTTTCATGTCACTATTATTGATGACGACACGTTTAGGATTTTGGGACGTGAGAATCGTGGGGATGTAGCTTAAATGGTAGACCGCTTGCTTTGCATGCGAGAGGTACGGGGATAGATACCACGCATCTCCAAAATAAAACTATCTATTATTAAATATATTATTGAAAATTATTTCTTTTCAAATTTTCCTTATTCATGACAGATTGAGTAGCAATATTTCTTCATTTTCACTATTATTGATGATGAAAAATTTAGGGTTTTGTGATGCAAGAATTGTGGGGATGTAGCTGCGCTTAGCATAAAAGAGGTATGACTTAGCATACGAGAGGTACGAGGATTGATACCTCGCATCTCCAAAAGAAACTATTTATTATTAATATTTTATTTCTATTCAATATTTCCTTATTTATGACATAATATGCAGAGATACTTTTTCATTTTCACAATTATTGATGAAGGGACGTTTAGGGTTTTCTGATGTAAGAATCGTAGGGATGTAGTCCAAATGGTAGAGCGTTCATTTCCCATGTGGAAAGTACGGGGATCAATACCTTGCATCTCCAGTTGAATCGATTACTAAATATATTATTTCTTTTCAATTTTTTCTTATTTAGGACATAATGAGCTCGGATAATTTTTCATTTTCACTATTATTGATGACGAGATGTTTAGGACTTTGTGACATAAGAATTGTGGGGATATAGCTTAGATGGTAGAGCACTCGCTTTGCATGCGAGAGGTATGGGGATTGATACCCTGCATCTCTAGATTTTCTTCATTTTCACTATTATTGATGATGGGAATTTGAGGGTTTTATGATGCAACAACTGTGGGGATGTAGCTTATGATGGGAAATACGTTATTAATATTTTACTTCTATTCAACCTTTCCTTATTTATGACATAATTAGCGGAGATATTTTTTCATTTTCACTAGAATTGATGACGGGACATTTAGGGTTTTTTGACATAAGTATTGTGGGAATGTAGCTTAGATGGTAGATTGCTTGCTTAGCATGCAAGAGGTACGGGGATCGGATCGATACCCCATATCTCCAAAAGAAACTATTCGTTATTACTATTTTATTTCTATTCAATTTTTCCTTATTTATGACATAATGAATAGCGTTATTTTTTTATTTTCACTATTATTGATGACGAGATGTTTAGGATTTTGTGACGTAAGAATCTTGAGGATATAGCTTAGATGGTAGAGCGTTTGCATCCCATGTGAGAATTACTGGGATCGATACCATGCATCAACAAAGGAAACGATTACTAAATATATTAGTTCTTTTAAATTTTTCCATATTAATGACATAATGAGCGGGGATAATTTTTCATTTTTAATATCATTGATGACGGGAAGTTTAGAGTTTTTTTATGTAAAATGTAAAATCGTGGGATTGTAGCATGCGAGAGATACGGGGATCGATACCTCGCATCTCCAAAAGAAACTATTCGTTATTACTATTTTATTTCTATTCAATATTTCCTTATTTATGACATAATGAGTAGCGATATTTTTCATTTTCACTATTATTCATGACGAGACGTTTAGGGTTTTGTGACGTAAAAATTGTGGAGATGTAGCTTAGATGGTAGAGTGCTCGCTTTGTATGCGAGTTGTACGGGGATTGATAACCCGCATCTCCAAAAGAAAGTATTTAATTTGTTATTATATTTTTTCATTTTCACAATTATGGATCCCCGCATCACCAATCCAAACTATTTGTTATTAATATTTTGATATTTTTTTTATTTTCACTATTATTGATGATGGGACATTTAGGGTTTATGATGTAAAAATCATGGGGATGTAGCTTAGATGGTAGAGTGCTCGCTTTGCACCAAAAATAGAACTATCTATTATTAAATATATTATTTCTTTTCAATTTTTCCTTATTCATGACATGTTGGGTAGCAATATTTCTTCATTTTCACTATTATTGATGACGGGAAATTCAGGGTTTTGTGATGCAAAAATTGTGGGGATGTAGCTCAGATGGTAGAGTGCTCGCTTAGCATGCGAGAGGTACGGGGATTGATACCCCGCATCTCCAAAAGATAGAAATTATTTTTTTAAGTATGAGTTAATTTAACATGTTATGTATCCGTGGGTACGAGAGAAAAAGAAAAGATACTTATATAAGGATTATTATATCATTATGGCTATGCCATTTTTATAGATAAAAGAGAGTAATGTCCCACAAGCACATATAGAGAAAGGAAAGATACTTGTATAAAAGTAAAGATACTTATATAAGGATTATTATATCATTATGGCTATGCCATTTTTATAGATAAAAGAGAGTAATGTCCCACAAGGACATATAGAGAAAGGACTTATTGTAAGTAAAGAAAGCAATCTAGTAGTTATACTGCTACTTGTGAAGAGGGAATTTGATGAATTCCTCAAAAGATAAGAGCTTATAGGATGGTGGTAGCGTCCCATGCATATGACGGAACTTCTTCACAATTGCAATATCTGACCAATGAACATTATTGTCATTTATAGCTTCTATCACAATACTATAAAATTTGGGGTCAAGGCCTATATGGGACTGAAAAGACCATTCACCACACGCTTGTAAATTAAATTATATCTATCACCTCTGAAATTTTCCACGGCAAACCTTCCAATAGCTTGCACTTCTTCATCATTGAAATCCTTAATTGGAACTAGATTTTAAGGCAAATCTTCTCCACGACTCACTTTTGAACACTTTTACAGATAGTTTCAACAAACTTACTTTGCTCGTGAATACTTT
This sequence comes from Cucurbita pepo subsp. pepo, assembly GCF_057944985.1. Taxonomy (NCBI): domain Eukaryota; kingdom Viridiplantae; phylum Streptophyta; class Magnoliopsida; order Cucurbitales; family Cucurbitaceae; genus Cucurbita; species Cucurbita pepo. Next base: position 11,441,973 of record NC_141807.1, read on the forward strand.
GGAGTTCAATATTTATAGTTGGAGAACACTATTCAAATTGATATGGTCGAATCTTACAACAAAGTCTTATTGAGCCTCACTCTATTAGGAGATAGCCTCGAATCAATTTCTTTAGTTTGGGCAATGGTTGCATTGTTTTAGTCAAATAACCGAGACTAGTGTATTACCAATAGTATAGACATTTTGTACGTGTATTTTCTTACATATTAACAATTGTATACAAATAATAATTAAATTTATGAGTAGAAGTTTGGATGGAGTTTTATTAAATAGGTACTTAAATTATATATAAAAATATATAAGATTTTTATTTTTTATTTTTTTTATATACATTTAGGAGAACAAAACAAAGTTTCGAGAAGAGGTCATTCCTGCCATGTTTTAATTTTTATTCTTTTATTTCTCGAAGATTAAAAAAAAAAAGTTATCCTCTCTCAAATATGGTTCGTTATTTGATTATTTTCTCTTGAGTGAATTTTAAGTGAAACACATTCTCTACACAAGTAATTGCAAGATGCAAGCTTCACACCAAGAGGAATCAAAGTCCCAACTATCAACGTACTTAAGTGTCAATTTTTATTCTCCATCTCAACATAAATTAAACTTATTTTCGTGAAGATATCTATTTATAAAAGCAAAATATCTCAGAGTCACAAAAATAAAAATGAGATATAGATACGAGACATAAATATTATACCAAATAGATATGATAACTGTAAGGATTAGATTTGATCGAGTTATTTGGATTAGATTTTATCTAGTTATTTGAATTAGACTTGATTTAGTCATTCTTGAATTGGATGAGAGATTTCTCCCGATTCTTCTGATCTTTCCAGTTTTCTTTTTTTGTTCCTAACATTTTGGTATCAAAGTCATGCCCTAAACTAGTTAAAACTAGAAGCAGCAGTCTTCTACGTGTGTCATAATAAAAGTATGTCGATGGAGAGTCCACTTGTGCCGTCTGCTGGAGGAAGGAGTCAAGGTCGTGGAAGCTTTAGAGGCATAGGAAGGGGACGAAGCAGACAAACCTTCAACAAGGCCATAGTGGAGTGCTATAACTGTCACAAGCTAGGACATTTTCAATGGGAATGTCAAAGCAATACCAGACGAGGCAGACAAACCTTCAACAAGGCCACAGTGGAGTGCTATAACTGTCACAAGCTAGGAAATTTTCAATGGGAATGTCAACGCAATACCAGACGAGGTAGACAAACCTTCAACAAGGCCACAGTGGAGTGCTATAACTGTCACAAGCTAGGACATTTTCAATGGGAATGTCAAAGCAAGGAGAAAGAGACAAACTATGCAGAGAGTCAAGAAGAGATGTCGCTGGGGCTTACGTGAATATGAATAAGGCCAATAGAGAAGATATGTGGTTCCTTGACTCGGGATGTAGCAATCATAAGTGTGGGAAGAGGAATATTTTTCAGATTTTGATGGAAGTTTCAGAGATTCAATGAAGCTGGGCAATAATTCAAGCATGGTTGTAACTGGAAAGGGTAATGTACTGCTGGAAGTGAATGGAATCATAATGATAATCACAGGAGTGTTCTATGTGCCAGATCTGAGGAACAATTTGTTGAGTATTGGTAAATTGCAAGCAAAGGGGTTACCTTTTTGTTTCAAAATGGAACATGCAAGGTGTTTCATCCTGAGAGAGGCTTAATCATGGAGACAAAGATGTCTTTGAATCGAATGTTCGTATTGCATGCTATATCTCAGCCTGTAGCAGCCGTTCAAACTCAATTGAAACTTATGGGGAAAAGTGTATCAAGGTCTCTGTCGTACACTCACCGCTCCAATTCCTATCGCCATAGTCAGAGAAGCAGAAGGGACCCAAGTTCTTCCCCCTATCATTCCACTACCAATTCCAGGAGAAGCAGCCGTACAAGTTCCCTCAGCCACCAACGCAGAAGTAGGTCTTTCTCGTTATCTCCCTTCCCCAAATCGTCCAGTTCCAATCCTAGTCGTGCATCCACTGATCGGAATCATTCCATAGAGAAGCTTAAGAAAGAGGAAGAAGAGAAGAAAAGGCGTGAAACAGAGTTGAAGAAGTTAGAAGAAGATGCAACTAGGAGGATGGAAGAACTAATTCAGAAGAATGTTGAAGAAAGGCTAAACTCTAAAGAGACTAAATTAGAAATACAGAGGCGAATAGAGGAAGGTTGCACGAAGTTGTTTGATGATGTTGATGTGCAGCTTGAGAAAGAGAAAGAAGCCGCTCTTACTGCTACAAGACAAAAAGAAGAACAAGCACGAAAAGAGAGAGAAGAGCTAGATAAAATGCTGGAAGAGAATAGAAGAAGGGTAGAAAAAGTACAGCGACGATTAGTTCTGGAGCTGCAGCGGAAGGAAGAAGAACAATATTGTGAGCTTTAGTTGATTTAGAGATAAAAAGAGGAGGCAGCTCAGAGAACTAAGCTAGATGATAAGAGTTTGAGTTATGTTTTGCTGGGAGTTAGTGAAGAGTCAAAAGCTTACAGACTCTATGATATAGAAACGACAGATGAAAATAAGGATATAGAAGCGGCAGATGAAAATACTGCAGAGGAAAATATTTCATCTGGCTCTTTGGCTGAAGCAAGCTCTCCTTGCTTGAATAAGGCAAGGAATAAGAGACCACCAGTCTGGATGAGAGACTATGCAATAGGATAAGTTTTTTTTTTTTTGTAAAGAAGATGATGAAGCTCAGCCATGTTTACCCCTACTGAACCTGCAAACTTTGTAAACTTTAGAGAAGTATTGAAGAGTGAGAAATGGAGGCAAGCCAGGGATCTGGAGCAATAAACAGAAATGACACATGGGAATTGATGAAGTTACCTGGTGGAAGTTTGGTATGAGGTCCTTGATATAAACTGATTACTATTCGTGTTCAGTTTAAGGGAGGGATTGTTAGGATTAGATTTGATTGAGTTATTTGGATTAGATTTGATCTAGTCATTTGAATTAGATTTGATTTAGTCATTCTTCAATTGGATGAGAGATTTCTCCCAATTCTTCTGATCTTACCGTTTTCTTTTTCTGTTACTAACAGTAACATGTCATTCTTACCGTTTTCTTAAATGCTTCCTAATTATTATTATTTTTTTTATGAATTAGGTTATGAAGATCATTTGAATTATAAACGCTTTAATTCAAACAATATTTAATAACTAATCATTTTAATATTTATACTCAAATATACTAACAACTACTAGTAACACTAGTCTCAATGACTTAAAGAATACAACTATTATCTCGAACTATAAAAAAATTAATTCCAACCTATTCTAATGGACAAACGCTTTATTAGACTCTATTGTAAGATTTCACTTCATCAATTTAAGTAGCGTTCAACTACAACTATAAATATCAAATTCTTAAGTATTCATGAATAAAATCGGCCTAACAATGTCTCAACTATTTACCAAAGGTGTTAGAATGAGCCGTGTGGAAGGGTTGCCTTTAGATGCTTTAGTACCAATTAAGGATGTCAATATCCTAGTAGTGCAGAATGCAGGAAGGTTCGGAGTTGAAAAGAATAACGAGAATAGTGGACATCGTTTCATTTACAAGCGTGTGGTGAACGGTCTGGTTGGTATGACTAGAGAACGTCGTCCTCGCAGAATTTATATTATTGTGATAGAAGTTATAAATAACGATGATATTCCTTGGTCTTTTATTACAAAGGTGCAGAACTTTTAAAGAAGTTCTCGAGTTCCTTGTCCCCAAGTAGCATACAACTACTAGAATGCTATCTCTACTTATAATAAATCCCTCTCTCTCTCGAAATATATATGTATGTGTTTGTGGATGTATTACTCTCTTTTATTAATGAAATATGGCATAGTCATAATGATATTATGAGTATCTTTTCTATCCCTCCCTTCCTTATCGCTATATAAAGAATATGAAGATTATAAGTAAAAGATGTACAAGTAATTTGTTACTTTTGAACTTAAAATGCTTATAATTCAATATATCTTTGTTATCAACAATAATTATCAAACGGTATATAATTTTGTCCAAGTAAGGTCGCTTCTCATTCCCTGTATGATATCATAACACAAAATCGAGCGGAAGGGTTAAAGATAAAATGGTAACAAAAACCCATTCTTCGAACTAACTATAAAGGAAGGGTTGGTTGGAAACCATGTCTATGCTTCTTTGCTTTAATCACACGTAACTAAATATATATAAGAACAACAGAATATGGCATGCCCAGTCAAAACATAAAAAATTTCTTGCCATGTTATAGTTAATGAATATGGTATGCACAAAGATCCGATGTCACACTTCATGATTGGAGACCAATACAGTGAGCTATGGTCGTCCATAACGTCCTTTGGTCCAATTATGTCAAGCAAATGTTGTAGCAAGCAAAGAGTTTTTAATAAGTTTTCTATTGCAAAGAGCTCGGTTTAAGGCACAAATGTCTCTGATGTGAAAGGCGCACCAATTCAACGAGATTTAAGTAACCATGAATAAGACACAGGATACAGCTTGTAAACAAAACGATGTCCATGACTCTTGTTATTTTCTTCCACTACAAACCTTCTAGCCTCTTGCACTTTTTTGTCATTGACATCCTTAATTGAAATTAGAATTGAAGGAAACGCTTCTCCACAACTCATTCTGGAACACCTATGATAGATAGTTTCAACAGATTTACTTTGTCGAGGAATACTTTAAAATTCGAAATTTATAGTTGAACGCTACTTAAATTGATGAAGTGAAATTTTACAACAGATGTTAATAAATCGTTTGTCTATTAGAAGAGAGCTTGGAATTAAATTCTTTATAGTTGGGATAAGGGATGTTTTAGTCAAATTAAGTATACTTTTTAGTTTTAAAATAAATTAATTTTTTAGTTTAAAATAAATTGATTTTTTAGTTTTAATTTTATTCCTAATAAATTAATTTTGATGTGGTGTTATGTATTTTAATAAAATTAATATTAACTTAATCAACAAAAATTTATATTTTTTTAAAAATTATAAGCTAAATTAATAAAAATACCATTGAACTTTGCACTTTATCTAAAAAAAATACTCATAATTTTTTTTAGAAGTTTCAATAATACACTTAATCTTTAAAAAAAAGAAAAAAAATCTATAGAAACTATTAATTTGTTTTTTAAAAAAAATACAGTTGAATTTTCAAAAAAAAAAAAAAAAAAAAAAAAGCTTCAAAACTACTCGTTAACTTTCAAAAGTGTTTAAAAAAAGATTGATGGGGAGAAAATTGTGTTCATGGAGAGAAAATTGAAGGTTATTTTAGGAGAAGGTTTTCAAGATCAGTATAAGATCGTGAAAACATAACAAGAAGTAATATCCTAGCTTAAGGTCGCCATTAAGAACCTACTAGTAAGAGTTGGTCGTGGATGAGAGTGGACTTTGGAGTGTGGGCCATGGACTAACCTCTGTTTTTAATCTAGTATTTTTTGTTCTTCAAGTCTGCTTCTTATTTTGTGTTTGTAATGAGTATGTATATGTAACACCCAAAAAATGAAGGAAATTATCTCCCATAAGAATAAGCCACTCATGAAAGACCCAATGGATAGAAAGGAAAAAAATTAAAGGATTAAGCAAGAACAAAGGACTTAGTCAAGTCACTGGTGTACCCTAACAAGTGATTTCATGGAGTTAAAGGCCTTTTGAAAAGGATTGGAAACGAAAAAGTAAATCAAAAGGGCAAAAAAGTCATTTTATCAATTATCAAAAATCTTTCCCGATTTGTAATTCCTTATCTAGAAGGAATCTCAAGATTAAAAAAAAGGGAAAAATGATAAAAAAGCGATGAGAAATTTGTAGAAAAATTTTGGATTTTTCAAGAAAAAAAATAATAAAATATTCGGAAAGTGGTAAATTACCAAAAAACCCCTAGAAGAATGGATAATTACAGAAATGCCACTCTAATTAGAATCAGAGCATCTACCGTGACCATCCGAGCAAAATCTTTCGAACTCAAATCTCAACCGTCGGATGTCCTCCAAAATTTGATATGATCTAGAACGAACACGCACGGATCATCACATCCAACGACTAGTATGCAAAGCCAAGGTCGAAAGGCCATGATCGGAGTTGATATCACCAAAAAATTATCTAGAAAGATCGATCTCTAAATAACGAAGATTCTGGAGCTCTCAATGTCGGTTCAAGCTCCTCCTATAAAGTCGGAAGTAGGAGCAACAATACGGAATAAAAATCGAGAAAGGTCGATCCCCCAATTGAAGGCAATAAACGTTTAGATTGTGTTTCTCCTACATTCAGATTTCTTCCAAATTCGAGAGCAATCCTCCACCATTTCTCTTCAGACTTATTCCTACCCTTTCTCAACAAGATTACCCACAAGTTCTATGAAGAAATAGAGTGCTGAAAGTGCCTAGAAACCATTCCCCCAATTCAATCCGCCATTGAAGAACTTCAAGAAAAACTTGAAAATTCAACCCGAGGATACATGATGACTCGTCGAGAAAGAATGATTCCAATTAGTTTCTGTACCTCCAAGGAATGCTTCCATAAAAGACCACGAAGAAAAATAACCTCGAGAGCGTGCCAAATTGAAGGAAATAGGTTTCAAAATTAAATTGGGGATAAGAGTCAAAATTCCTATATCCGATCTCTTTTCCTTCAGATTAAGGATTCCTCTAGCTTCAGAGGAAGAAGTTGAGTAAACTTGATGAAGGAATCCAGAGCTAAAACGTCGTAGAATAAGCTACCCACGAGATTAAAAATCTGGCGTTTCGAGTGAGTTGCATACCGAGAACGATTTCTGGAAATTAAGGTCCTACACTCAAAGACGTTCCTCCAAACCAATTCCTTTAGCCTGAAGATAGGATATGGAAGAGGTTTAATGAAGAAATAGAGCCTTGAAACCCCTAGAATCGGCTACCCAATAAGAAATCCTTTGTTTTATCTCTAGCTATAAATCAGATTTTGGATGAACTTTGGTAGCGAATATCTTAGGCTACGATCCACGAGAAGTTATCAAATAAATCCCAAGCCCTTTCTTGTAACATCCATCTTTAAGTTTCACGAAGAAATCGAGGAGAGAAACACTGTCAATGTGGTTGTACAGGCCGAGTTTCAGATGGCGGTGATGCAAAAAATGTGCATCTTATTTCTTTTCAGAGGAAGAAAACGATGATACGGCCAGTTCAACTGAACTGTCCAAGTCAACTCAAAAGTTGACATTTTCTCGGGTTTTCTCAGTAGATCTTATTTTATGAAATGTTGTATGAATCCTTTTCCCTAGAGTGGTAACACCGTTTTGTTTTAAAATGTCTTGTGTTGTCAAAGGTCCTACCGAGAGTAGAACCCAAGTCGTTGGATTCAAAGTCCAAAGTGCTAACCACTACACCATAGAACCCCTTGTAAAAATTTATTTTGGAGTGGGTTTCCTATTTTATGAAGATTCCACAAGAAGGGAGATCCTATCATGAGTCAAACTCAAGTTATTGGATTCAAAGTTCTAGACCTGTTTTATCTAACTCGTTGTGATCTTGAGCATCTTTAGAGTGGTTGCAGAAGTAACCCTCCGGTGTTGATTGAAGCTTTTGGAGAACATGTAATTTTATATATTTCTTATAGTTCATTTATATAATGTTGTATATTACAAACAAATTGAAATAATACTTTACATCCCCGTCTTTCTTTCTTTCGTGCAAAACTTAACATGAAAACTATGTTATTTCAATATTCACTCGAGAAACAAGGGGTGAAAACTATATTATTTCAAACCCTCCATTATTGCTTCTACTTTGCGTGAAAATGCTTCCACTAAATCATGTTACTAACTAGTTGGTTTGGTTTGGTTTGGTTCAATTCTTGGGTCCACTAGATTGAATTGACGTAGCTCAATTAAACTCTTGATAATATAAAAATCATAAGTTTCTTAAATTAAGTTAACTTAAAAGTTTAACCCCTAATTTTTTTTAGAATGTTTAGCTTTGTGTCTAGTTGATCTCTAAATGCTTAGAAGTATCTAATAAGACTTCTATTTAAGGAACTTTTCACTATAAAAGATGTAAGACTTCAGGTTTATTATTAAGGAATTTCAAATGAGTTATTTGATATATCATAGAGGACAAAATATTTATTTGTTTCAAATATCTTACGTTGACCATTCTTTTTTGTCAAGTATTTTGAATATTATCATTGTGAATTACTAATGGCATTAGATTGAATCTCATTAATAACAATATCCCAAAACTCAGGTAAAGATTACATCAAAATTAATACTTTAATTTCATCTTCAAAATTTATTTCCACTTAACTCAGTTGACTAATAATCATAATAGTCACCCGTGCACAAATATTTACAACCTTAAAAGGTAAAATTATAAGGAGTACAAGAAAAAAAGGGTTAAACATAGTTTCAAAATATAGAAAAAAAATAGTAGGAATTGGTCAAAGTCAACATCCATTGATCACTTATGACACAACACAACACATATGAGGGTAACATTTTTTCATTTCTCTACTATATTAGGCCCTTTGGTTTATTGGCTTTACAAGATGGAGACATGAAGTTTTCTATGTTCGAAATCAATTTGGTTGATTGTTTTCTGGTTAGCATTGGTACCATCAAAACTTGTTTATTTCTTTGAAATGTTTGAGTTTACAATTTACATGTTTTCATTTTTCTACTTTGTCTGCTTGCATTTAGAAATGAAGCAAAATTAGTCTGAGGGTTTTAGGCAGATTGTTATAATTCTAATTTTTAACTAAAAAGAAAATTAGTCTCGTTGTCACACTTGAAACTACCCTATAGGTATAATCGACCTATTATCCTTCCACCAATAGGAGAAAAAGGCAACGTTACTATGTGAAACTAGTTTCATGTCATTTATTCAACAATAAGGGTGTTAGCATGCATTTGGAAATGAACCCATATTTAAAAAATTTATATAAAATAGAAAAGAATTGTTATCTCAAAGACAATGATACTATGTGAAACTAGCCTCAAGATGCTTCCTTAACTCTTAGGGGCGGTAAACCAACGGTTCCTTCACCCAAGACCCATGGCCCGACTCCCAACATGGAAGGGATAATCTAGAGAATCATTCCAAGAACCCTAACGGATGGGTTATAAACTCACATTTCAGTGGGTTCTCCAAGCACGGATTGCAAGTTAAAAGAGTTTGAAAACAAAGTAAAATTATAAAAGAAACCAACCAAATTCGAATGGGTGACCTCTTGATCTGCCGTCAAATGCTTTACCACTGAGCTATGGACCCATTTTGCATGATTTCAACCTTAATGACCCCTTCTACAGAGTGTCAGTCTAAAAGTGTAAAAAGTGTCTCTCCAAAATAAAAGGGCCCAACCAAGTTCAAACGGGTGACCAGTCAAATTCTCTACCACTGAGCCATAGGTCCATTTTGTAGGATTTTAACCTTAGTGACCCCTTAGACATAGTGTCGGTCCAAAAAGTGTAACCAATTTCTATCCAAGATAGAAGGGCCTGTTAGGATCGGACAACAACGCACACGCTCGATCTAGATGAACACAAAGAACAGGATAGAGAAAAGTGCAAGGAGAACTCTGGCTAAAAGGATTTTTCTACTAATGACTTCACGTATGTACAGTAAGTGAAAATTACAGAGAATAGAAAGTACTTTTCAAAGCTCTAGCGGACGGGATATATATATAGTTCAGTTTACTATATATAGGTTTACCAGATTTAATCATGTACTATATATAGCCATTTACTATATATAGCTTTACCCGATTTAACCATCTACTATATATATCTATTTACCATATATAGGTTTACTGGATAAAGTTTTACCAAATATAGCTGTACAGGATATAGCTTTACCAAATATAGCTTTACCAAATATAGCTTTACCAGATATAACCGTTGACCAAGCTATAAATAAGCCGTAGGCTCCATAACCTAACAATTCTCCCACTTGGAGATTGATCTAGTTAACCAAGAATTTCATTCTCAAACGACCATGAGCATCTTCATGGTCTTCATGGCACCATATCAATGGAGGCTTTGCACAACCTCAATATTCCAACATCAACACATTTTGTCAACATATTTGCTGGATTCTTTGCACCCTCTATCTTCTCCAAACACATCACCATTTTTCACTAACCTGCAAGTGAAATGGTATCGTCTTATGTGTTTTCTCTTTAAATGATAGACCGGGTTTCTTCGCCAACTGTATGACACTATGACTATTTCTGTTAAGAATCTTTGTGCTGCTTCTTGCCCATTCTTCCAGATAGTCAGTCATCCATATCGTCTTCTTTCCAGCTTTAACTATTGCCGCGTACTCAATGTCAGTACAACGCATTTTTGAAGCCTAGACGTCCCATCATCCATGGCTTGCTCCTACTTGGTTGTATCCTCCAACTGTAGGGTCTCATCAAAGGGTTGTGGTTCCCTTTCATCAGCAACAGATAGTGTAATGAAGGTACATACATATCTCGTACTCTGATAGTACAGGATGATCTTCTCAACACCAGTTCAAGTGTCAGTTGCTCCACTGCTGATTCCTCCGCAACAACCTCTAGAGTTTGTTGAGTATCTTCTACAAGATCACTTGGTGATTTTCTCCGCAACTCAACCTCAACTCCCACTTGCTTTGTTGTCTTGGAACCTTGCTCCACATCTGGTTCCTCAGCAGTAGTCTTAGGAGTTTCTTGAGTATCTGCTACAACATCACTAGGTGAGTTTCCCTGCAACTCAAGCTCAACTCCCACTGTCTTCGTGGTCTTGGAACCGTGCTCCACATCTGGTTCCATTTCCAATCACACTTTCTTCAATTCTCTGGCGGTCCTTGTGAAGCTAACTCGTTTCTACTTGCTCATAACGTAGTTCTCACAACGACCCACATCAATAGATTTCAGACCTTCTAAAACTCTTTTCGCAGCCAGCCTCTTCATTCCTTTCGCGCTCATAGGTTCAAGTCTATTGTGCTGTAGACTTGAATTTGAAGCACTCTCAGCAACAGCAGCTATGTTCATACACCCTGCAGTGGTGTATAAGGTTCCAGATTTTGAGCCACGTGCTACCACCGTAGCACCCTTCATAATTTTCCACAACTCTTCCCTAACTTTGTTGCATAACCTGTGCTGTCCAACTGACCAATAGAGATCAGGTTCCTTCAGAGACCAGAAATATATCTGACATCTTTTAATGTCCACTGATTTTCTGTTGGAGTTTTTATGCGGACATCTCCTTTTTCTTTAATCTCCAAATCTTTGTTGTCGGCAAGATACACCTTCTCGAAATTTTCAGACTTGAAATTCCAGAACAACTCTTTATTTGGAGACGAATGAAAAGATGCACCTGAATCCAAAATCCAGGATTCAATCGAACTGTCCACGCTGGGGATTAGAGCATCCCCAATGTCTTCTGCTGAATTTATAGAATCATCACATCTCCAGATTTGTGATTCTGCTTTCTCTTTTGTCTTGTACAACCTGTCCGAAAGTGACCTTTTTCTCCACAATTCCAACACGTTACGTTTGGACTATTTGGAGATTTTTCTCGGTTCTTTAATTTTGAACGCTCTTTGTTTGGGCTTTTCGGTTTACTCCTTCCCCTTCGATCAACACTGAGAGCATTGCCTGGTGAATCTCCAGTTTCCCGTTTGCGAATACTTTCGCTGAGAACTACATCTCGAATTTCACAAAACTTCAGTTTATCAGATCCTCGGGAACTGCTGATTGCGGCAACAACAGTATCCCATGACTCCGGTAAGGATGACATCAAAATCAACGCTTTCATTTCATCTTCGAAATTAATTTCCACCGAACTCAGTTGACTTATGATCATATTGAATTCATTTATATGATCAGCAACAGGTCCACCTTCAGACATCTGTAGATTGAACAATCTCCACATCAAATACACCTTGTTCATAGCCGATGTTTTTTCATACATATTTGACAGCGCCTTCAATAGATCCGACGTTGTCTTCTACCTGAAATTTTTCACGCCAAACCTTCCAACAGCTTGCACTTCTTCATCATTGACATCCTTAATTGGAACTACATTGTAAGGCAAATCTTCTCCACGACTCACCTTGGAACACTTTTATAGATAGTTTCAACGAACTTACTTTGCTCGTGAATACTTTGGAGTTCAATATTTATAGTTGGAGAACACTATTCAAATTGATATGGTCGAATCTTACAACAAAGTCTAATTGAGCCTCACTCTATTAGGAGATAGCCTCGAATCAAATTCTTTAGTTTGGACAATGGTTGCATTGTTTTAGTCAAACAACCGAGACTAGTGTATTACCAATAGTATAAACAAATAATAATTAAATTTATGAGTAGAAGTTTGAATGGAGTTTTATTAAATAGGTACTTAAATTATATCTAAAAATAGATAAGATTTTTTATTTTTATTTTTTTTATATATATTTAGGATAACAAAACAAACATTCAAGAAGATGTCATTCCTGACATGTTTTAATTTTTATTCTTTCTTATTTCTTGAAGATTAAAAAAAAAAAGTTATCATCTCTCAAATATGGTTCTGTTATTTGATTATTTTCTCTTGAGTGAATTTTAAATGAAACACATTCTCTACCCAAGTAATTGCAAGATGGAAGCTTCACACCAAGAGGAATCAAAGTCCCAAGTATCAACGTCCTTAAGTGTCAATTTTTATTTTCCATCTCAACATAAATTAAACTTATTTTCGTGAAGATGTCTATTTATAAAAGAAAAATATCTCAGAGTCACAAAAATAAAAATGAGATATAGATACGAGACATAAATATGATACCAAATAGATATGATAACTGTAAGGATTAGATTTGATTAAGTTATTTGGATTAGATTTTATCTAGTTATTCGAATTAGATTTGATTTAGTCATTCTTCAATTGGATGAGAAATTTCTCCCGATTCTTCTCATCTTTCCAGTTTTCTTTTTCTGTTCCTAACATTTTGGTATTAGAGTCATGCCCTAAACTAGTTAAAACTAGAAGCAGCAGTCTTCTACGTGTGTCATAATAAAAGTATGTCGATGGAGAGTCCACTTGTGCAGTCTGCTGGAGGAAGGAGTCAAGGTCGTGGAAGCTTTAGAGGCAGAGGAAGGGGACGAGGCAGACAAACCTTCTACAAGACCATAGTGGAGCGCTATAACTGTCACAAGCTAGGACTTTTTCAATGGGAATGTCAAAGCAATACCAGACGAGGCAGACAAACCTTCAACAAGGCCACAATGGAGTGCTATAACTGTCACAAGCTAGGACATTTTTAATGGGAATGTCAAAGCAAGGGGAAGGAGACAAACTATGCAGAGAGTCAAGAAGAGATGTCGCTGAGGCTTACGTGAATATGCATAAGGCCAATAGAGAAGATATGTGGTTCCTTGACTCGGGATGTAGCAATCATATGTGTGGGAAGAAGGAATATTTTTCAGATTTTGATGGAAGTTTCAGAGATTCAGTGAAGCTGGGCAACAACTCAAGCATGGTTGTAACTGGAACGGGTAATGTACGGCTGGAAGTGAATGGAATCATAATGATAATCACAGGAGTGTTCTATGTGCCAGACCTGAGGAACAATTTGTTGAGTATTGGTAAATTGCAAGCAAAGGCATTACCTTTTTGTTTCAAAATGGTACATGCAAGGTGTTTCATCTTGAGAGAGGCTTAATCATGGAGACAAAGATGTCTTTGAATCGAATGTTCGTATTGCATGCTATATCTCAGCCTGTAGCAACCGTTCAAACTCAATTGAAACTTATGGGGAAAAGTGGTTCAAGGTCTCTGTCGTACACTCACCGCTCCAATTCCTATCGCCATAGTCAGAGAAGCAGAAGGGACCCAAGTTCTTCCCCCTATCATTCCACTACCAATTCCAGGAGAAGCAGCCGTTCAAGTTCCCTCAGCCGCCAACGCAGAAGTAGGACTTCCTCGTTATCTCCTTTCCCTAAATCGTCCAGATCCAGTCCTAGTCGTGCATCCACTGATCGGAATCATTCCATAGAGAAGCTTAAGAAAGAGGAAGAAGAGATGAAAAGGCGTGAAACAGAGTTGAAGAAGTTAGAAGAAGATGCAGCTAGGAGGATGGAAGAACTAATTCAGAAGAATGTTAAAGAAAGGCTAAACTCTGAAGAGACTAAATTAGAAATACAGAGGCGAATAGAGAAAGGTCGCACGAAGTTGTTTGATGATGTTGATGTGCAACTTGAGAAAGGGAAAGACGCCGCTCTTACTGCTACAAGACAAAAAGAAGAAAAAGCACGAAAAGAGAGAGAAGAGCTAGATAAAATGCTGGAAGAGAATAGAAGAAGGGTAGAAAAAGTACAGACGATTAGTTCTGGAGCTGCAGCGGAAGGAAGAAGAACAATATTGTGAGCTCGAGTTGATTCAGAGACAAAAAGAGGAGGCAGCTCAGAGAACTAAGGTAGATGATAAGAGTTTGATTTATGTTATGCTGGGAGTTAGTGAAGAGTCAAAAGCTTACAGACTCTATGATATAGAAACGGCAGATGAAAATAAGGATATAGAAGCGGCAGATGAAAATAAGGATATAGAAGCGGCAGATGAAAATAATGATATAGATGCGGCAGATGAAAATACTGCAGAGGAAAATATTTCATCTGGCTCTTTGGCTGAAGCAAGCTCTCCTAGCTCGAATAAGGCAAGGAATAAGAGACCACCAGTCTGGATGAGAGACTATGCAATAGGAGAAGTTTTTTTTTTTGTAAAGAAGATGATGAAGCTCAGCCATGTTTACCCTTACTGAACCTGCAAACTTTGTAAACTTTAGAGAAGTATTGAAGAGTGAGAAATGGAGGCAAGCCAGGGATCTGGAGACAAGCCAGGGATCTAGAGCCATAAACAGAAATGGCACATGGGAATTGATGAAGTTACCTGGTTGAAGTTTGGTATGAGGTCGTAGATATAAACTGATTACTATTCCTGTTCAGTTTAAGGGAGGGATTGTTAGGATTAGATTTTATTGAGTTATTTGGATTAGATTTGATCTAGTTATTTGAATTAGATTTGATTTAGTCATTCTTTGATTGGATGAGAGATTTCTCCCAATTCTTCATGATCTTACCGTTTTCTTTTTCTGTTACTAACAGTAACATGTCATTCTTAAAAAACTAGGACACTGATGTGACAATGATACATTAATTAAAAAGAATTATTTCAAAAAAATTATCAATTTTATATTTGAAATAAATTCATATAAATAAGTTTATATATTTGTATACTTAAAAAAAAGCTTAATGTATGTTTCACTCTCAAAATATATTCAAAGTCAAGTGTCTGATACGATGGATTATAAATTTGTAATGTATCTATTGTATTAACAAGTGTTCAGTACATGCCCAACACGTGTCAGATTAGTGAAACTAAGTTATTCTCATGCTCTCTTTACACCCATTTAAAGTAGTTTGAAAACTAGCACGTCAAATATTATAATTGACTAACTACAACTTCAATTTTGTGCTTTAAGGATGGTTTTGACCCAGGAGAAATAAAATTCTTAATTTAGTACATGGTAGCAAAGATGGACATGAGAATGAGTTATTCTCATATGGAAAGAGATTTAACCTTAAGTTATATCTCATATCCTCTCTTAACCAATTATTTAGTTTTATTTAGTATGTTTTAGAAAGATAGGTCCATCAATAGCAAAATAAAATAAAATAAAATAAAATAAATAGAATAGATTAAATTAACCAAAATAATGACTAACATAATTAAAAAAAAAAAACATAAAGGATGAATTGATTAAATTGGCTAATTGCTAACATAATTTAAAAAAAAATGTAACAAACTAAGATTAGGAACACAAGTAAAAAAAAAAAACACAAACAACCAAAAAATCAAGATTTGGAAAGTGTTAAATAGTTTTGATATATAGACATTTCAAGACCTTACTCGTTCAATTTTCCCATGAAATCTAACACTACAGCATCATAAAATTTAGAGAAATTATTGAAATTGATGTCATGTTCATATAGGTTGACTTTAATACAAAAGACAAATCGAACTTTCTTAAGGATAAATTGGGGACACCAGCCTAAGCTAATCAGGTAGGTGGCCTTACCATCCGTATGGTTATTGTAACGACCCTAAATTTCCACATATCTAGAGTCGCCACTAACGTCTCATGCTCATCTCTAATGCAGAATAAAAATCTAAGCATGCTCACCTTTATTAGTGGAAAAATTTAAAACTTCAGAATACATTAAAACATTGGAAAACACTACCGGACTTACGTGTTTCAAACATCGTGCTGGAGTTCAAAAGACAAAATAAAACGATTACAAATTAATTAATATAAATGAATGAAATGCAAACGCCCTATCCTAACCAAGACTAGGAATTTTAAATATGCAACTATCCTATGCACGCGCCACAGTCTCTGATCACGATGCCACCGTCAACCGTACATGGGAGCCTTGCCTTTACCTGAAAGACAATATGGCACACGGCCTGAGTATTTCGAAGAAATACTCAGTAAGTGACCCCACTATAGGGCCCATGCTAATGCAAACACATGCAATCATGAATAGGGACCTATCTCTAATCATCTTAGGGGTGGCCTCCAGTCCCGGACAAATTGGATGTGTAGTACTTCCCTACACACGACTCACACGTGCGAGTGTGAGTCCCTAGGGCGCTCGCACACCTCCCTGGACCCTCTGGTCAAGCTAATCTGTAGCGACGTCCGGAGGTCAGCGGAACCTCATAGTGTCATGCGCCTCATGAACACCCTCATCTGTGTGCTTTCGCACCTGTGCGCATTCGCGCTCATCATAAGGTGCACGTCCGCACTCATCATCTCTAGGGGAAGTAGCCCTATGCTTATGAACATACAAAATGCATGAGGTCCCTCTAAATCCATCGTAATGTCTCTTCTGACACAACCCTCTAGTCTCATCTCTTTGTTACTCTAGGTAACACATATCGTGGATATTTATATTAATATCAGTTTCATGCTCTTAGGGTTGTGTCCTACGTCGATCTAACGACATGATGCAATATGACACTCATCATCATCTAGCATGCTCAATATGGAAAACATCATCATATTAAGGTAAAAATCATGCAATCATCATGCTCATCATAATGCCACAACGTGCGTCAAACATATTAAGCGTCACTCAACAAAATATGTATAAACTGGCACATATCATCAAACATCATACAATTTATTTAGCCTATCCTATAGTAAGGCCACTTACTTGGTTGGCCTCGGCCGAAGTACTCCCTAAATAGCTAAACGTAAGCTCCCGTTCCGTGAGAGCTGCTTTCTACTTCGCTGGGGTTTGTTTCCTATCACACTATTCACCACTTTCCGTTAGTATTTCACAATTAATTTACCTATAATTTAATAAATGTGAAATACGGCTCTAAAACGGCCTCGGATACCTTAATCGGGGCCAAAAACAGATCCGGGAGGGTCGAAACAGTGAAAACCGGGCTGAAAATAGGTGAGCCGAGCCGAACAGCCGCTGGAGCGTCACCGGAGGGAGCCCGAGCTGTTTGCGCCGAGCCGAGCCGAGGACTGCCGCGCCGCTGTGTGACACGTGGCAGCAGCAGAGAAAGCCACGTCGGGCGGTAGTGTCGGGTCGAAGCGCGGGTCGCAGTCCGGTTCGGGTCGTGGTTCGGGTCGCGGGCTGTGGAAGGCTACTGGGCCAAGGCTAAACGTTGGGCCTCGGCTTATTGGGCTGGGCCGCAAGTGTTTGGTTTGCAGGCCGGCTCAATTGGACCGTGGGTCTAGTCTGGGTTGGTTCAACTAAACTGTAGCTTCTGGGCCGGTTTGAGGTTTGGGCCGCTGTAGTTGGGCTGGGCCGACGGCAGAGGCCAAGGGAGGAACGGGCTGACTCTCCCGGGTTCTGGGTTCGGGTTGACCCGGATCCGTGGATCTCGTCTTCCTTACCCGACTTTGGCCGATTTTCCGGCGAGCTTTCTCTCTCCTTCCCGCGGCGTTTCCGTTGCCGATTTCGGTCCTCTTCCTTCCCTTTTCCTCTTTGTTCGTCGTCCTTCTTTCCTTTTTGGGTGTTTTGCGGCCTAAAAGCTCCTAAAAGCCATAGATCTAAGAATCGATTAAGAAACCTAACTTTTCGACCTTGGTTACCGACGACGACACTTACGAAATAACACAAAACGCACCCTGAGTTATTGTGCTTTCGTTAGGGATCTCTCTTACGGTAGTAACAGGTCGTTTGGTGTCGGTTTGAGGGTGGTTTGAGGGCTCATCGGAGAAACTGGACACTCGCCGACGTTTGTCCGAAATCTCTCTCTCTCTCTCTCTCTCGAAATTTTCTCTCTTTTCTCCCTTTGCAGGTGTTCTGAAGATGCTGGGCTGAGGGTGGGCGTGCTGTGGCCGTCGTTTCGCGTGGGTTCCGCGAAACTCGGCGGTCGCCGGAAAACTCGCAGGTTTTCCGGCGACTGGGTTTTTTTTTTTTTTTTTTTTTTTCGTTTTCTCGTTTTCATTTATTTATTATATATATATATATTTTTTTTTTCTTTTCTTTCTTTCCCGGGTCGTTACAGTTATATTTGATGTTGACTGTGCTCGTGGTTCTGCAAGTGTCATATATATTGATATGTGTGAAATGTTTGTGAATCGATATGCTTATGATATGTTATAATATGTGAATTGTATGAAATACTTATGGTACCATGTGTTCAATGGTATATTTGAGATAGGATACGAGAAGGAAGCACTAAATGTAATGTAACGATAGAAGTAAGACATGTTCATGAAACGTTATGGTTTGGTTACGTATCGAAGTGCTATGGATATGACAGATTGATAACACCGATATGGTCACGATGGATTCATAAAACAATACGATTAGGTTATGGGTAGAAAGGGATAGGATTATGATAGATTGATAACACCGATATGTGTATGTTTGTGGATGTATTACTCTCTTTTATTAATGAAATAAGGCATAGTCATAATGATATTATGAGTATCTTTTCTATCCCTCCCTTCCTTATCGCTATATAAAGAATATGAAGATTATAAGTAAAAGATGTACAAGTAATATGAAGATTATAAAGAATATGAAGAATGTGAAGATTAATGAAATATGACATAGTCACAAAATGCTTATAATTCAATATATCTTTGTTATCAACAATAATTATCAAACGGTATATAATTTTGTCCAAGTAAGGTCGCTTCTCATTCCCAGTATGATATCATAACACAAAATCGAGCGGAAGGGATAACGATAAAATGATAACAAAAACCCATTCGTCGAACTAACTATAAAGGAAGGGTTGGATGGAAACCATGTCTATACTTCTTTGCTTTAATCACAGGTAACTAAAGATATATAAGAACAACAGAATATGGCATGCCCAGTCAAAACATAAAAAATTTCTTGCCATGTTATAGTTAATGAATATGGTATGCACAAAGATCCGATGTCACACTTCATGATTGGAGACCAATACAGTGAGCTATGGTCGTCCATAACGTCCTTTGGTCCAATTATGTCAAGCAAATGTTGTAGCAAGCAAAGAGTTTTTAATAAGTTTTCTATTGCAAAGAGCTCGGTTTAAGGCACAAATGTCTCTGATGTGAAAGGCGCACCAATTCAACGAGATTTAAGTAACCATGAATAAGACACATGATACAACTTGTAAACAAAACGATGTCCATGACTCTTGTTATTTTCTTCCACTACAAACCTTCTAGCCTCTTGCACTTTTTTGTCATTGACATCCTTAATTGAAATTAGAATTGAAGGAAACACTTCTCCACAACTCATTATGGAACACCTTTGATAGATAGTTTCAACAGATTTACTTTGCCGAGGAATACTTTAAAATTCGATATTTATAGTTGAACGCTACTTAAATTGATGAAGTGAAATTTTACAACAGATGTTAATAAATCGTTTGTCTATTAGAAGAGAGCTTGGAATTAAATTCTTTATAGTTGGGATAAGGGATGTTTTAGTCAAATTAAGTATACTTTTTAGTTTTAAAATAAATTAATTTTTTAGTTTAAAATAAATTGATTTTTTAGTTTTAATTTTATTCCTAATAAATTAATTTTGATTCGGTGTTAGGTATTTTAATAAAATTAATATTAACTTAATCAACCAAAATTTGTATTTTTTTTAAATTATAAGCTAAATTAATAAAAATACCATTGAACTTTGCACTTTATCTAAAAAAATACTCATAATTTTTTAGAAGTTTCAATAATACACTTAAATCTTTAAAAAAAAATCTATAGAAACTATTAATTTGTTTTTTTTTAAAAATACTGTTGAATTTTCAAAAAAAAAAAAAAAAAGCTTCAAAACTACTCGTTAACTTTCAAAAGTGTTTAAAAAAAGATAGATGGGGAGAAAATTGTGTTCATAGGGAGAAAATTGAAAGTTATTTTAGGCGAAGGTTTTAAGATCCTGAAAACATAACGAGAAGTAATATCCTAGCTTAATGTCGCCATTAAGAACCTACTAGTAAGCTACTTTCTAAGTTTTACTCACTCCATGTTTATCATTTTTTTTTCGAGTAACTAAGAGTTGGTCGTGGATGAGAGCGGACTTTGGAGTGTGGGCCATGGACTAACCTCTGTTTTTAATCTAGTATTTTTTGTTCTTCTTTTAAGTCTGCTTCTTATTTTGTGTTTGTAACGAGTATGTATATGTAACACCCAAAAAATGAAGGAAATTATCTCCCATAAGAATAAGCCACTCATGAAAGACCCAATGGATAGAAAGGAAAAAAATTAAAGGATTAAGCAAAAACAAAGGACTTAGTCAAGTCACTCGTGTACCCTAACAAGTGATTTCACGGAGTTAAAGGCCTTTTGAAAAGGATTGGAAACGAAAAAGTAAATCAAAAGGGCAAAAAAGTCATTTTATCAATTATCAAAAATCTTTCCGGATTTGTAATTCCTTATCTAGAAGGAATCTCAAGATTCAAAAAAAAAAAAGGGAAAAATGATAAAAAAGCCATGAGAAATTAGTAGAACAATTTTGGATTTTTCAAGAAAAATAATAATAAAATATTCGGAAAGTGGTAAAAAAAACCCCTAGAAGAATGGATAATTACAGTAATGCCACTCTAATTAGAATCAGAGCGTCTACCGTGACCATCCGAGCAAAATCTTTCGAACTCAAATCTCAACCGTCGGATGTCCTCCAAAATTTGATATGATCTAGAACGAACACGCACGGATCATCACATCCAACGACTAGTATGCAAAGCCAAGGTCGAAAGGCCATGATCGGAGTTGATATCACCAAAAAATTATCTAGAAAGATCGATCTCTAAATAACGAAGATTCTGGAGCTCTCAATGTCGGTTCAAGCTCCTCCTATAAAGTCGGAAGTAGGAGCAACAATACGGAATAAAAATCGAGAAAGGTCGATCCCCCAATTGAAGGCAATAAACGTTTAGATTGTGTTTCTCCTACTCTCAGATTTCTTCCAAATTCGAGAGCAATCCTCCACCATTTCTCTTCAAACTTCTAAATAACGAAGAATCTGGAGCTCTCAATGTCGATTTAAGCTCCTCCTATAAAGTCTAAAGTAGGAGAAACAATATTGAATAAGAATCGAGAAAGGTCGATCCCCCAATCGAAGGCAATAGGCGTTTAGATTATGGGTCTCCTACTCTCAGATTTCTTCCAAATTCGAGAGCAATCCTCCACCATTTCTCTTCAAACTTATTCCTACCTTTTCTCAACAAGATTACCCACAAGTTCTATGAAGGAATAGAGTGCTGAAAGTGCCTAGAAACCATTCCCCCAATTCAATCCGCCATTGAAGAACTTCAAGAAAAACTTGAAAATCCAACCCGAGGATACATGATGACTCGTCGAGAAAGAATGATTCCAATAAGTTTCTGTACCTCCAAGGAATGCTTCCATAGAAGACCACGAAGAAAAATAACCTCGAGAGCGTGCCAAATTGAAGGAAATAGGTTTCAAAATTAAATTGGGGATAAGAGTCAAAGTTCCTATATACGATCTCTTTTCCTTCAAATTAAGGATTCCTCTAGCTTCAGAGGAAGAAGTTGAGTAAACTTGATGAAGGAATCCAGAGCTAAAACGTCGTAGAATAAGCTACCCACGAGATTGAAAATTTGGCCTTTCGAGTGAGTTGCATACCGAGAACGATTTCTGGAAATTTAGGTCCTACACTCAAAGACGTTCCTCCAAACCAATTCCTTTAGCCTGAAGATAAGATATGGAAGAGGTTCAATGAAGAAATAGAGCCTTGAAACCCCTAGAATCGGCTACCCAATAAGAAATCCTTTGTTTTATCTCCAGTGATAAATCAGATTTTGGATGAACTTTGGTAGCGAATATCTTAGGCTACGATCCACGAGAAGTTATCAAATAAATCCCAATCCCTTTCTTGTAACATCCATCTTTAAGTTTCACGAAGAAATCGATGAGAGAAACACTGTAAATGTGGCTGTACAGGCCGAGTTTCAGATGGCGGAGATGCGAAAAATGTGCATCTTATTTCTGTTCAGAGGAAGAAAACGATGATACGGCCAGTTCAACTGAACTGTCCAAGTCAACTTAAAAGTTGACCTTTTCTCGGGTTTTCTCAGTAGATCTTATTTTATGAAATGTTGTATGAATCCTATGAATCATTTTCCGGAGAGGTTATATAAGGTTGAACTGGCCAAGTCAACTTAAAAGTTGACCTTTTCTCGGGTTTTCTCAGTAGATCTTATTTTATGAAATGTTGTATGAATCCTATGAATCATTTTCCCGAGAGGTTATATAAGGTAATGAAGTTTGGGAGTTATTGGAGAAAATGCTCATCACGATCCATATGATTTTACCTCCTAGGATAACTAAAGTGGTATCCCTAAAGTAATAGATTCCCCGGTACAGGTCGCTATTCCTAAGAACTTATAAGTTCCAAGCTTGACCCAAGACATTATGCATAGAGGCCCCTATTTCTCTTTAGGTGGGATGCTATGGTATATGTACCATGAGCAGCCTGCACCACGATTTGCTAGCAGGATGCCACGATTATGACAACGCCACCTATGCACTCATGGGAAGTGGTAAGACCGTTTTGTTTTAAAATGTCTTGTGTTGTCAAAGGTCCTATCGGGAGTAGAACCCAAGTCGTCAGATTCAAAGTCCAAAGTGCTAACCACTACACCATAGAACCCCTTGTAAAAATTAATTTTGGAATGGTTTTCCTACTTTATGCAGATTCCACAAGAAGGGAGATCCTATCATGAGTCAAACTCAAGTTATTGGATTCAAAGTTCTAGAGCTGTTTTATCTAACTCGTTGCGATCTTGAGCACCTTTAGAGTGGTTGAAGAAGTAACCCTCCGGTGTTGATTGAAGCTCTTGGAGAACATGTAATTTTATATATTTCTTATAGTTAATTTATATATTGTTGTATATTACAAACAAATTGAAATAATACTTTACATCTCCGTCTTTCTTTCTTCCGTGCAAAACTTAACATGAAAACTATATTATTTCAATATTCACTCGAGAAACAAGGGGTGAAAACTATATTATTTCAAACCCTCCATTATTGCTTCTACTTTGCGTGAAAATGCTTCCACTAAATCATGTTACTAACTAGTTGGTTTGGTTTGGTTCAATTCTTGGGTCCACTAAATTGAATTGACGTAGCTCAATTAAACTCTTGATAATATAAAAATCATAAGTATCTTAAATTAAGTTAACTTAAAAGTTTAACCCCTAATTTTTTTTTAGAATGTTTAGCTTTGTGTCTAGTTGATCTCTAAATGCTTAGAAGTATCTAATAAGACTTCTATTTAAGGAACTTTTCACTATAAAAGATGTAAGACTTCAGGTTATTATTAAGGAATTTCAAATGAGTGATTTGATATATCGTAGAGGACAAAATATTTATTTGTTTCAAATATCTTACGTTGACCATTCTTTTTTGTCAAGTATTTTGAATATTATCATTGTGAATTAATGGCATTAGATTGAATCTAATTAATAACAATATCCCAAAACTCAGATAAAGATGACATCAAAATTAATACTTTAATTTCATCTTCAAAATTTATTTCCACTTAACTCAGTTGACTAATAATCATAATAGTCACCCGTGCACAAATATTTACAACATTAAAAGGTAAAATTATAAGGAATACAAGAAAAAAGTGTTTAAAATAGTTTCAAAATATAGAAAAAAAAAATAGTAGGAATTGGTCAAAGTCAACATCCATTGATCACTTATGGCACAACACTAACACATATGAGGGTAAAATTTTTTCATTTCTCTACTATATTAGGCCCTTTGGTTTATTGGCTTTACAAGATGGAGACTTGAGATTTTCTATGTTCGAAATAAATTTGGTTGATTGTTTTCTGGTTAGCATTGGTACCATCAAAACTTGTTTATTTCTTTGAAATGTTTGAGTTTACAATTTACATGTTTTCATTTTTCTACTTTGTCTGCTTGCATTTAGAAATGAAGCAAAATTAGTCTGAGGGTTTTAGGCAGATTGTTATAATTATAATTTTTAACTAAAAAAAAAAATTAGTCTCGTTGTCACGCTTAAAACTACCCTATAGGTGTAATCGACCTATTATCCTTCCACCAATAGGAGAAAAAGGCAACGTTACTATGTGAAACTAGTTTCATGTCATTTATTCAACAATAAGGGTGTTAGCATGCATTTGGAAATGAACCCATATTTAAAAAATTTATATAAAATAGAAAAGAATTGTTATCTCAAAGACAATGAATTCAAGTTAAAATATCTTATTAACGGATGGGTTACAAACTCACATTTTGGTGGGTTCTCCAAGCACGGATTGCAAGTTAAAAGAGGTTGAAAACAAAGTAAAATGATAAAAGGAACCAACCAAATTCGAACGGGTGACCTCTTGATCTGCAGTCAAATGCTTTACCACTGAGTTATGGACTCATTTTGCATGATTTCAACCTTAATGACCCCTTCTACAGAGTGTCAGTCTAAAAGTGTAAAAAGCGTCTCTCCAAAATAAAAGGGCCCAACCAAGTTCAAACGGGTGACCGGTCAAATTCTCTACCACTGAGCCATGGTTCCATTTTGTAGGATTTTAACCTTAGTGACCCCTTAGACATAGTGTCGGTCCAAAAAGTGTAACAAATTTCTATCCAAGATAGAAGGGCCTGTTAGGATCGCACAACAACGCACACGCTCGATCTAGATGAACACAAAGAACAGGATAGAGAAAAGTGCAAGGAGAACTCTGGCTAAAAGGATTTTTCTATTGATGACTTCACGTATGTACAGTAAGAGAGAATTACAGAGAATAGAAAGTACTTTTCAAAGCTCTGGCGGACGGGATATATATATAGTTCAGTTTACTATATATATGTTTACCAGATTTAATCATCTACTATATATAGCCATTTACTATATATAGCTTTACCCGATTTAACCATCTACTATATATAGCTATTTACCATATATAGGTTTAGCGGATATAGTTTTACCAAATATAGTTGTACCGGATATAACTTTACCAAATATAGCTTTACCGGATATAACCGTTGACCAAGATATAAATAAGCCGCAGGATCCATATCCTAACAATTCTCCCACTTGGAGACTGATCTAGTCAACCAAGAATTTCATTCTCAAACGACCATGAGCATCTTCATGGTCTTCATGGCACCATATCAATTGAGGCTTTGCACAACCTCAATATTCCAACAACACATTTTGTCAACATGTTTGCTGGATTCTTTGCACCCTCTATCTTCTCCAAACACATCACCATCTTTCACTAACCTGCAAGTGAAATGGTATCGTCTTATGTGTTTTCTCTTTAAATGATAGACCGAGTTCCTTCGCCAACTGTATGACACTATGACTATTTCTGTTAAGAATCTTCGTGCTGCTTCTTGCCCATTCTTCCAGATAGTCAGTCATCCATATCGTCTTCTTTCCAGCTTCAACTATTGCCACGTACTCAATGTCAGTACAACGCATTTTTGAAGCCTAGACGTCCCATCATCCATGGCTTGCTCCTACTTGGTTGTATCCTCCAACTGTAGGGTCTCGTCAAAGGGTTGTGGTTCCCTTTCATCAGCAACAGATAGTGTAATGAAGGTATATACATATCTAGTACTCTGATAGTACAGGTTGATCTTCTCAACACCAGTTCAAGTGTCAGTTGCTCCACTGCTGATTCCTCCGCAACAACCTCAGGAGTTTGTTGAGTATCTTCTACAAGATCACTTGGTGATTTTCTCTGCAACTCAACCTCAACTCCCACTTTCTTTGTTGTCTTGGAACCTTGCTCCACATCTGGTTCCTCAGCAGTAGTCTCAGGAGTTTCTTGAGTATCTGCTAAAACATCACTAGGTGAGTTTCCCTGCAACTCAAGCTCAACTCCCACTATCTTCGTGCTCTTGGAACCGTGCTCCACGTCTGGTTCCATTTCCAATCGCACTTTCTTCAATTCTCTGGCGGTCCTTGTGAAGCTAACTCGTTTCTGCTTGCTCATAACGTAGTTCTCACAACGACCCACATCAACAGATTTCAGACCTTCTAAAACTCCTTTCACAGCCAGCCTCTTCATTCATTTCGCGCTCATAGGTTCAAGTCTATTGTGCTGTAGACTTGAATTTGAAGCACTCTCAGTAACAGCAGCTATGTTCATACACCCTGCAGTGGTGTATAAGGTTCCAGATTTTGAGCCACGTGCTACCACCGTAGCACCCTTCATAATCTTCCACGAACTCTTCCCTAACTTTGTTGCATAACCTGTGCTGTCCAACTGACCAATAGAGATCAGGTTCCTTCAGAGACCAGAAATATATCTGACATCCTTTAATGTCCACTGATTTCCTGCTGGAGTTTTTATGCAGACATCTCCTTTTCCTTTAATCTCGAAATCTTTGTTGTCGGCAAGATACACCTTCTCAAAATTTCCAGACTTGAAATTCCAGAACAACTCTTTATTTGGAGACGAATGAAAAGATGCACCTGAATCCAAAATCTAGGATTCAATCGAACTGTCCACGCTGAGGATTAGAGCATCCCCAATGTCTTCTGCTGAATTTATAGAATCATCACATCTCCAGATTTGTGATTCTGCTTTCTCTTTGGTCTTGTACAACCTGTCCGAAAGTGACCTTTTTCTCCACAATTCCAACACGTTACGTTTGGTCTATTTGGAGATTTTTCTCGGTTCTTTCATTTTGATCGCCCTTTGTTTGGGCCCTTCGGTTTACTTCTTCCCCTTCGATCAACACTGAGAGCATTGCCTGGTGAATCTCCAGTTTCCCGTTTGCGAATACTTTTGCTGAAAACTACATCTCGAATTTCACAAAACTTCAGTTTATCAGATCCTCGGGAACTGCTGATTGCGGCAACAACAGTATCCCATGACTCGGGTAAGGATGACATCAAAATCAACGCTTTCATTTCATCTTCGAAATTAATTTCCACCGAACTCAGTTGACTTATGATCATATTGAAGTCATTTATATGATCAGCAACAGGTCCACCTTCAGACATCTGTAGATTGAACAATCTCCACATCAAATACGCCTTGTTCATAGCCGATGGTTTTTCATACATATTTGACAGCGCCTTCAATAGATCTGACGTTGTCTTCTACTTGATAATGTTGAACGCCACGTTTCTGGATAGCGTCAACCGAATCAGCCCCAAGGCTTGTCGATCCTTGAGCTTCAACTGTTCCATGGTCATGGATTCCGACTTCACTCCCAACAGAGGTTCGTGAAGATCTTTCTGGTACAGATCATCTTCAATCTACATCATTCAGAAACCGAAATCGGATCAATCGAACTTCTCAATTCCAATCTTTGAACTTTCCATCTTCACAGATCGTGGTGAATTTCGCCTAGCTCTGATACCAGTTGTTGGGATTGCACAACAACGCACACGCTCGATCTAGATGAACACAAAGAACAGGATAGAGAAAAGTGCAAGGAGAACTCTGGCTAAAAGGATATTTCTATTGATGACTTCACGTATGTACAGTAAGAGAGAATTACAGAGAATAGAAAGTACTTTTCAAAGCTTTAGTGGATGGTATATATATATATAGTTCAGTTTACTATATATAGGTTTACCATGTACTATATATAGCTTTACCCGATTTAACCATCTACTATATATAGCTATTTAATATATAGCTTTACAAGATATAGTTTTACCAGATATAGTTTTACCGGATATAGCTTTACCAAATATAGCTTTACCGGATATAACTGTTGACCAAGCTATAAATAAGCAGCAGGCTCCATAACCTAACAGGGCCCAACTAGGTTCGAATTGGTGACCTCTTGATCTGCAATAAAATGCTCTAACATTGAGCTATGGTCCCATTTTGTATGATCTCAACCTTAGTTACCCCTTCTACAGATTATCGGTCCAAAAGTGACCCTACCGAATCGGCTATGGACCAATTTTTTATAAATTGGTGGATTATCTATCGGGAATTAAACACAGGTCGTTAGATTTAAAGTCGAAAGTGCTAACCACTACACCATAGAACCACTTGTTAAACTTTATTTTGGCAGCGATTTTGATAAGCGCTAACAACACTGGATTTTGCAAAGCTAGAGGTCGTAGTATCCTTATATACTTTCACAAGGTGTTTTCAACTTCTTTTATAGGTAATTGAACTTTCGAGTCCATGTAAATGATTGGTTGGATTAGTATCAGTTGAAGAAGACAGAGGAGAGAAGAGAGACTTTGTTAGAAATTCTCCCATAGGTAATCCCCGAAGGTGTTTTCAACTTCTTTTATAGGTCAAATTTTAAAATCAAACCACAACAAAATTTACTTCTATCTAGCAAAATTATTTTTTTTTGTTTGAAACAAGATTATTCCCTTCTTTTTCTAAAACTAAATTTGACTCTCGAATAGATTTTAATAGTTTTGTTATTTAAATTTTCTTTAAAATTTTTGTACACGGAGTACAATGGAAATAATACTTTTTTTATTTATTTATTTTTTTACTATTTTGTAATTTGTATGGTATTATTGGAGGCTTTTGAATGAAACATGATAATTGATTCTATGTCCTCTTTGACAATTTTAGATACCTCCATATCCCATAGCTGATTTCTTTTGATTACATTAATGAATGTATGTAGATGTTTAAAGTGTTGATCTTAATGGTTTTAGAAAATATCAACACATCATCGATATAAACTATCGAATTTTTTTGAAAGGATTGAAAATATGATTCATAATCTTCTGAAATTCGGATGGAGTGTTATTTAGCCTAAATGGCATGACGATCCTCTCATTAAATGCTATTTTATATTTGTCCTTTTAGGAAACTAGAATTTTCCGAAATCCCAATTTCATGTCGAATTTTATAAAAATATTTGACTCTAAATTCTTTTTATCAAATCATTTTTATTTTGGATTGGATATCTTATTTATTCTAAAACCTTATTCAGAGGTTTGTAGTTAATTACCAGTATCAGAATTTCTGGTTTCTTTTCACCATGTTGTTAACCTAAAATGCCAGACATGACCACATGCTCTTTGAAGACCTTATCAGCTTCCTCTGCAAAATATCACCTAAAATGTCACACTATTTAGTGTTCGATGCTTTTTGACTTAACCCTAGGGTTCTATTTAAAGTGAACTTGTGATAATTTTTGTCAAATTATATATTTGAATACCTAATACATTAAGATATAATATCTTATTTCAATAATATTAAAATGTCGTAGAATATCATAATATATGTTTAATTAATATGAATCTCATTCAAATTTCAAATATATATTTTTATTTAATGTTTATGATACACATCAATTATTTTAATATTTAACATATCATATACGTTAATATGTTTTGATATTATACTTCAAGACTATAAGAACTTGCTCAAAGGACATGAGAGTTACATTGGCCTACAATGCATCTCATGGACGATGCAAAACTATGGTGGCGCTTGAAGGTGAATTGTATAAAAAACTGGTCATGCACGAAAAATCATGGGAAGACCATTGATGGAATTGTAGCAATCCACGCTCCCCTGTATGGGTTTCAAATCAAAGACCTAATGTTTGATGTTGACTCTTTTGAAGAAAGAGCCACATGATCAAACAACAAGAAACGTGGCGGTATCTTTGAGAACTCTATCACACACATAAAAAAAAAACGTGTCGAAGAGTTAGACATTACACAGAAGATCTGGCTTTCATCGAGGAGACCCGAGTTTGATTCTCGAAAATGAAATTTTATGTTCTTATTTCGTTTATTTTATAGTTTCATCTTTTGTCACCAATTATATTTAAACTTTGAGAAGCACTATAATGGATGAGTTCAATAGTATCTTAAATTCAAAAGACTTTTATGAACTTGGTTTGAGAGGCACTATAATGGTCAAGTTCAATAGTATCTTAGATTAAAAAGACTTTTATGAACTTTGAACCTTTAATACTGTTATGTCATAGATATTTGGTTCAATTTCAACAAGTGAGGTTGAGGTCATTCAAATGGTTAATGTGATAATCCGGTCATTTTAAAGGTCTCTTTTGTTGAACGCCATCATGGCTGAGATGACTGAGATGAGCACCATAGTGAGTTTGACAAGGAGGGTCGTAGAGAACCACACCCCAAGCCAAGCTCATGTTGGGCTTAACAAACTGAAAATCCAAAAACACAAACCCTTAAATGGGAACCAAGATGCTATGGAATTAAAAAGCTTTATTTCTGACGTAGAACAATACTTGAAGGTTACAGGAACTTGCTCATAGAACCTAAGAGTTACGTTGGCCACAATGCATCTCATGGACGGTGGCGCTCGAAGGTGGATGATATAAAAAATGGGTCATGCACCATAAACTCATGGGAAGACCGTTGATGGAATCGATGGAATCGACGCTCCCCTTGATGGGTTGCCAATTAAAGACCTGACGTTTGATGTTGACTCTTTTGAAGAAAAAGCCACACGATCGAACACCTCGAAATGTTACGGTAGCTCTAAGAACTCTATCATATGACCTGAGAGTTGAGGGCTATAGGAACTTTCTCATACGACCTGAGAGTTACGTTAGCCGCAATGCATTTCATGGACGATGCAAAACTATGGTAGTTCTCGAAGGTGAATGGTATAAAAAATGGGTCATGAACCATAAACTCATGGGATGATCGTTGATGGAATCGACACTCCCCTGGATGGGTTGCCAATCAAGGACCTAACATTTTATATTGACTCTTTTGAAGAAAGAGCCACACAATCGAACAGCTTGAAACGTCGCGGTAGCCCTGAGAACTCTAACACACACAGGGAAGGACGTGTCGAAGAGTTAGACATTAAGCAAAAGATCATGCTAAAACTCTTCAGCGATCTGACAAAAGACTTCAAGACATTTACACCAAAAATCCATTGTCATCCAACGGTAAGGATA
Organism: Cucurbita pepo subsp. pepo; assembly: GCF_057944985.1. NCBI lineage: Eukaryota > Viridiplantae > Streptophyta > Magnoliopsida > Cucurbitales > Cucurbitaceae > Cucurbita > Cucurbita pepo. Next base: position 11,473,303 of record NC_141807.1, read on the forward strand.
TCTGGCTTTCACCCTGGAGACCCGGGTTCGATTCCTGGCAATGGAGTATTATTTTCTTATCTTATTTCATTTAATTTTACAGTTTCTATCTTAGACTAAAAAGACTTTTATGAACTTCATACCCTTGTTAGAGTTATGTTATAGATATTTTGTTCAATTTCAAATGGTTAATGCGATAATCCAGTCGTTTTCGAGGTCTCTCTTGTTGAACGACATCATGGTTGAGATGAGCAGGTAATTCAAATGGTTAATGCGATAATCCAGTCATTTTCGAGGTCTCTCTTGTTGAATGACGTCATGGTTGAGATGAGCAGGTGATTCAAATGGTTAATGCGATAATCCAGTCGTTTTCGAGGTCTCTCTTGTTGAACGACATCATGGTTGATGAGCACCCGAGTGAGTTTGACAAGTTGGGCTGTAGAGAACCACACCTCAAGCCACGTTCATGTGGGCTTAACAAACTTAAAATCCAAGAACACAACCCTTTAAATGGAAACCGGGATGCTAAGGAATTAAAAAGCTTTATTTTTGACGTAGAACAATACTTGAAGGTTACTTGAGCTTGCTCATAGGACCTAAGAGTTATGTTGGTCGCAATGCATCTCATGGACGATGCAAAACTATGGTGGCGCTCGAAGGTGAATGGTATAAAAAATGGGTCATGCACCATAAACTCATGGGAAGACTGTTGATGGAATCGATGCAATCGACGCTCCTTCTTATACAAAATTTGGATCAACCAAGAGATAAAGCTAGAATTAGATTATGGAACCTTTTTCTAAATCGAGTCACTCCACAATCGAAGTTGATCAAGGCTTGATTGAATGACTCGGATGCAATCTACCACAAAATTGCATAAAACTTAGAAATGACAAAGATATGCTCGAATTTCTACACGAGGGATCATCTCAACTTGAGAGATCAATTTCATTGATCACAAATATGCTTTTACATAATAATGTGTGGGTATTTATAGTCTCCCCACAAAAGAAGTTAGTGGCCGTGATTTAATCTCGATCCTTTTAGATCTCCACAGAAGACGAAGTCAATTTGAGCATTACAAACTTTATGAAATTAAAATGAGAAATAAAGTTTTCTAACCACTCATGAAATGATGCTTGCAACTTCATCCGCTACTTCACCCATGCAAATATTTACTTTTGAATCTCCAAATGGTCTTGACTCAAACGACTCAGCTTGTCACACATGAAATGATGGTTGAACCTAGCCTATCCAATTTTGTAGATGAATGCTTGTTGAATCTTCTTGGCCTTGGGTTGGGTAATAGGTCCAGTTGGAACATCTTGATTCTTATCATCATCCCCCTCTTCAAAAGGATTCGTCCTCGAATCACAAAAATCATCACCTACATCAAAAGGACTCAACTCAGCAACATTGAAAGTAGAATGTACACTGTGATTCTTATCATCATCTCCCTCTTTAGGATTCTTCCTCGAATAAGCAAAATCATCACCTACATCCGAAGGACTCAACTTAGCAACATTGAAAGTAGAATGTATTGACAATAATAAAGGAAGATCAATTTTATTGTTTCATACAATAAAATGAGTCATTTTACTAAATGTCTTATAGAGCAGTCAAATAAAGAATTAGGAATCCACGCTATCTACAAACGCACTCCCAATTTAGCTATCCACGCTAACATTAAAATGAAAATTCATCAGTAAAATTATTTATGCTAACTCATTGAAATTTTAAAAAGAAATCATCTCTAAATTTAGATAAGATAGTAAGTTATATTACTTGAATCACGTGTGATGAAGGTCGAACAACACCTGACCTTCAAGTAATTTTAAAAAGAAAATTTTGAAACATTGAAAATGAAAATTCTGAAATTTTAAAAAGAAATAATCACAAAATTTAGATTAAATAGTCAAGTAATTTTAAAATGAAATAATCACTCATTTTAGATTGAATATTTAGGTTATGTAAATTAGTCAACTTGAATTAGGTGCGGGAACGTGGATCAAACACGTGACTTTCAGATCTTCAGTGATGCTCTCACGTGACTTTCAGATCTTCAGTGACGCTCTCCAAACTGAGCTATCCCTGCTAACATTAAAAATAAAAATTCATCGGTTAAGATATTTTCACTACTTCATTGAGATTTTAAAAAGAAATAATCACTAATTTTAGATTGAATAGCTAGGTTATGCAACTTAGTCAACTTGAACGCTCTGCAAACTGAGTTATCCCCGCTAACATTAAAAATAATAATTCATCGGTTAATAAAATATTTTCACTACTTCATTGAGATTTTAAAAAGAAATAATCACTAATTTTAGATTGAATAGCGAGGTTATGCAACTTAGTCAACTTGAATCAGGTGCAGTGAACGTGGATCAAACACGTGACCTTGAGATCTTTAGTGACGCTCTCCCAACAAAGCTATCCTGGCTAACATTAAAAATGAAAACTCATTAGTAAAGTATTTAGCTAATTCATTGATATTTTAAAAGGAAATAATCACTAATTTTAAATTGAATAGTCACGAGTGAAGTTATGTGACTTGAATCAGGTGCGGTGAACGTGGATCGAACACGTGACCTTCAGATATTAAGTCTGAACTAAGCTATCCCCGCTAACATTAAAAATCAAAATTCATCTGAGCTATCCCCGCTAACATTAAAACTAAAAATTCATAAAACTATAAGGTGCGATGAATGCAGATTTAACACAAGACCTTCCAATAATCATTCTGATGCTCTCCCAACTAAGCCATCCTAGATAACATAAAAAATAAATAATCACATGTTTTAGATTGAATAGTAAAGTTATGCAACTTAGTCAACTTATGCCAGTTGGATAAAAAACGTGACAGATCTTCTGCTAATTCATTGAGATTTTAAAAAGAAATAATCGATCTTCTACTAATTCATTGAGATTGAGATTTTAAAAAGAAATAATCGCTAATATAGTGAACGTGGATCAAACGTTACCTTTAAATCTTCCTTCTACTAATTCATTGAGATTGAGATTTTAAAAAGAAATAATCGCTAATGCAGTGAACGTGGATAAAACGTTACCTTTAAATCTTCAATATGACGCTCTCCTTGAGCTATCCACGCTAATATTAAAATTAAAAATTCAAAAAGAAATAATCGCTAATGCAGTGAACGTGGATCAAACGTTACCTTTAAATCTTCAATATGACGCTCTCCCTGAGCTATCCACGCTAATATTAAAATTAAAAATTCAAAAAGAAATAATCGCTAATGCAGTGAACGTGGATCAAGCGTTACCTTTAAATCTTCAATATGACGCTCTCCCTAAGCTATCCACGCTTATATTAAATTTTAAATCTTCAATATGACGCTCTCCCTAAGCTATCCACGCTTATATTAAATTTGAAAATTCATAAGTAAAGGTCGCTAATGCAGAACGTGGATCAAGCGTTACCTTTAAATCTTCAATATGACGCTCTCCCTGAGCTATCCACGCTAATATTAAAATTGAAAATTCATAAGTAAAGGTATTTCCACTAATTCATTATATTTTAAACATAAATAATCACTGATTTTAGAAAGAATAGTCAAATTATACAACCTGAACAAAGTGCGGTGAACGTTGATCGAACACGTGACCTTTAGATCTTCAGTCTGACACTCTCCCAACTGAGCTATCCCCGCAATCGTTGGAAATGAAAATTCATCAGTAAAGGTATTTTCGTTGATTCATTGAGATTTTAAAAAGAAATAATGACTAATTTTTTATTGAATAGTCAGGTTATGCAAAAAGAAACTGATCCGATGAACGAGGAGATCGAACACGTGACCTTCAAATCTTAAATCTGACACTCTCCAAACAGAGCTATCCCCGCTAACATTAAAAATGAAAGTTTTTAAGAGGTATTTCCACTAATTAATTGAAATGTTAGAAAGAAATAATCACTAATTTTAGATTGAATAGTCAAATTATGCACCGTGAACCATGTGTGGGGAACATGGATCGAACACGAGACCTTTAGATCTTCAATCTAACGCCATCTCAACTGAGCTATCCACACTAACTTTAAAAATGAAAATTCATCAGTAAAGGTTCGCTAATTCATTGAAATTTTAAATAGAAATAATCACTAATTTTTAATAAGATATTCAAGTTATCCAACTTGTATAAGGTGCGGTGAACTAGAACACATTAGGTATTTCCGATAATTCATTGAGATTTCAGAAAGGAATAATGACTAATTTTAGATTGAATAGTCAGGTTATGCAACTAGAATCAGGTGCGGGAAACGTGGAGATCAAACACGTGACCTTCAAATCTTCAGCCTGACACTCTCCCAACAGAGTTATCCCTGCTAATATTAAAAATGAAAATTCATAAGTAAAGGTATTTCCGCTAATTCGTTATATATAAAAAAGAAATAATCACTAATTTTAGATTGAATAAGCAAGTTATGTTTTTAGATTGTATAGTCAGGTAATAAACTTGTATTAGGTGCGTTGAACGTGGATAAAACACGTGTGACCTTCAAATCTTCAGTCTAACAATCTCCCAACTGAGCTACTCTTGCTAACATTAAAAATGAATATTTATCAGTAAAGGTATTGGGTACGCTTCTGGAAATTCAACAAAAGGCAATAGTATTAGACCGAGATGCCAGATTTAAATCTCGCTTCTGGAAAATTCAACTAAGGCATTGGGTACGCAGTTATAGTACTACATTCCACCCATAAACAGATGGTCAAACAGAAATGCTCAAGCAAATATTGGAAGACATGTTAAGGGTATATGTGATGGATTTTGCAGGAAGCTCGGATAAGTACCTACCCCTTATGAAATTCACTTATAATAATACTTGCCAAGCCACCATACAAATGGCCACATACGAGGTTCTCTATGGACGAAGATTTCGATCCCTTATCTTTTGGGAAGAAGGGAGGCAAACGACAACTATTGGGCCAGAGTTGGTGCAAAGTACCAACGCCACAGTCCAGAAGATTAAAGCTAGGATACAAACCGCACAAAGCCGAGAGAAAAGCTATGCAGACCTAAGGCGCAAGGACATGGAATTGTAGGTAGGGGATCATATATTCCTAAAGGTAGCACTCCATGAGAGGGGTGCTCAGGTAGGGTAAAAAGGGGAAGCTAAGCCCTAGGTTTATCCGTCCCTTTGAGATATTAGAAAGGATTGGATCTGTGGCCTATAGAATCGGGCAATGCCCAAATTTGTCTGCAGTACATAATATCTTTCATGTATCCATACTACGGAAGTATACCCTAGATCGTTCGCACATACTGGCTCATGAAACTCTCTTCTTGAGAGATGACCTAACTTATAAAAAAGACCCGATTCAAATAATAGACAAGAAAGTCAAATGATTGAGAAACAAGGAAATCTCTTTTGTTAAGGTCCTATGGAAGAATCATAGAGTAAAAGAAGCCACTTGGGAAACAGAAGGCAAATAAGAACCTTGTACCTTGACCTATTTTAGAATAAACACTTTCGATGACTGAAAGTTTTCAAAAGAGAGGAGAATTTGCAACACTCAAGATCTCTAATAAGAGACAGTGTATAATCCCTACTAGGTTGTATCTAGAAGTAAAGAACAAGTAAAATTGAAAAAACATTGAGAAAATGGTACTTTTTCTAATTTGTATAAACTTCCCGAATCATTAAATTTTTTATAGAATAAGAATTACAAGTTGCTTAAAAAAGGAAGGCTCCGATCGGAGAAGACTTTTCTGGCAGAAGATTCAGAAAAATCAAGAATGAAATTATAGAAATTCTAGACGTTTCAATGGTAGTGGAAAATCCGTCTATAAATTATGAATAAGGGTAGACTATTAGGGGCAAGAAGCAAGCTTAATCGAGTACCCAATCGAGAGATACGAGTTTTTTGTTTTAGGGTATCGTGTTCATGGGTTTACCTAGAATTTGAGAACTATAGTCCACTATTCATTTCCAAACTTGTTCCTGCACCTTCTAAATAAGTTTACCCATAAGTTTGGTGAAGGAAAGAGGTCCTCAAAGTGCTAGTAGGTTTTCACACGAATTAGTCCACGTTAGGTTACCCTCTAATGTTTCCCTAAGCTAAAACCTCAACTCCTAAAGCCTAACCCATGACATTATGTATAAACCTAGGTTCATCAATAATCCATGTACCAAGTACCTAGAACTATGTGAATAACATGCTAAATAAGTTGCTAGGATCCATACCCATAAGTAACCATTATCTGCATTACGATGTGTACTTAAAGGCCCCTATTCCTCTTTAGGTACGATGTCCTGCAATATGTATCATGAGCTGGATGTTATGATAGGCCTACCTTTCCCATCAGCTAAACGAGATGTCCTGCACCACGATTTACCAGTAGGATTACATGATTATGACGACACCGCTCATGTGTTCATGGGGAGAAAATTGAAGGTTATTTTAGCGGAAGTTTTTCAGGATCAGTATATGATACATGACACGATGACCTCTAAGTTCTAAGATCCTGAAAACATAACAAGAAGTAATATCCTAGCTTAAGGTCGCGATTAAGAAACTACGAGTAAGCTACTTACTAAGTTTTACTCACTCCATGTTTATCATTTTTTTTCAAGTAACTAAGAGTTGGTCGTGGATGAGAGTGGACTTTGGAGTGTGGGCCATGGACTAACCTCTATTTTTAATCTAGTATTTTTTGTTCTTCTCTAGATTCAAAATAAGCAAAAAAAATGATAAAAAAGCGATGAGGAATTTGTAGAAAAATTATGGATTTTTCGAGAAAAATAATAATAAAATATTCGGAAAGTGGCAAATTACCAAAATACCCCTAGAAGAATGGATAATTACAGAAATGCCACTCTAATTAGAATCAGAGCATCTACCGTGACCATCCGAGCCAAATCCTTCGAACACAAATTTCAACCATCGGATCTCCTCCAAAATTTGATATGATCTACAACGAACATGCACGGATCATCACATCCAACGACTAGTATTCAAAGCCAAGGTCGGTAAGGCTATGATCGGAGTTGATATCTCCGAAAAATTATCCAGAAAGTTCGATCTCTAAATAACGAAGATTCTGGAGCTCTCAATGTCTGTTTAAGCTCCTCCTATAAAGTCTGAAGTAGGAGCAACAATATGGAATAAGAATCGAGAAAGGTTGATCCCCCAATCGAAGGCAATAAGCGTTTAGATTGTGGGTCTCCTACTCTCAGATTTCTTCCAAATTCGAGAGCAATCCTCCACCATTTCTCTTCAAACTTCTAAATAACGAAGAATCTGGAGCTCTCAATGTCGGTTTAAGCTCCTCCTATAAAGTCTAAAGTAGGAGAAACAATAAGGAATAAGAATCGAGAAAGGTCGATCCCCCAATCGAGGGCAATAAGCGTTTAGATTATGGGTCTCCTATTTTCAGATTTCTTCCAAATTTGAGAGCAATCCTCCACCATTTCTCTTCAAACTTATTCCTACCGTTTCTCAACAAGATTACCCACAAGTTCTATGAAGGAATATAGTGCTGAAAGAGCCTAGAAACCATTCCCCCAATTCAATCAACCATTGAAGAACTTCAAGTAAAACTTGAAAATCCAATCCGAGGATACATGATGATTCGTCGAGCAAGAATGCTTCCAATCAGTTTCTACACCTCCAAGGAATGCTTCCATAGAAGACCACAAAGAAAAGTAACCTCAAGAGAGTGTCGAATTGAAGGAAATAGGTTTCGAAATTAAATTGGGGATAAGAGTCGAATTCCTATCTACGATCTCTTTTCCTTCAAATTAAGGATCCTCTAGCTTTAGAGGAAGAAGTTGAGTAAACTTGATGAAGGAATCGAGAGAGGAAACATCGTAAAACAAGCTACCTAAGAGATTAAAAAATCTGGCGTTTCGAGTGAGTTGAATACCGAGAACGATTTTTGAAAATTAACGTCTTACATTCAAAGACATTCCTCCAAACAAATTCCTTTAGCCTGAAGAAAGGATATGGAAGAGGTTCGATGAAGAAATAGAGCCTTGAAACCCCTAGAATCGGCTACCCATTAAGAAATCCTTTGTTTTATCTCCAGCGATAAATCAGATTTTGGATGAACTTTGGAAGCGAATATCTTAGGCTACGATCCACGAGAAGGTATCAAATCAATCACTAGCCCTTCCTTGTAATACCCATCTTTAAGCTTCACGAAGAAATCGAGGAGAGAAACGCTGTAAATGTGGCTGTACAGGCCGAGTTTCAGATGGCGGGGACGTGAAAAATGCGCATCTTCTTCCTGTTTAGAGGAAGAAAACGAGGATATGGCCAGTTCAACTGAACTGTCCAAGTCAACTCAAAATTTGACCTTTTCTCGGGTTTTCTCAATTTTAACCCCATTCCAGACCGATTCTCATAGAAAATCTTATGGTTTCAGAAACTAGACACAATAAGAAGTACGTGGAAGGAAATTTTGAAGTAATTTAGATATTGGAAGCTCAAGAATGGACGTCCCAAACGTCGACACGAGGCAAGTAGCCACCTTGGACTTTTTGTTAAGAAATACTTGTAGAAATCGCTTGGATTTTCATATGAACCCTAAACCAAGTATATATTAAGGATATATGAAAGAAATACTTAAAGAACCGTGAGTTAAGACCCTGAACCGATCAAATAGCTCGAGATTTAAGTAACGTTAAAATAACCCACTATATGAGCACCGCTGCCTATCAAATTTTAATACTGAGCATATTATAGTATGTTGAGGTCAGATATGAAATTTGGTGGTCATTGGATAAGGATAAGTAGGTAAACCAAGAAACAGTGTAAAATGACCATAGTGACCCTAAGGTAATTTACCTTCGGTTCATGACCTAGATGACCTTCAAATGCTATGAAATTCATCGGTAGATCTTATTTTATGAAATGTTATATGAATCCTTATCCCAAGAGGTTATATAAGGTAATGAAGTTTCGGAGTTATTGGAAAACTTTAGTTAGCGAAACCAAGATATGGGAGAAAATGCTCATCACGATCCATATGACCTTTGCTATGAAGCACGATGTTTATAAGTTTTGTAGTCAATGTTGCCAATGTTTGCTGCACAAAAAAAGATAGGGATGTTAAATTTTTAAGTCACTCTTGGAATACTAAGTCATAAATTGGGTAACAAAATATGAGGAGCATTGCTTAGGGCTATTATTTATAAGAATATTAAGTCATAAATTGGGTAACAAATTATTGTTTTCAACTACATGTCATCTTCAGATTAACGAGCAAACTAAGGTGGTTAATAGAACGTTAGGAGCATTGCTTAGGGCTATTAACAACAACTCTTTAATAAACTAAAATCATACCGTCAACATACTTAAACTATATAAAACTCTCTCGCCTCCCCTATTAAGTTTAGCTCTCCATACAAACTGAATTAAATAGAGGAATCCGCATCTTCATCATGTAAAATTGATGGAATAAGGAAAGAGAACAAGGAAATAGAGAGTTATCCCGGTTTGTTGCCGTTCGTCAATGGAAGTTCCATTCTCTTGAGCTCTCACGTCCACCTCTTTGCCCTAATCAATCCTTGTTGGTCTCCTTTTCTTTCTGCTGTCAACAGCTGCTGGATTAGTATTTTCTTCTTCTTCTCTGGTTTCACAGCAGAGGCTGCTGCTGTGTAATTCGATTTTCTCCCCCAAAATGTGGCTCCTCTCCTGTTGGTCTTCCTTTTCCTTTTATATTGAGCATGGGTTCCCCTTTAGGGCTGAAAAGGAATAAGTAGTCCACATAGGATGTTCCTCATTGGGTAGTCAATGACCCACTTGGACTGATGACGTGGATTTAAACTTTTCATGTCATCCCCCATTTGTTTCCAAATTTGCTACTCCCACATGGTTTAGCATAAATGTCTGAAATTTTACCATATAACTCAACTAAATATACAATTAAGATCAATTTATGCCAAATCATATTTTTTTTTTTCATGTTAGACCGCAATAAACGATTTCATGCTCACTAAGTAGTAGAATAAATGGGTAATAAATGAAAAAATTGTGAATAAGGGTGCAATATTAACTATAAAAAGACTTGATATAACTCCACTTTAGAGAGTTATCAATATTATAATGGCTACTACCTAAATTATAACCTAAAGTTGATAATTGATGCCCAATTAGCCAACCCTAAATTTGTAATCATTGTGGAGTGATTGAAATTACAATGGAAGTAGTTTAAACTCCTAGTACCTTAAATGAAGTTGGTCTCTTCTAATAAAACACGAATTTCTCTTTAATATCATTAATACAATTATGCTTCATCTTCAACCTACTAAACATGAAACTAAAACTGCGTTCAATTTAACTCAATTTTATTGTCATCTTGAATGACGTGTAGGATATATTCTTGATTTACCTCGATATTTCATATTAGTTAAGCTTTTTGCAAAATCACAATTAGACAACAACAAAGATGAACTTGGGTCTATTTATTATTTTAAAGAAAATTTCTTTCTCCATCTTATTCCTAATAACTTTGCAACTAAATTCATATTATGCGAAGAAACAAATTTTTTACTCGCAAGAAGTAAAATATGCAACTTTAACTAAAATTTCATCTAAACAAATTTTATTGCCATACAACATAGATGACAATTATAGCCTTCAAACAAAAACTAGAATAGTTGTGGTGAACGGGATAGAAACTCTAGTGTTCATCCATAATATACAACCACTACCTAAATTATGACCTAAAAATTTGAAAACATAAGTTGTAGTTGAAAATTACATAAAACAATCCCCTAAATCCAAGAACTCTGTCCAATTAGTAAATCCTAAAGATAGTAGCTAACATAGAGTAATTGAAGCTCTACATGAAGTAATTTAAAGTTCCAGTTATTTAACTAAAGTTTATCTCGTCTTTAATGAAGCATGAGTTGCACTTAAGTTCATGAAATGTTTATAGACTCCAACTCTTAGTACTATTAATGCAATTATATTTCATATGAGTTTGTCATAAATCAAACTATGGTACATTCAATACAACTTCATTTTCTTGTCATACGAAGCAAAATAGAAGAATTAAATCAAACAAACTGATGAACTGAGCCGAATAAATCCAACCCAACCCAAACTGATTAGTTTGATTCATTTGTTGGGTTGTAGTTTATTTGATAACACTTGCATATTAGAACAATTCAATATTACAAGCCTTACTTACAAGTAAAATACTAGACCATCAACTTTTTATTTTGTAGTTCAACAACCGCTCAAGAAAATAGATTTCAAACTTGAGGAAAAAAAATATATTGAGTAGGAGATAAAAATGTTGAATATTTTTTAGAAAGGGCATTTGGTCTAGTGGTATGATTCTCGCTCAGGGTGCGAGAGGTCCTGAGTTTACTTCTTGGAATGCCCCTATGTTTTCTTTTTTAATATCATTTATTTGTGTACTCCACGATATATGTCTCAACCTAGTGTATTATCATTTAATGATAATGCTCTTAATATCATTTACTTGTGTACTCCACGATATATGTCTCAACCAAGTATATTATCATTTAATGATAATGCTCTTAATATCATTTACTTGTGTAATATATGTCTCAAATGGAACTATCAAACTAAAACTTACACGAAAAAATAAAAAATAAGAACTCCAAAATAACTTCTTTGTGTACTCCACGATCTCAAATGGAACTATCAAACTAAAACTTACACGAGAAAATAAAAAATAAGAACTGCAAAATAACTTCTATTTTTCTTCTCTCTCTACCGTAATTAACTTCTAGAAAATAAAAATAACTTCTATTCTTTTTTCTTCTCTCTACAGTAATTCTATTCTTTTTTCTTCTCTCTATAGTAATTCTATTATTTTTTCTTATCTCTACAGTAATTAACTTCTATTCTTTAATTAACTTATATTCTTTAAATAACTTCTATTCTCTACGGTAATTATCGCAAACCCTATGTAAATAATTTAACAGCGGTCTAGATCTAAAACATCTAAAAATAATTGCTCATGGATTTCATTAACAAAGAAAATAAATGAAATAATGATGATACATTCCATAAACAACTTAATATATAGTCATTAATAAGGGCATTTGGTCTAGTGGTATGATTCTTGCTTTGGGTGCAAGAGGTCTCGAGTTTGATTCTCAAAATGCCCCTCCAAAAGAAAAATAAAGCACAATTTTGAAAGAAAAAAAAAAAAAAAACAAAATAGTTATTAATGGGGCCTAACCCAAAGGAATGCATGGCAATGCACCTTCAACTTCTATAAACTTTTCATATATTGAGGCACGGAAAATATATAGACTAGCAACTAAGAATTATAAATCTACTACAAAGACATTTGGTCTAAGTGGTATGATTATCATTTTGGGTGTGAGAGGTCTCAAGTTCGATTCTCAAAATGCCCCCAACAATATTATATCAAAATGAATTATGCAAGATAATATGATTTAAAATGTTGTTTTTAAACATTGAACCAATAAGATGAGAATAGAGAATGAAACATATTCTTGGAAGGGCCAGACTTCAAAAAGAGCATTAGTCACAATCCTTTTAAGAAAGATGCGCCCAAATAACCGATAAAGAAGTTTCAGAGAGCCATTCTCAGGGGCCGAAGTGCAAAGCCCCGTAGTCTATCCGTGGTCAGGAAGGTAGGCATGTTGTCCGCTGTCGTCACATAGGTCATCTGTCGTCACAATCCTTTTAAGAAAGATGCGCCCAAATAACCGAGGAAGAAGTTTCAGAGAGCCATTCTCAGGGGCCGAAGTGCAAAGCCCCGTAGTCTATCCGTGGTCAGGAAGGCAGGCATGTTGTCCGCTGTCGTCACATAGGTCATCTGTCGTCACAATCCTTTTAAGAAAGATGCGCCCAAATAACCGAGGAAGAAGTTTCAGAGAGCCATAGGTTCGAATCCTGTCACCTTGATGTGGTATTCTAAGGGGCCGAAGTGCAAATCCCCAAAGCCTATCCGTGGTCAAGAAGGCAGGCGAACCACGCACACTGAAAAAAAAAATCTCCTTTTCTATCACACGTAGAATTATCATTCTTTTGTCTTTTGAAACCCCTTACCTTATCGGTCATCAGGACGGTTTTTGGTATCATATATCGAGATAATTATTATGAAAAATCTATTCCACTAGTGTGATTTAGATACCCTTTCTTTGTGGTATCAGCCATGCTATTTGTATAGCCTGAAGTCATCATAGCCTCTCCATCGGTTCTGAAGACTCCTTCGGCATCAATGTGCTCCAATGAAAGAGATGAGACCCTTTCCTGAACCATAACCGAGCATAAAACGCCGAGGAGAAAGTCAAAAGCGAGCTCTTTTCGCATATACGCAATCTCGAAACCCAATTAGCTCACGGACTGTCTCCTCAACCTTGGCGAGTATGAGTGCTTGGTAAGAGAGAATGTCAAATGAGAAAGACATTCAATTACGGCAACATTCGCAACTACCAAAGTGCACTAAACCTAGTAGAGATCTTCGACCTAACGACAATGGAACTTCAAGCCCATTTTATCAATCCGCTTTGTACCTTATTGTTGATCGAATCGGATGCACGCCAGGCCTAAATTCTCTCTCAGTCACCCGGAGACGAAAGGATGATCAGATCCGAAGTTTACGAATCGAAGAGAAAGTGGATCTGAGTTCTACACGCTTTCATTTTCAAAAGCTTCGCTTGCCTACGGTACTTTATTCAGGATGTGCAACAATACGGTCATCTCTCAGCCGTGTATAGAGAATTCCTTGATCATTTCCTTGGCGGATAACACAAATGAAATCGTTTCCTTGACCGCCCATCTTATGAGTCCATTCTTGTCTTGTTGGTTTGTTGTACTATTCTATACCTCTCTCGATTGATAGAAAGACGTTCGGGAGCTGGGAGGGCCTATCGTGAGGGAACTTTCCTTTTCACGATAGGCAAAGGTAAAGCGGGAGCTACATATATCCACGGTGATCAAGGCAGAGCGACTCCTTCTATAAAAGAGGTTGGTTTTATCGAAACTGTTAGATCCACTTTTGTTAAAGAAAAAATAGTAGCTCTTGGTTTGGCCGATGTCGATTCGTATGGCAATGCGGACTCGACTCAGGATGAGGATTTCGCTTTTCATACTGCTGCTATGAGCCGAAAGAGCTGGTAAGCTATCTCGCTAAACGAAAGAAAAAAGCACGTATGCGTTGACCTCTTTAGGACCGGTTGCTTCCTCTTTTTGTTTATACGTTTGGAGAAACCTGCTAAGCGCGCCTTTCTTACCAGGTGTGGTTCAATCTTTCAGCTCAAACTTTCCTATCGTCCGACGGAAAAGGTAGGAGTACGACTACCTTTTCCTTTTCTTGCTCGAGCCAAGGGATCATTCAGTTTCTTCCAAAAAGTTCGCTATCTATTAGTTGCCGTAATCGAATGTATTTCTTATTTCATGTTAGCTCCTCCAAGAGCTTCCTGGTCCGTAGTAGACGAAATCTTGGACTTCTATCGCACTTATAGCATTGCCTGGTGAGCTCGCCGTTGAGGGTGTGCCTTACAGGAGATCGAGCAGCCTTTCTTTCCCTACCTGGTATGCTTTTCCGCTTATCGTGCAACTAGCCAACTAGCCAAAGAGAGAGGGAGAGGGATCATGTCAATCAATTATTATGTGCATTTTGTCCGTCCTGTACTTGCTTGCTTAGCTTTCTTAACCAACATCTCCGATTTCCCTCGAACCAAGAGGTCCTGCTTATCTATACCCAACAGTCACACTTTCAGCCGAAAGACTGATTTTTTTCATAAAGTCGGTTCATAGATCAAGAAAGAATGAAGCTGCTTACAGGGACGGTTATGCAATACGTCTTTTCATACTCGCCTTTTCTTTAACCCTGCTATCAACCTAGCCATTCTCGCTTATCAACCTAGCCTTCCGTGGCCCAACCCTTATTTGCAATAAGCATCCAACCATTTCTTTTTCAACCTACACGTATGCTCCAGGCCAAACTCACGTAACTAGTCAGAAGATGTGGCCCACAACTGAACGGAAGACAAGTGTCACAATCGCACTCTTGCAGTAGTGAGACAATGATTATGTGACATTTGTTCTAATCCAATGAACAAGTCAACCCATGCAAAATTTAGACTGAACGAACAATAGCAGTGTATGCTCGAATCACATTTAGAAGAAATATTTTAGAAAACGTGAGCGAGGAAATACGTTAAAAACAATTTCAAATAAAGCAATGTTATAAGCTAAAAGTGAAGAAAAACCAACTGGTCAAGTTCTCCTATAGTACATTTTGGGACATTTTAGTCCTGATGGGTGTAGATATGATTTTGAGGGCTAATCATACACCCCGTATTGGCACAACAATAATAGTAAAAGCTTATCTAAGATGAAAGCAAGTAAGAGGTGTTTGAAATGACCATGCCACCATGAACCACAAATCGTTTACAAGAATAGCTGAGACATCTAACATGCAGCCACAGGCAACATGCCTTGGCCAATCATGACCGCGACATCTACCCTTACACAATTTGTCAATATCTCTATCAACCGGCTCTTCATAAACTCAACGTTGTAGGATGAGGCTGACTTTAGGTCTCCCGACGCACTTCTAGCTGATCTCAGTATTGAGAAGTCTTTTTCAACCTACTAGGAGCTATTGAAAATCACTTCTCGGTTTTTTAACTCATCAAGTCTTCTCTGTTGGTGTTTATCTTACTTTCTTCGCTTGAAACAAATTCTTCTTTGCGTGATGTCATACCACCTGCTTTTACTTGATGTTTTCTTGGTCGGAATAATAACGTTTCAAGTTACTGACGTGGACAACAGAGTTAGTCTGTATCTATAGGAGCAATTGGATTCTATATGATGTCTTCCTAATCTTGTGGATAACTTCGACTAGTCCATAGAATTTTCGCACCAGTCTTTGGTTCTTGTTGCTTTGAACTCAAAGTTGATCTGACCTTATCTTATCATAACTCTCTATTTGCTTTGAAATTATCGTGGTCGACCCTTCTCTACATCCGTCTGGATGGTATTTTTGCGTGAACATGTGATGCTTTAGTGGTTTGTTTTTGTCTCCCTTCTTCAGTAGAGGTGTTGGCTTGGTGGCTTTTTTGAGTGATCACTGACAAGAGCCTTTGCAGGTCAAATAAACCCGACTGTGAACATGCCATTTTGCTATTTGTAGAATTCAACTAGCTCAGGCTGAGTCGCATGACATCTATTTGTGGTAGGCGACATAAAACTAATCTTGTGATTTATCTCTCTTGGTGGGGTTAAAACCCAATATCTGACCTTCTTGTTTTGGGTCGTGGTGTTCATGTAGTGGCAATAAAGTTTTTGTTGAGGTTGGCACACTTGAGCTCCCCTTTTCAAATACAACAATGGCAGCAAGTGTAGATTCATCATGGCTAAGATTCTTTCTCAACTGTACTATCGTCATCATTTTCACCCCTCTTGGTTGATGGATGTTTCTCTTAATGATCGTTGGGTTAGACTCCGTTACTACTAGGCATTTTTCTAGGGGCATGTACATGACTTTGTGTTCTAGCAGTATGTCAATCCCTGACTATTTGGGCTCTAGAAGGTTGGATATGAAGGCTGACTATTTATAGTAAAAATCTGATAGAGATATATATACTAAATAATTAAATATAGTAGGCGGTTACATGTAGTGAAGCTATATATAATAAACTGAAATCATATGTATACCCATTAGTCAGTGTTTTCTAAATGTACCTTTCTCATTCTCCATATCCTCTCTTTGCATACCAGAAGTCATTAATACAAAACCATTAGTCAATATTTCTTCTTACATTTTCTCTATCACGTCCTTTGTGTTCATTTAGATCAAGTGTGTGCGTTGTTGTGTGATTCTAATAACTGGTATCAGAGCGAGGAGAGATTCACCACGATCTGTGAAGATGGAAAGTTCAAAGACTGGAATTGAAAAGTTTGATGGATTCGATATCAGTTTCTAGAAGATGCAGATTGAAGATTATCTGTACAAGAAACATATTCAGGAACCCATCTTGGGGGTGAAGCTGGATACCATGACCACGGAGGAGTGGAAGCTCAAGGATTGTCACGCCGTAGGGTTAATCTGGTTGACGCTGCCAGGGAACCAAAGAAAGTGCGATTGGAAATGGTCCATACAGACGTTTGGGGACCATCTCCAGTTTCTTCATTTCTAGTACCAAAATTTCATGGATTAGAGGTCTCGCCCTGTGCAACGACAACTCTCTGTTTTCGTAAGGCTAGTCAGATATCTCATGACCACTCTTTTCCTCCTCACCATATCTAGACACTATAATGTTGATCCAGTATTGTCTTATATAGTTAACGTTCACTCTTTAACGTCCGAGGACATTTTATAACTACCACAAAAATCAAAACATACAATAAATTCATACAAGTTTTACAACATATCATATACTGCTTACTTGGTCGCGGAGAGACGTGTCATCGAGCTGAGTCATAGAGATATACGACTCTTTATCCTAAGAAAAAATCTGTATAATTTAAAATCTGGCTGCTCTGATATGAATCTGTCACAACCCAACTTTGAAGGGTTCCAAACTCAAATAGAAACTAAAATTGACAGTGAAAACAAATAAAAATAAAAGTAAATTAATATAAAATAAGAAAATGTTGTAAAATTAAAATGAGATGGAGAAAACAACACAACATTAAATATAAAATTAAATTAAATTATAAGACGGTGTTGATCAAATTTATCCAAACAAAAAAAAAGTGTTTGGGATACAATTACAACAAAAAAAAAAATACAAAAAAACTCAAACGACAAACTAACGCTACATAACAACCCCATCTGTGAGTGCACAACCTTTGAATGCTCCCTCATCTCAATGATAAGTTCTATTACGAACCCATCCAAAATAATCACACTTGTGACCGCATCTCCTGACTTTAAACTGCTAGTCTGAACATGGTTTCGTCACGAAAGCTTTAGAGCTAAATCTATCTTTACAAAAATATTTTTCTCTTAATTTATAATTAGTCATAAAAAGAAATAATTAGTTACAAATTTGGTCTAGAATTCAAAACTTTCAAATCTTACTGTTCCTTAACCAGATTCAAATCTAGATTCTTGAACTCCTAGTACCATAAATAAAGTTGGTATCCTGTAATAAAACATGAATTTCTCTTAAGATCATTAAATTCTTATAGACTCTAGGCTCAATATCATTAATACAATTATGTTTTATCTTGAACACGCTAGACATGAAACTAAAGTGCGTTCAATTTAACTCCATTTTATTGCCATCTTGAATGATGTGTAGGGTATATTCTTGATTTACCTTAAAGTTCTTGTGACATGATAGTTCATATTAGTTAACCTTTTTGCAAAATCACAAGTTAAAAGACAACAACGAACCTAGGTCTATTAGTCAATTCAAAGACAATTTCTTTCTCCATCTTATCCATAATAATAGTTCAACTAAATCCATATTATGCAAACAAACAAGTTTACGACTCATAAAAACAACTACCTAAATTATGTCCTAAAAATTTGAAAACATAAGTTGTAGTTGATAATTACACAAAAATTTCCTTAAATCCATGAATTCGTGTCCAATTAGTAAATCCTAAAGATTGTAACTAGCATATAGTAATTGAAGGTTCACATGAAGTAATTTAAAGTTCCCCTTACCTAACTAAAGTTTATCTCATCTTTAATGAAGCATGAATTGCACTGAAATTCATGAAATGCTTATAGACTCCAACTGTGAGTACTATTAATGCAATTATGTTTCATATGAGTTTGTCATAAATGAAACTAAGGTGCATTCAATACAACTTTATTTTCTTGTCATACGAGGAAAAATAGAAAAATTAAATCAAACAAACTAATGAACTGAACCGAATCAATCCAACCAAAATTGATTAGTTTGTTTCTTTTGTTGGGTTGTTGGTTTATTTGATAACCCTTGTATATTATAACGATTCAACTTTTCGTTTTATAGCCCTCCAACTACTAAGAGAAAAATATATTTGAGTAGAAGCTAAAAATAATTGGTATACAAGAAAAGGCATTTGGTTTAGTGGTATGATTCTCACTTGGGGTGCAAGAGGTTTTCTTATCTAAGGACTTCATATTTGAAATCAACCTAACTTCATATTCGACATTTTACACTTACCATCATGCTCTTAATACTCATAGTCTTTCTTAACATCTCATCCCAAGGCTTTATTCTCCAAGACAAATTCTACATCCAAGGACTTCAGGTGTTTCCTGCAATACGACAAAATACGACCTTAATACCTAGGCCTAAGGCTTCATACATACGTTTCAAGTGGTATAATACCTAGGCCTAAGGCTTCATACATACGTTTCAAGTGGTATAATACCTAGGCCTAAGGCTTCATACATACGTTTCAAGTGGTATAACAAGGGCATTAGGCTAAGGCTTCATACATACGTTTCAAGTGGTATAACAAGGGCATTAGGCTAAGGCTTCATACATACGTTTCAAGTGGTATAACAAGGGCATTAGGCTAAGGCTTCATACATACGTTTCAAGTGGTATAACAAGGGCATTTGGTCTAGTGCTATGAAAGTTCGATTCTCAAAATGCCCTTTCAAGAGATTGTAGTATGAAAGACATTTACCAAGTAAATAAATACATTAAAATAACACAAGTGACACATATGTAAACTATGTTATTAATATTTTATTTCTATTACATCTTTCCTTATTTATGAAATAATGAGCGGAGATATTTTTCATTTTCACAATTACTGATGACGGGAGGTTTAGGATTTTTTAATGTAAGAATCGTGGGGATGTAGCTCAGATGGTAGAGCACTCGCTTCCGATGTGGAAAGTACGGAGATCGATACCTTACATCTCTAAATGAATCGATCACTAATATATTATTTCTCTTCAATTTTTTCTTATTTACGACATAATGAGCAGGGATAGTTTTTCATGTCACTATTATTGATGACGAGACGTTTAGGATTTTGTGACGTGAGAATCGTGGGGATGTAGCTCAAATGGTAGACCGCTTGCTTTGCATGCGAGAGGTACGGGGATAGATACCACGCATCTCCAAAATAAAACTATCTATTATTAAATATATTATTGAAAATTATTTCTTTTCAAATTTTCCTTATTCATGACAGGTTGAGTAGCGATATTTCTTCATTTTCACTATTATTGATGATGAAAAATTTACGGTTTTGTGATGCAAGAATTGTGGGGATGTAGCTTCGCTTAGCATGAGAGAGGTACGACTTAGCATTCGAGAGGTACGAGGATCGATACCTCGCATCTCCAAAAGAAACTATTTATTATTAATATTTTATTTCTATTCAATATTTCCTTATTTATGACATAATATGCAGAGATACTTTTTCATTTTCACAATTATTGATGAAGGGACGTTTAGGGTTTCTGATGTAAGAATCGTAGGGATGTAGTTCAAATTGTAGAGCGTTCATTTCCCATGTGGAAAGTACGGGGATCAATACCTTGCATCTCCAGTTGAATCGATTACTAAATATATTATTTCTTTTCAATTTTTTCTTATTTAGGACATAATGAGCTCGGATAATTTTTCATTTTCACTATTACGTATGACGAGATGTTTAGGACTTTGTGACATAAGAATTGTGGGGATATAGCTTAGATGGTAGAGCACTTGCTTTACATGCGAGAGGTATGGGGATCAATACCTTGCATCTCTAGATTTTCTTCATTTTTACTATTATTGATGATGGGAATTTGAGGGTTTTATGATGCAACAATTGTAGGGATGTAGCTTATGATGGGAAATACGATATTTTTTCATTTTCACTAGAATTGATGACCGGACATTTAGGGTCTTTTGATATAAGTATTGTGGGAATGTAGCTTAGATGGTAGACTGCTTGCTTAGCATGCAAGAGGTAAAGGGATCGGATCGATACCCCTTATCTCCAAAAGAAACTATTCGTTATTATTATTTTATTGCTATTCAATTTTTCCTTATTTATGACATAATGAATAGCGTTATTTTTTTATTTTCACTATTATTGATGATGAGATGTTTAGGATTTTGTGACATAAGAATCTTGAGGATATAGCTTAGATGGTAGAGCATTTGCATCCCATGTGAGAATTACTGGGATCGATACCATGCATCAACAAAGGAAACGATTATTAAATATATTAGTTCTTTTAAATTTTTCCTTATTAATGACATAATGAGCGGGGATAGTTTTTCATTTTCAATATCATTGATGACCGGAAGTTTAGAGTTTTTTGATGTAAAATCGTGGGATTGTAGCATGCGAGAGATACGGGGATCGATACCTCGCATCTCCAAAAGAAACTATTCGTTATTACTACTTTATTTCTATTCAATATTTCCTTATTTATGACATAATGAATAGCGATATTTTTCATTTTCACTATTATTCATGATGAGACGTTTAGGGTTTTGTGACGTAAAAATTGTGGAGATGTAGCTTAGATGGTAGAGTGCTCGCTTTGCATGCGAGTTGTACGGGGATTGATAACCCGCATCTCCAAAAGAAAGTATTTAATTTGTTATTATATTTTTTCATTTTCACAATTATTGATGCCCGCATCACCAAACCAAACTATTTGTTACTAATATTTTGATATTTTTTTTATTTTCACTATTATTGATGATGGGAAATTTAGGTTTTATGATGTAAAAATCATGGGGATGTAGCTCAGATGGTAAAGCGCTGGCTTTTCATGCGAGAGGTACGGGGATCGATACCCCACACCTCCAAAAATAGGACTATCTATTATTAAATATATTATTTCTTTTCAATTTTTCCTTATTCATGACATGTTGGGTAGCAATATTTCTTCATTTTCACTATTATTGATGACGGGAAATTCAGGGTTTTGTGATGCAAAAATTGTGGGGATGTAGCTCAGATGGTAGAGTGCTCGCTTAGCATGCGGGAGGTATGGGGATCGATACCCCGCATCTCCAAAAGAGAGATTATTTTTTGAAGTATGAGTTAATTTAACATGTTATGTATCTGTGGGTACGAGAGAAAAAGAAAAGATACTTATCATTATGGCTATGCCATTTTTATAGATAGAGTAATGTCCCACAGGCACATATAGAGAGAGGACTTATTGTAAGTAAAAAAGGCAATCTAGTAGTTATACTGCTACCAATGAATATTATTGTCATTTATAGCTTCTATCACAATACTATAAAATTTGGGGTCAAGGCCTATATGGGACTGAAAAGACCATTCACCACACGCTTGTAAATTAAATTATATCTATCACCTCTGAAATTTTCCAAAGCAAACCTTCCAATAGCTTGCACTTCTTCATCATTGAAATCCTTAATTGGAACTAGATTTTAAGGCAAATCTTCTCCACGACTCACTTTTGAACACTTTTATAGATAGTTTCAACAAACTTACTTTGCTCGTGAATACTTTGGAGTTCAATATTTATAGTTGGAGAACACTATTCAAATTGATATGGTCGAATCTTACAACAAAGTCTAATTGAGCCTCACTCTATTAGGAGATAGCCTCGAATCAAATTCTTTAGTTTGGGCAATGGTTGCATTGTTTTAGTCAAACAACCGAGACTAGTGTATTACCAATAGTATAGACATTTTGTACGTGTATTTTCTTACATATTAACAATTGTATACAAATAATAATTAAATTTATGAGTAGAAGTTTGGATGGAGTTTTATTAAATACGTACTTAAATTATATATAAAAATATATAAGATTTTTATTTTTTATTTTTTTATATACATTTAGGAGAACAAAACAAAGACTCAAGAAGATGTCATTCCTGCCATGTTTTAATTTTTATTCTTTCTTATTTCTCGAAGATTAAAAAAAATAAAAAGTTATCCTCTCTCAAATATGGTTCGTTATTTGATTATTTTCTCTTGAGTGAATT
The DNA here is from genome assembly GCF_057944985.1 of Cucurbita pepo subsp. pepo. Classification (NCBI taxonomy): domain Eukaryota; kingdom Viridiplantae; phylum Streptophyta; class Magnoliopsida; order Cucurbitales; family Cucurbitaceae; genus Cucurbita; species Cucurbita pepo. The sequence continues at coordinate 11,496,139 of NC_141807.1, forward strand.
TTAAGTGAAACACATTCTCTACCCAAGTAATTGCAAGATGCAAGCTTCACACCAAGAGGAATCAAAGTCCCAAGTATCAACGTCTTTAAGTGTCAATTTTTATTCTCCATCTCAACATAAATTAAACTTATTTTCGTGAAGATATCTATTTATAAAAGCAAAAAATCTCAGAGTCACAAAAATAAAAATGAGATATAGATACGAGACATAAATATGATACCAAATAGATATGATAACTGTAAGGATTAGATTTGATCGAGTTATTTGGATTAGATTTTATCTAGTTATTTGAATTAGATTTGATCGAGTTATTTGGATTAGATTTTATCTAGTTATTTGAATTAGATTTGATTTAGTCATTCTTCAATTGGATGAGAGATTTCTCCCGATTCTTCTGATCTTTCCAATTTTCTTTTTCTGTTCCTAACATTTTGGTATTAGGGTCATGCCCTAAACTAGTTAAAACTAGAAGCAGCAGTCTTCTACTTGTGTCATAATAAAAGTATGTCGATGGAGAGTCCACTTGTGCAGTCTGCTGGAGGAAGGAGTCAAGGTCGTGGAAGCTTTAGAGGCATAGGAAGGGGACGAGGCAGACAAACCTTCAACAAGGCCATAGTGGAGTGCTATAACTGTCACAAGCTAGGACATTTTCAATGGGAATGTCAAAGCAATACCAGACGAGGCAGACAAACCTTCAACAAGGCCATAGTAGAGTGCTATAACTGTCACAAGCTGGGACATTTTCAATAGGAATGTCAAAGCAAGGAGAATGAGACAAACTATGCAGAGAGTCAAGAAGAGATGTCGCTGAGGCTTACGTGAATATGAATAAGGCCAATAAAGAAGATATGTGGTTCCTTGACTTGGGATGTAGCAATCATATGTGTGGGAAGAAGAAATATTTTTTCAGATTTTGATGGAAGTTTCAGAGATTCAGTGAAGCTGGGCAACAACTCAAGCATGGTTGTAACCGGAAAGGGTAATGTACTGCTGGAAGTGAATGGAATCATAATGATAATCACAGGAGTATTCTATGTGCCAGACCAGAGGAACAATTCGTTGAGTATTGGTAAATTGCAAGCAAAGGGGTTACCTTTTTGTTTCAAAATGGAACATGCAAGGTGTTTCATCCTGAGAGAGGCTTAATCATGGAGACAAAGATGTTTTTGAATCGAATGTTCGTATTGCATGTTATATCTCAACCTGTAGCAGCCGTTCAAACTCAATTGAAACTTATGGGGAGAAGTGGTTCAAGGTCTCTGTCGTACACTCACCGCTCCAATTCCTATCGCCATAGTCAGAGAAGCAGAAGGGACCCAAGTTCTTCCCTCTATCATTCCACTACCAATTCCAGGAGAAGCAGCCGTTCAAGTTCCCTCAGCCGCCAACGTAGAAGTAGGTCTTCCTCGTTATCTCCTTTCCCCAAATCGTCCAGTTCCAGTCCTAGTCGTGCATCCACTGATCGGAATCATTCCATAGAGAAGCTTAAGAAAGAGGAAGAAGAGAAGAAAAGGCGTGAAACAGAGTTGAAGAAGTTAGAAGAAGATGCAGCTAGGAGGATGGAAGAACTAATTTAGAAGAATGTTGAAGAAAGGCTAAACTCTGAAGAGACTAAATTAGAAATACAGAGGCGAATAGAGGAAGGTCGCACGAAGTTGTTTGATGATGTTGATGTGCAGCTTGAGAAAGAGAAAGAAGCCGCTCTTACTGCTACAAGCCAAAAAGAAGAACAAGCACGAAAAGAGAGAGAAGAGCTAGATAAAATGCTGGAAGAGAAGAGAAGTGTTAGGCTATGGAGCCTGATACTTATTTATAACTTGGTCAACGGTTATATTCGGTAAAGCTATATTTAGTAAAGCTATATATAGTAAAGTTATATATGGTAAAGCTATATCTGGTAAAGCTATATATAGTAAATAGTTATATATAGTAGATGGCTAAATCTGGTAAAGTTATTTATAGTAAACTATACCATATATATATATCTGGTCGGTAGAGCTTTGAAAATGTACTTTTCTATTCTCTGTACTCTCTCTTGTTGTACATACCTGAAGTCATCAATACAAAATCCTTTTAGCCAGAGTTCTCCTTGCAACTTTTCTCTATCCTTTTTTTCTTTGTGTTCATCTAGATCGAGCGTGTGCGTTGTTGTGCGTTCCTAACAACTGGTATTGATCCTAACAAGAAGAAGGGTAGAAAAAACACAGCGACGATTAGTTCTGGAGCTGCAGCGGAAGGAAGAAGAACAATATTGTGAGCCCGAGTTGATTTAGAGACAAAAAGAGGAGGCAACTCAGAGAACTAAGCTAGATGATAAGAGTTTGAGTTATGTTTTGCTGGGAGTTAGTGAAGAGTCAAAAGCTTACAGACTCTATGATATAGAAACGGCAGATGAAAATAAGGATATAGAAGTGGCAGATGAAAATAATGATATAGAAGCGGCATATGAAAATACTGCAGAGGAAAAGATGAAAATAAGAATATAGAAGTGGCAGATGAAAATAATGATATAGAAGCGGCAGATGAAAATACTGCAGAGGAAAATATTTCATCTGGCTCTTTGGCTGAAGCAAGCTCTCCTAGCTCGAATAAGGCAAGGAATAAGAGACCACCAATCTGGATGAGAGACTATGTAATAGGAGAAGTTTTTTTTTTTGTAAAGAAGATGATGAAGCTCAGCCATGTTTACCCCTACTGAACCTGCAAACTTTGTAAACTTTAGAGAAGTATTGAAGAGTGAGAAATGGAGGCAAGCCAGGGATCTGGAGTTATAAACAGAAATGGCACATGGGAATTGATGAAGTTACCTTGTGGAAGTTTGGTATGAGGTCGTAGATATAAACTGATTACTATTCGTGTTCGGTTTAAGGGAGGGATTGTTAGGATTAGATTTGATTGAGTTATTTGGATTAGATTTGATCTAGTTATTTGAATTAGATTTGATTTAGTCATTCTTCAATTGGATGAGAGATTTCTCCCAATTCTTCTGATCTTACCGTTTTCTTTTTCTGTTACTAACAGTAACATGTCATTCTTAAAAAACTAGGATACCGATGTGACAATAATACATTAATTAAAAAGAATTATTTCAAAAAATTTATCAATTTTATATTAGAAATAAATTCATATAAATAAGTTTATATATTTGTATACTTAAAAAAAAGCTTAATGTATGTTTCACTCTCAAAATATATTCAAAGTCAAGTGTCTGATACGATGGATTATAAATTTGTAATGTATCCATTGTATTAACAAGTGTTCAGTACATGCCCAACACGTGTCAGATTAGTGAACTTAAGTTATTCTCATGCTCTCTTTACACCCATTTAAAGTAGTTTGAAAACTAGCACGTCAAATATTATAATTGACTAACTACAACTTCAATTTTGTGCTTTAAGGATGGTTTTGACCCAAGAGAAATAAAATCCTTAATTTAGTACATGGTAGCAAAGATGGACATGAGAATGAGTTATATCTCATATCCTCTCCTAACAAATTATTTAGTTTTATTTAGTATGTTTTAGAAAGATACGTCCATCAATACCAAAAAAATAAAATAAAATAAAATAAAATAGATTAAATTAGCCACTAACATAATTAAAAAAAAAAAAAAAAAACATAAAGGATGAATTGATTAAATTGGCTAATTGCTAACCTAATTAAAAAAAAAATGTAACAAACACACCGAAGTAAGATTAGAAACACAAGTAAAAAAAAAAAAAAAAAAAAAAAAAAAAAAAAAAAAAAAACACAAACAGCCAAAAAAATCAAGATTTGGAAAGTGTTAAACAGTTTTGATATATAGACATTTCAAGACCTTACTCGCAATTTTCCCATGAAATCTAACACTAGAGCATCATAAAAATTTAGAGAAATGATTGAAATTGATGTCATGTTCATATAGGTTGACTTTAATACAAAAGACAAATCAAACTTTGTTAAGGATAAATTGGGGACACCAGCCTAAGCTAATCAGGTAGGTGGCCTTACCATCCATATGGTTATATTTGATGTTGACTGTGCTCGTGGTTCTGCAAGTGTCATATATATTGATATGTGTGAAATGTTTGTGAATCGATATGCTTATGATATGTTATAATATGTGAATTGTATGATAATACTTACGGTACCATGTGTTCAATGGTATATTTGAGATAGGATACGAGAAGGATGCACTAAACGTAATGTAACGATAGGAGTAAGACATGTTCATGAAACGTTATGGTTTGGTTACGTATCGAAGTGTTATGGGTATGACAGATTGATAACAACGATATAGTCATGATGGATTCATAAAACAATACGATTAGGTTATGGGTAGAAAGGGATAGGATTATGATAGATTGATAGAACGATAGCGTTAGGATACGTTCCTGTAACGTTAAGACTAAGGTACGTTCAGGTAACGACACAACTATGATATGTCTAAGGACGTTAAGGCTATGATAAATTAGGGAAGGATATAATCACGAAGTTTTTACGACATGATATGATTATGATACGACATGTGAAGGACGGATATATATCCAACAAGTGTCTAAGAGGGACGTGAGAATAAATTATTCTCGAGCTTTCTTTATATCGGTCAAAGAGTATTTCATAAGCTTTCAAGATGAAGGGTTTTCTCTTTTCTTCTTCCTTCTTTCTCCATTTTTACGTTTATTTTTATTTTTGTTAAATAAAAAAAAGTTTAATGTGAGAATGAAGAAGTTAGAAAGGAGAAAGAATGAATGTAATAAAACTTTTCGGTCGGTAGAAATGGAAATGGTGAATGAGTCCTTGACGATAGTCGACCGCTATACTCTTGTTTTGGATGTAAGTGATGATTATCAGCAATATGAGTTGTGTCAATACCACACCGTTATCAAGAGGAAGTAAAGTAGAGTAGAATAGATCAAGCGATCCATTTGTTGAGAGTACGGTAAGAGGCACACAATTAAGAATGTTGGATACAACTACTCTTTCACATCTGAGGGATGAGTCTCAAAGATCCAACTACAATATCAAAGAAACTTCGGGTGGTAGCGATTGCTTGCATTGGTGTCTCCGTGGTATCCCAGACACATGTAACATGATTTTTCTTGCTCAAATATAGCTTCATTTGTCTTAAAAGTTCACTTTTGAGTAATCCTGGAAGGCTTCTTAATAGTGCTAATTAAGGATGCCAATATCCTAGTAGTGCAGAATGCAGGAAGGTTCGTAGTTGAAAAGAATAACGAGAATAGTGGACATCGTTTCATCTACAAGTGTGTGGTGAACGGTCTGGTTGGTATGACTAGAGAACGTCGTCCTCGCATAATTTATATTATTGTGATAGAAGTTATAAATAACGATGATATTCCTTGGTCTTTTATTACAAAGGTGCAGAACTTTTAAAGAAGTTCTCGAGTTCCTTGTCCCCAAGTAGCAATACAACTACTAAAATGCTATCTCTACTTATAATAAAGCCCTCTCTCTCTCGAAATATATATGTGTGTGTTTGTGGATGTATTACTCTCTTTTATTAATGAAATATGGCATAATCATAATGATATTATGAGTATCTTTTTTATCCCTCCCTTCCTTATCGCTATATAAAGAATATGAAGATTATAAAGAATATGAAGATTATAAGTAAAAGATGTACAAGTAATTTGTTACTTTTGAACTTAAAATGCTTAGAATTCAATATATCTTTGTTATCAACAATAATTATCAAACGGTATATAATTTTGTCCAAGTAAGGTCGCTTCTCATTCCCTGTATGATATCATAACACAAAATCGAGCTAACTATAAAGGAAGGGTTGGTTGGAAACCATATCTATACTTTTTTGCTTTAATCACAAGTAACTAAAGATATATAAGAACAACAGAATATGGCATGCCCAGTCAAAACATAAAAAATTTCTTGCCATGTTATAGTTAATGAATATGGTATGCACAAAGATCCGATGTCACACTTCATGATTGGAGACCAATACAGTGAGCTATGGTCGTCCATAACGTCCTTTGGTCCAATTATGTCAAACAAATGTTGTAGCAAGCAAAGATTTTTTAATTAGTTTGCTATTGCAAAGAGCTCAGTTTAAGGCACAAATGTCTCTGATGTGAAAGGCGCACCAATTCAACGAGATTTAAGTAACCATGAATAAGACACATGATACAGCTTGTAAACAAAACGATGTCCATGACTCTTGTTATTTTCTTCCACTACAAACCTTCTGGCCTCTTGCACTTTTTTGTCATTGACATCCTTAATTGAAATTAGAATTGAAGGAAACACTTCTCCACAACTCATTATGGAACACCTTTGATAGATAGTTTCAACAGATTTACTTTGCCGAGGAATACTTTAAAATTCGATATTTATAGTTGAACGCTACTTAAATTGATGAAGTGAAATTTTACAACAGATGTTAATAAATAGTTTGTCTATTAGAAGAGAGATTGGAATTAAATTCTTTATAGTTGGGATAAGGGATGTTTTAGTCAAATTAAGTATATTTTTAGTTTTAAAATAAATTAATTTTTTAGTTTAAAATAAATTGTTTTTTTAGTTTTAATTTTATTCCTAATAAATTAATTTAGATGTGGTGTTATGTATTTTAATAAAATTAATATTAACTTAATCAACAAAAAGTTGTATTTTTTTTAAAATTATAAGCTAAATTAATAAAAATACCATTGAACTTTGCACTTTATCTAAAAAAATACTCATAATTTTTTTAGAAGTTTCAATAATACACTTAATCTTTAAAAAAAAAAATCTATAGAAACTATTAATTTGTTTTTTACAAAAATACTGTTGAATTTTCAAAAAAAAAAAAAAAAAAAAAAAAAAAAAAAAGCTTCAAAACTACTGTTAACTTTCAAAAGTGTTTAAAAAAAGATAGATGGGAGAAAATTGTGTTGAAGGGGATAAAATTGAAGGTTATTTTAGGAGAACGTTTACAAGATCAGTATAAGATCGTGAAAACATAACAAGAAGTAATATCCTAGCTTAAGGTAGCCATTAAGAACCTACTAGTAGGCTACTTACTAAGTTTTACTCACTCCATGTTTATCATTTTTTTTCAAGTAACTAAGAGTTGGTCGTGGATGAGAGTGGACTTTGGAGTGTGGGCCATGGACTAACCTCTGTTTTTAATCTAGTATTTTTTGTTCTTCTTTTAAGTCTTCTTCTTATTTTGTGTTTGTAACGAGTATGTATATGTAACACCCAAAAAATGAAGGAAATTATCTCCCATAAGAATAAGCCACTCATGAAAGACCCAATGGATAGAAAGGAAAAAAATTAAAGGATTAAGCAAGAACAAAGGACTTAGTCAAGTCACTCGTGTACTCTAACAAGTGATTTCACGGAGTTAAAGGCCTTTTGAAAAGGATTGGAAACGAAAAAGTAAATCAAAAGGGCAAAAAAGTCATTTTATCAATTATAAAAAATCTTTCCGGATTTGTAATTCCTTATCTAGAAGGAATCTCAAGATAAAAAAAGCCATGAGAAATTTGTAGAAAAATTTTGGATTTTTCAAGAAAAATAATAATAAAATATTTGGAAAGTGGTAAATTACCAAAAAACCCCTAGAAGAATGGATAATTACAGAAATGCCACTCTAATTAGAATCAAAGCATCTACCGTGACCATCCGAGCAAAATCTTTCGAACTCAAATCTCAACCGTCGGATGTCCTCCAAAATTTGATATGATCTAGAACGAACACGCACGGATCATCACATCCAACGACTAGTATGCAAAGCCAAGGTCGAATGGCCATGATCGGAGTTGATATCACCAAAAAATTATCCAGAAAGATCGATCTCTAAATAACGAAGATTCTGGAGCTCTCAATGTCGGTTTAAGCTCCTCCTATAAAGTCGGAAGTAGGAGCAACAATACGGAATAAAAATCGAGAAAGATCGATCCCCCAATTGAAGGCAATAAACGTTTAGATTGTGTTTCTCCTACTCTCAAATTTCTTCCAAATTCGAGAGCAATCCTCCACCATTTCTCTTCAAACTTCTAAATAACGAAGAATCTGGAGCTCTCAATGTCGGTTTAAGCTCCTCCTATAAAGTCTAAAGTAGGAGCAACAATATGGAATAAGAATCGAGAAAGGTCGATCCCCCAATCGAAGGCAATAGGCGTTTAGATTATGGGTCTCCTACTCTCAGATTTCTTCCAAATTCGAGAGCAATCCTCCAGCATTTCTCTTCAAACTTATTCCTACCGTTTCTCAACAAGATTACCCACAAGTTCTATGAAGGAATAGAGTGCTGAAAGTGCCTTGAAACCATTCCCCCAATTCAATCCGCCATTGAAGAACTTCAAGAAAAACTTGAAAATCCAACCCGAGGATACATGATGACTCGTCGAGAAAGAATGATTCCAATCAGTTTCTGTACTTCCAAGGAATGCTTCCATAGAAGACCACGAAGAAAAATAACCTCGAGAGCGTGCCAAATTGAAGGAAATAGGTTTCAAAATTAAATTGGGGATAAGAGTCAAAATTTCTATATACGATCTCTTTTCCTTCAAATTAAGGATTCCTCTAGCTTCATAGGAAGAAGTGGAGTTAACTTGATGAAGGAATCCAGAGCTAAAACGTCGTAGAATAAGCTACCCACAAGATTGAAAATCTGGCGTTTCGAGTGAGTTGCATACCGAGAACGATTTCTGGAAATTAAGGTCCTACACTCAAAGACGTTCCTACAAACCAATTCCTTTAGCCTGAAGATAAGATATGGAAGAGGTTCAATGAAGAAATAGAACCTTGAAACCCCTAGAATCGGCTACCCAATAAGAAATCCTTTGTTTTATCTCCAGCGAATGTCTTAGGCTACGATCCACGAGAAGTTATCAAATAAATCCCAAGCCCTTTCTTGTAACATCCATCTTTAAGTTTCATGAAGAAATCGAGGAGAGAAACACTGTAAATGTGGCTGTACAGGCCGAGTTTCAGATGGCGACGATGCGAAAAATGTGCATCTTATTTCAGTTCAGAGGAAGAAAACGATGATACGGTCAGTTCAACTGAACTGTCCAAGTCAACTCAAAAGTTGACCTTTTCCCGAGAGGTTATATAAGGTAATGAAGTAGTTCAACTGAACTGTCCAAGTCAACTCAAAAGTTGACCTTTTCCCGGGAGGTTATATAAGGTAATGAAGTAGTTCAATTCCCCAGATGTACCCTTGGTCGCTATTCCTAAGAACTTATAAGTTCCAAGCTTGACCCAAGACATTATGCATAGAGGCCCCTATTTCTCTTTAGGTGGGATGCTATGGTATATGTACCATGAGCAGCCTACACCACGATTTGCTATGGTATATGTACCATGAGCAGCCTACACCACGATTTGCTATGGTATATGTACCATGAGCAGCCTACACCACGATTTGCTAGCAGGATGCCACGATTATGACAACGCCACCTATGCACTCATGGGAAGTGGTAACACCATTTTGTTTTAAAATGTCTTGTGTTGTCAAAGGTCCTACTGAGAGTAGAACCCAAGTCGTTGGATTCAAAGTCCAAAGTGCTAACCACTACACCATAGAACCCCTTATAAAAATTTATTTTGGAATGGTTTTCCTATTTTATGCAGATTCCACAAGAAGGGAGATCCTATCATGAGTCAAACACAAGTTAATTTATATATTGTTGTATATTACAAACAAATTGAAATAATACTTTACATCCCCGTCTTTCTTTCTTCCGTGCAAAACTTAACATGAAAACTATATTATTTCAATATTCACTCGAGAAACAAGGGGTGAAAACTATATTATTTCAAACCCTCCATTATTGCTTCTACTTTGCGTGAAAATGCTTCCACTAAATCATGTTACTAACTAGTTGGTTTGGTTTGGTTTGGTTTGGTTCAATTCTTGGGTCCACTAGATTGAATTGACGTAGCTCAATTAAACTCTTGATAATATAAAAATCATAAGTTTCTTAAATTAAGTTAACTTAAAAGTTTAACCCCTAATTTTTTTTAGAATGTTTAGCTTTGTGTCTAGTTGATCTCTAAATGCTTAGAAGTATCTAATAAGACTTCTATTTAAGGAACTTTTCACTATAAAAGATGTAAGACTTTAGGTTTATTATTAAAGAATTTCAAAGGAGTGATTTGATATATCGTAGAGGACAAAATATTTATTTGTTTCAAATATCTTACGTTGACCATTCTTTTTTGTCAAGTATTTTGAATATTATCATTGTGAATTACTAATGACATTATATTGAATCTCATTAATAACAATATCTTAAAACTCAGATAAAGATGACATCAAAATTAATACTTTAATTTCATATTCAAAATTTATTTCCACTTAACTCAGTTGACTAATAATCATAATAGTCACCCGTGCACAAATATTTACAACCTTAAAAGGTAAAATTATAAGGAGTACAAGAAAAAAGTGTTTAAAATAGTTTCAAAATATAGAAAAAAAAATAGTAGGAATTGGTCAAAGTCAACATCCATTGATCACTTATGGCACAACACAACACATATGAGGGTAACATTTTTTCATTTCTCTACTATATTAGGCCCTTTGGTTTATTGGCTTTACAAGATGGAGACATGAAGTTTTCTATGTTCGAAATAAATTTGGTTGATTGTTTTCTGGTTAGCATTGGTACCATCAAAACTTATTTATTTCTTTGAAATGTTACCATTTACATGTTTTCATTTTTCTACTTTGTTTGCTTGCATTTAGAAACGAAGCAAAATTAGTCTGAGGGTTTTAGGCAGATTGTTATAATTCTAATTTTTAACTAAAAAAAAAAAATTAGTCTCGTTGTCACGCTTAAAACTACCCTATAGGTATAATCGACCTATTATCCTTCCACCAATAGGAGAAAAAGGCAACGTTACTATGTGAAACTAGTTTCATGAAATTTATTCAACAATAAGGGTGTTAGCATGCATTTGGAAATAAACCCATATTTAAAAAATTTATATAAAATAGAAAAGAATTGTTATCTCAAAGACAATGATACTATGTGAAACTAGCCTCAAGATGCTTGCTTCCTTAACTCTTAGGGGCGGTAAACCAACGGTTCCTTCACCCAAGACCCATGGCCCGACTCCCAACATGGAAGGGATAATCTAGAGAATCATTCCAAGAACCCTAACGGATGGGTTACAAACTCACATTTCGGTGGGTTCTCCAAGCACGGATTGCAAGTTAAAAGAGGTTGAAAACAAAGTAAAATGATAAAAGGAACCAACCAAATTCGAACGGGTGACCTCTTGATCTGCAGTCAAATGCTTTACCACTGAGCTATGGACCCATTTTGCATGATTTCAACCTTAATGACCCCTTCTACAGAGTGTCAGTCTAAAAGTGTAAAAAGTGTCTCTCCAATATAAAAGGGCCCAACCAAGTTCAAACGGGTGACCGGTTAAATTCTCTACCACTGAGCCATGGATCCATTTTGTAGGATTTTAACCTTAGTGACCTTTTAGACATAGTGTCGGTCCAAAAAGTGTAACAAATTTCTATCCAAGATAGAAGGGCCTGTTAGGATCGCACAACAACGCACACGCTCGATCTAGATGAACACAAAGAACAGGATACAGAAAAGTGCAAGGAGAACTCTGGCTAAAAGGATTTTTCTATTGATGACTTCATGTATGTACAGTAAGAGAGAATTACATAGAATAGAAAGTACTTTTCAAAGCTCTAGCGGACGGTATATATATATAGTTCAGTTTACTATATACAGGTTTACCAGATTTAATCATCTACTATATATAGCCATTTACTATATATAGCTTTACCCGATTTAACCATCTACTATATATAGCTATTTATCATATATAGGTTTACCGGATATAGTTTTACCAAATATAGCTGTACCGGATATAACTTTACCAAATATAGCTTTACCGGATATAACCGTTGACCAAGATATAAATAAGCCGCATGCTCCATAACCTAACAATTCTCCCACTTGGAGACTGATCTAGTCAACCAAGAATTTCATTCTCAAACGACCATGAGCATCTTCATGGTCTTCATGGCACCATATCAATTGAGGCTTTGCACAACCTTAATATTCCAACATCAACACATTTTGTCAACATGTTTGCTGGATTCTTTGCACCCTCTATCTTCTCCAAACACATCATCATCTTTCACTAACCTGCAAGTGAAATGGTATCGTCTTATGTGTTTTCTCTTTAAATGATAGACCGGGTTCCTTCGCCAACTGTATGACACTATGACTATTTCTGTTAAGAATCTTCGTGCTGCTTCTTGCCCATTCTTCCAGATAGTCAGTCATCCATATCGTCTTCTTTCCAGCTTCAACTACTGCCACTTACTCAATGTCAGTACAACGCATTTTTGAAGCCTAGACGTCCCATCATCCATGACTTGCTCCTACTTGGTTGTATCCTCCAACTGTAGGGTCTCATCAAAGGGTTGTGGTTCCCTTTCATCAGCAACAGATAGTGTAATGAAGGTACATACATATCTGGTACTCTAATAGTACAGGATGATCTTCTCAACACCAGTTCAAGTGTCAGTTGCTCCACTGCTGATTCCTCCGCAACAACCTCAGAAGTTTGTTGAGTATCTTCTACAAGATCACTTGGTGATTTTCTCCGCAACTCAACCTCAACTCCCACTTGCTTTGTTGTCTTGGAACCTTGCTCCACATCTGGTTCCTCAGCAGTAGTCTCAGGAGTTTCTTGAGTATCTGCTACAACATCACTAGGTGAGTTTCCCTGCAACTCAAGCTCAACTCCCACTACCTTCGTGCTCTTGGAACCGTGCTCCACATCTGGTTCCATTTCCAATCGCACTTTCTTCAATTCTCTGGCGGTCCTTGTGAAGCTAACTCGTTTCTGCTTGCTCATAACGTAGTTCTCACAACGACCCACATCAACAGATTTCAGACCTTCTAAAACTCCTTTCACAGCCAGCCTCTTCATTCCTTTCGAGCTCATAGGTTCAAGTCTATTGTGCTGTAAACTTGAATTTGAAGCACTCTCAGCAACAACAGCTATGTTCATACACCCTGCAATGGTGTATAAGGTTCCAGATTTTGAGCCACGTGCTACCACCGTAGCACCCTTCATAATCTTCCACGAACTCTTCCCTAACTTTGTTGCATAACCTGTGCTGTCCAACTGACCAATAGAGATCAGGTTTCTTCAGAGACCAGAAATATATCTGACATCCTTTAATTTCCACTGATTTTCTGCTGGAGTTTTTATGCAGACATCTCCTTTTCCTTTAATCTCCAAATCTTTGTTGTCGGCAAGATACACCTTCTCGAAATTTCCAGACTTGAAATTCCAGAACAACTCTTTATTTGGAGACGAATGAAAAGATGCACCTGAATCCAAAATCCAGGATTCAATCGAACTGTCCACGCTGAGGATTAGAGCATCCCCAATGTCTTCTGCTGAATTTATAGAATCATCACATCTCCAGATTTGTGATTCTGCTTTCTCTTTGGTCTTGTACAACCTGTCCGAAAGTGACCTTTTTCTCCACAATTCCAACACGTTACGTTTGGTCTATTTGGAGATTTTTCTCGGTTCTTTCATTTTGATCGCCCTTTGTTTGGGCCCTTCGGTTTACTTCTTCCCCTTCGATCAACACTGAGAGCATTGCCTGGTGAATCTCCAGTTTCCCGTTTGCGAATACTTTCGCTGAGAACTACATCTCGAATTTCACAAAACTTGAGTTTATCAGATCCTCGGAAACTGCTGATTGCGGCAACAACAGTATCCCATGACTCGGGTAAGGATGACATCAAAATCAACGCTTTCATTTCATCTTCGAAATTAATTTCCACCAAACTCAGTTGACTTATGATCATATTGAATTCATTTATATGATCAGCAACAGGTCCACCTTCAGACATCTGTAGATTGAACAATCTCCACATCAAATACGCCTTGTTCATAGCCGATGGTTTTTCATACATATTTGACAGCGCCTTCAATAGATCTGACGTTGTCTTCTACTTGATAATGTTGAACACCACGTTTCTGGATAGCGTCAACCGAATCAGCCTCAAGGCTTGTCGATCCTTGAGCTTCAACTGTTCCATGGTCATGGATTCTGACTTCACTACCAACAGAGGTTCGTGAAGATCTTTCTAGTACAGATCATCTTCAATCTGCATCATCCAGAAACCGAAATCGGATCCATCGAACTTCTCAATTCTAATCTTTGAACTTTCCATCTTCACAGATCGTGGTGAATTTCGCCTAGCTCTGATACCAGTTGTTGGGATCGCACAACAACGCACACGCTCGATCTAGATGAACACAAAGAACAGGATAGAGAAAAGTGCAAGGAGAACTCTGGCTAAAAGGATTTTTCTATTGATGACTTCACGTATGTACAGTAAGAGAGAATTACAGAGAATAGAAAGTAATTTTCAAAGCTTTAGTGGATGGTATATATATATATAGTTCAGTTTACTATATATAGGTTTACCAGATTTAACCATCTACTATATATAGCTATTTAATATATAGCTTGATATAGGTTTACAAAATATAGTTTTACCAGATATAGCTTTACCAAATATAGCTTTACCGGATATAACCGTTGACCAAGCTATAAATAAGCCGCAGGCTCCATAACCTAACAGGGCCCAACTAGGTTCGAATTGGTGACCTCTTAATCTACAATCAAATGCTCTAACATTGAGCTATGGTCCCATTTTGTATGATCTCAACCTTAGTGACCCCTTCTACATATTATCGGTCCAAAAGTGACCCTACCAAATCGGCTATGGACCAATTTTGTATAAATTGGTGGATTACCTATCGGGAATTAAACACAGGTCGTTAGATTCAAAGTCGAAAGTGCTAACCACTACACCATAGAACCACTTGTTAAACTTTATTTTGGCAGCGATTTTGATAAGCGCCAACAACGCTGGATTTTGCAAAGCTAGAGGTCGTAGTATCCTTAGATACTTTCATAAGGTGTTTTCAACTTCTTTTATAGGTAATTGAACTTTTGAGTCCATGTAAATGATTTGTTGGATTAGTATCAGTTTAAGAAGACAGAGGAGAGGAGAGAGACTTTGTTAGAAATTCTCCCATAGGTAATCCCCCGAGGTGTTTTCAACTTCTTTTATAGGTCGAATTTTAAAATCAAACCACAACAAAATTTACTTCTATCTAGAAAAATTATTTTCTTGTTTGAAACAAGATTATTCCCTTCTTTTTCTAAAACTAAATTTGACTCTCGAATAGATTTTAATAGTTTTGTTATTTAAATTTTCTTTAAAATTTTTGTACACGGAGTACAATGGAAATATTTTTTTTTTTTTTTTTTTTTTTTTTACTATTTTGTAATTTGTATGGTATTATTGGAGGCTTTTGAATGAAATATGATAATTGATTCTCTATCCTCTTTGACAATTTTAGATACCTCTATATCCGATATTTGATGCGTCACGTTTCATTATGAGATATGTCCTTGGGTCAATAAGACGTAAGCAGAGAGTTTATTTGACTAATGAATTGATTTTTTTGGGTTGTA
Organism: Cucurbita pepo subsp. pepo; assembly: GCF_057944985.1. Lineage (NCBI taxonomy): Eukaryota > Viridiplantae > Streptophyta > Magnoliopsida > Cucurbitales > Cucurbitaceae > Cucurbita > Cucurbita pepo. Next base: position 11,511,644 of record NC_141807.1, read on the forward strand.
GAGATATCCCTTACAAATCAAGACTTTGTATTATTTTGAAGACACTCACATTTGTAAATGTGCCTGATATCTTGAAGGATATAAGACAAGTAATTGAGAGAACCTAAATTTTTTTTGAAGTTTACTTTTCTAGGATACGTCATCACCAAAGTTTGAGACAAATACCATTGGATGGGTTTTAATAAGGCTCAAATAAATTTAAAATCCAAGAAAACGTCTGAGTTTGATATTATTTGATTTTGGGTATGGACACAACTAGCTGATTTCTTTTGATTACATTAATGAATGTATGTAGATGTTTAAAGTGTTGATCTTAATGGTTTTAGAAAATATCAACACATCATCGATATAAACTATCGAATTTTTTTGAAAGGATTGAAAATATCATTCATAATCTTCTGAAATTCGGATGGAGCGTTATTTAGCCTAAATGGCATGACGTTCCTCTCATATTTTCTAAATTGGACATTAAATGCTATTTTATATTTGTCCTTTTAGGAAACTAGAATTTTCTTAAATCCAAATTTCATGTCGAATTTTATAAAAACATTTGACTCTAAATTCTTTTTATCAAATCATTTTTGTTTTGGATTGGATATCTTATTTATTCTAAAACCTTATTCAGAGGTTTGTAGTTAATTACCAATATCAGAATTTCTGGTTTCTTTTCACCATGTTGTTACCCTAAAATGCCAGACATGACTACATGCTTTTTGAAGACCTTATCAGCTTCCTCTGCAAAATATCACCTAAAATGTCACAGTATTTAGTGTTCCATGCTTTTTGACTTAACCCTAGGGTTCTATTTAAAGTGAACTTGTGATAATTTTTGTCAAATTATATATTTGAATACCTAATACATTAAGATATAATATCTTATTTCAATAATATTAAAATGTCGTAGAATATCATAATATATGTTTAATTAATATGAATCTCATTCAAATTTCAAATATATATTTTTATTTAATGTTTATGATACACATCAATTATTTTAATATTTAACATATCAAATACGTTAATATGTTTTGATATTATACTTCAAGACTATAGGAACTTGCTCAGAGGACATGAGAGTTACATTGGCCTACAATGCATCTCATGGACGATGCAAAACTATGGTGGCGCTTGAAGGTGAATTGTATAAAAAACTGGTCATGCACCAAAAAATCATGGAAAGACCGTTGATGGAATTGAAGCAATCGACGCTCCCCTGTATGGGTTTCCAATCAAAGACCTAATGTTTGATATTGACTCTTTTGAAGAAAGAGCCACATGATCAAACAACAAGAAACGTGGCGATATCTTTGAGAACTCTATCACACACATAAAAAAAAGCGTGTCGAAGAGTTAGACATTACACAGAAGATCTAGCTTTCATCGAGGAGACCCAAGTTTGATTCTCGAAAATTAAATTTTATGTTCTTATTTCGTTTATTTTATAGTTTCATCTTTTGTCACCAATTATATTTAAACTTTACCTAGGTTTGAGAAGCACTATAATGGATGAGTTCAATAGTATCTTAAATTCAAAAGACTTTTATGAACTTGGTTTGAGAGGCACTATAATGGTCAAGTTCAATTGTATCTTAGATTAAAAAGACTTTTATGAACTTTGAACCTTTAATAGTGTTATGTCATAGATATTTGGTTCAATTTCAACAAGTGAGGTTGAGGTCATTCAAATGGTTAATGTGATAATCCGGTCATGTTCAAGGTCTCTTTTGTTGAACGCCATCATGGCTGAGATGACTGAGATGAGCACCAAAGTGAGTTTGACAAGGAGGGTCGTAGAGAACCACACCCCAAGCCATGCTCATGTTGGGCTTAACAAACTGAAAATCCAAAAACACAAACCCTTAAATGGGAACCAGGATGCTAAGGAATTAAAAAGCTTTATTTGTGACGTAGAACAATACTTGAAGATTACAGGAACTTGCTCATAGAACCTAAGAGTTACGTTGGCCACAATGCATCTCATGGACGGTGGTGCTCGAAGGTGGATGATATAAAAAATGGGTCATGCACCATAAACTCATGGGAAGACCGTTGATGGAATCGATGCAATCAACGCTCCCCTTGATGGGTTGCCAATTAAAGACCTGACGTTTGATGTTGACTCTTTTGAAGAAAAAGCCACACGATCGAACACCTCGAAATGTCGCGGTAGCTCTAAGAACTCTATCATACGACCTGAGAGTTGAGGGCTACAGGAACTTTCTCATACGACCTGAGAGTTACGTTAGCCGCAATGCATCTCATGGACGATGCAAAACTATGGTAGTTCTCGAAGGTTAATGGTATAAAAAATGGGTCATGAACCATAAACTCATGGGATGATCGTTGATGGAATCGATGAAATCGACACTCCCTTGGATGGGTTGCCAATCAAGGACCTAACATTTTATATTGACTCTTTTGAAGAAAGAGCCACACAATCGAACAGCTTGAAACGTCGCGGTAGCCCTGAGAACTCTAACACACACAAGGAAGGACGTGTCGAAGAGTTAGACATTAAGCAAAAGATCATGCTAAAACTCTTCAGCGATCTGACAAAAGACTTCAGGACATATACATTAAAAATCCATTGTCATTCAGCCGTAAGGATATTTGGCTTTCACCCAGGAAACCCAGGTTCGATTCTCGGCAATGGAATATTATTTTCTTATTTCATTTTATTTTATAGTTTCTATCTTAGACTAAAAAGACTTTTATGAACTTCGTACCCTTTTTAGAGTTATGTTATAGATATTTTGTTCAATTTCAAATGGTTAATGCGATAATCCAGTCGTTTTCGAGGTCTCTCTTGTTGAACGACATCGTACCCTTGTTAGAGTTATGTTATAGATATTTTGTTCAATTTCAAATGGTTAATGCGATAATCCAGTCGTTTTCGAGGTCTCTCTTCTTGAACGACATCATGGTTGAGATGAGTAGGTAATTCAAATGGTTAATGCGATAATCCAGTCATTTTCGAGGTCTCTCTTGTTGAACGACGTCATGGTTGAGATGAGCAGGTGATTCAAATGGTTAATGCGATAATCCAGTCGTTTTTGAGGTCTCTCTTGTTGAACGACATCATGGTTGATGAGCACCCGAGTGATTTTGACAAGTTGGGCTGTAGAGAACCACACCTCAAGCCACATTCATGTGGGCTTAACAAACTTAAAATCCAAGAACACAACCCCTTAAATGGAAACGGGGATGCTAAGGAATTAAAAAGCTTTATTTTTGACGTAGAACAATACTTGAAGGTTACTTGAACTTGCTCATAGGACCTAAGAGTTACGTTGGTCGCAATGCATCTCATGGACGATGCAAAACTATGGTGGCGCTCGAAGGTGAATGGTATAAAAAATGGGTCATGCACAATAAACTCATGGGAAGACTGTTGATGGAATCGATGCAATTGACGCTCCTTCTTATACAAAATTTGGATCAACCAAGAGACAAAGCTAGAATTAGATTATGGAACCTTTTTCTAAATCGAGTCACTCCACAATCGAACTTGATCAAGGCTTGATTGAATGACTCAGATGCAATCTACCACAAGAATTGCATAAAAATTAGAAATGACAAAGATATGCTCGAATTTCTACACGAGGGATCATCTCAACTTGAGAGATCAATTTCATTGATCACAAATATGCTTTTACATAATAATGTGTGGGTATTTATAGTCTCCCCACAAAAGAAGTTAGTGGCCGTGATTTAATCTCGATCCTTTTAGATCTCCACAGAAGACGAAGTCAATTTGAGCATTACAAACTTTTTGAAATTAAAATAAGAAATAAAGTTTTCTAACCACTCATGAAATGATGCTTGCAACTTCATCCGCTACTTCAACCATGCAAATATTTACTTTTGAATCTCCAAATGGTCTTAACTCAAACGACTGAGCTTGTCACACATGAAATGATGGTTGAACCTAGTCTATCCAATTTTGTAGATGAAGTATGAATGCTTGTTGAATCTTCTTGGCCTTGGGTTGTGTAATAGGTCCAGTTGGAACACCGTGATTCTTATCATCATCCCCCTCTTCAAAAGGATTTGTCCTTGAATCAGAAAAATCATCACCTACATCAAAAGGACTCAACTCAGCAACATTGAAAGTAGAATGTACACTGTGATTCTTATCATCATCCCCCTCTTTAGGATTGGTCCTCAAATAAGAAAAATCATCAACTACATCACAAGGACTCAACTTAGCAACATTGAAAGTAGAATGTATTGACAATTCTAAGGGAAGATCAATTTAATTGTTCCATGCAATAAAATGAGTCATTTTACTAAATGTGTCATAGAGCATTTATAGTCAAATAAAGAATTAGGAATCCACGCTATCTACAAACGCACTCCCAATTGAGCTATCCACGCTAACATTAAAATGAAAATTCATCAGTAAAATTATTTACCCTAACTCATTGAAATTTTAAAAAGAAATCATCTCTAAATTTAGATAAGATAGTAAGTTATATTATTTGAATCACATGTGGTGAAGGTCGAACAACACCTGACCTTCAAGTAATTTTAAAAGGAAAATTCTGAAAAGTTGAAAATGAAAATTCCGAAATTTTAAAAAGAAATAATCACTAAATTTAGATTAAATAGTCAAGTAATTTAAAAAAAAAATAATCACTCATTTTAGATTGAATATTTAGGTTATGCAAGTTAGTCAACTTGAATTAGGTGCGGTGAACGTGGATCAAACACGTGACTTTCAGATCTTCACTGATGCTCTCACATGACTTTCAGATATTCAGTGACGCTCTCCAAACTGAGCTATCCCCGCTAACATTAAAAATAAAAATTCATCGGTTAAGATATTTTCACTACTTCATTGAGATTTTAAAAAGAAATAATCACTAATTTTAGATTGAATAGCTTGGTTATGCAACTTTGTCAACTTGAACGCTCTGCAAACTGAGTTATCCCCGCTAACATTAAAAATAATAATTCATCGGTTAATAAGATATTTTCACTACTTCATTGAGATTTTAAAATGAAATAATCACTAATTTTAGATTGAATAGCGAGGTTATGCAACTTAGTCAACTTGAATGAGGTGCAGTGAACGTGGATCAAACACATGACCTTGAGATCTTTAGTGACGCTCTCCCAACGAAGCTATCCTGGCTAACATTAAAAATGAAAACTCATTAGTAAAGTATTTAGCTAATTCATTGATATTTTAAAAGGAAATAATCACTAATTTTAAATTGAATAGTCACGAGTGAAATTATGTGACTTGAATCAGGTGCGGCAAACGTGGATTGAACACGTGACCTTCACATTTTCAGTTTGACGCACTCAAAACTAAGTTATCTTCATTATATTTTAAAAAGAAATAATCACTAATTTTAGATTGAATAAAGTTATGCAACTTAATGAACTTATGCAACGTAAACCAAGTGCGGTGAACGTGGATTAAACATGTAACCTTCAGATATTCAGTCCGAACTAAGCTATCCCCGCTAACACTAAAAATCAAAATTCATGTGTACAGGTATTTCTGCTAATTCATTATTCGTTGAAATTTTAAAAATAAATAATAACTAGTTTATTTTTTATGCAATGTAAACCAAGTGCGGTGTACGTGGATTAAACATGTAACCTTCAGATATTAAGTCCGAACTAAGCTATCCCCGCTAACATTAAAAATCAAAATTCATCTGAGCTATCCCCGCTAACATTAAAACTAAAAATTCATAAAACTATAAGGTGCGATGAATGCAAATTGAACACAAGACCTTCCAATAATCAATCTAATGCTCTCCCAACTAAGCCATCCTAGATAACATAAAAAATAAATAATCACATGTTTTAGATTGAACAGTAAAGTTATGCAACTTAGTCAACTTATGCCAGTTGGATAAAAAACGTGATCTTCTGCTAATTCATTGAGATTTTAAAAAGAAATAATCGATCTTCTGCTAATTCATTGAAATTGAGATTTTAAAAAGAAATAATCGCTAATGCAGTGAACGTGGATCAAACGTTACCTTTAAATCTTCAATATGACGCTCTCCTTGAGCTATCCACGCTAATATTAAAATTAAAAATTCAAAAAGAAATAATCGTTAATGCAGTGAACGTGGATCAAACGTTACCTTTAAATCTTCAATATGACGCTCTCCCTGAGCTATCCACGCTAATATTAAAATTAAAAATTCAAAAAGAAATAATCGCTAATGCAGTGAACGTGGATCAAACGTTACCTTTAAATCTTCAATATGACGCTCTCCCTGAGCTATCCACGCTAATATTAAAATTAAAAATTCAAAAAGAAATAATCGCTAATGCAGTGAACGTGGATCAAACGTTACCTTTAAATCTTCAATATGACGCTCTCCCTGAGCTATCCACGCTAATATTAAAATTAAAAATTCAAAAAGAAATAATCGCTAATGCAGTGAACGTGGATTAAGCGTTACCTTTAAATCTTCAATATGACGCTCTCCCTCTCCCTGAGCTATCCACGCTAATATTAAAATTAAAAATTCAAAAAGAAATAATCGCTAATGCAGTGAACGTGGATTAAGCGTTACCTTTAAATCTTCAAATTATACAACCTGAACAAAGTGCGGTGAACGTGGATCGAACACGTGACCTTCAGATCTTCAGTCTGACGCTCTCCCAACTGAGCTATCCCCGCAATCATTGGAAATGAAAATTCATCAGTAAAGGTATTTTCGCTGATTCATTGAGATTTTAAAAAGAAATAATGACTAATTTTTTATTGAATAGTCAGGTTATGCAAAAAGAAACAGGTCCGATGAACGTGGAGATCGAACACGTGACCTTCAAATCTTAAATCTGACGCTCTCCAAATTGAGCTATCCCTGCTAACATTAAAAATAAAAGTTTTTAAGTTTTAAGTAAAGGTATTTCCACTTATTAATTGAAATGTTATAAAGAAATAATCACTAATTTTTGTTGAATAGTCAATTTATCACCATGGATCGAACACGAGACCTTTAGATCTTCAATCTAACGCTATCTCAACTAAGCTATCCACACTAACATTAAAAATGAAAATTCATCAGTAAAGGTTCGCTTAATTCATTGAAATTTTAAATAGAAATAATCACTAATTTTTAATAAGATATTCAAGTTATCCAACTTGTATAAGGTGCGGTGAACTAGAACACATTAGGTATTTCCGATAATTCATTGAGATTTCAGAAAGGAATAATGACTAATTTTAGATTGAATAGTCAGGTTATGCAACTAGAATCAGGTGCGGGGAACGGGGAGATCAAACACGTGACCTTCAAATCTTCAGTCTGACACTCTCCCAACAGAGTTATCCCTGCTAATATTAAAAATGAAAATTCATAAGTAAAGGTATTTTCGCTAATTCGTTATATTTAAAAAAGAAATAATCACTAATTTTAGATTGAACAAGCAAGTTATGTTTTTAGATTGTATAGTCAGGTAATAAACTTGTATTAGGTGCGTTGAACGTGGATAAAACACGTGTGACCTTCAAATCTTCAGTCTAACAATCTCCCAACTGAGCTACTATTGCTAACATTAAAAATGAATATTTATCAGTAAAGGTATTGGGTATGCTTCTGGAAATTCAATAAAAGGAAATAGTATTAGACCGAAAAATTCAACTAAGGCATTGGGTACGCAGTTATAGTACGACATTCCACCCATAAACAGATGGTCAAACAGAAATGCTCAAGCAAATATTGGAAGACATGTTGAGGGTATATGTGATGGATTTTGCAGGAAGCTCGGATAAGTACCTACCCCTTATGAAATTCACTTATAATAATACTTGCCAAGCCACCATACAAATGGCCACATACGAGGTTCTCTATGGACGAAGATTTCGATCCCTTATCTTTTGGGAAGAAGGGAGGCAAACGACAACTATTGGGCTAGAGTTGGTGCAAAGTACCAACGCCGCAGTCCAGAAGATTAAAGCTAAGATACAAACCGCACAAAGCCGAGAGAAAAGCTATGCAGACCTAAGGCGCAAGGACATGGAATTGTAGGTAGGGGATCATATATTCCTAAAGGTAGCACCCCATGAGAGGGGTGCTCAGGTAGGGTAAAAAGGGGAAGCTAAGCCCTAGGTTTATCCGTCCCTTTGAGATATTAGAAAGGATTGGATCTGTGGCCTAGAGAATCGGGCAATGCCCAAACTTGTCTGCAGTACATAATATCTTTCATGTATCCATACTACGGAAGTATACCCTAGATCGTTCGCACGTACTGGCTCATGAAACTCTCTTCTTCTGAGATTACCTAACGTATAAAAAAGACCCGATTCAAATAATAGACAAGAAAGTCAAATGGTTGAGAAACAAGGAAATCTCTCTGGTTAAGGTTCTATGGAAGAATCATAGAGTAAAAGAAGCCACTTGGGAAATAGAAGGCAAATAAGAACCTTGTACCTTGACCTATTTTAGAATAAACACTTTCGATGACTGAAAGTTTTCAAACGACAGGAGAATTTGCAACACTCAAGGTCTCCAATAAGAGACAGTGTATAATCCCTACTAGGTTGTATCTAGAAGTAAAGAACAAGTAAAATTGAAAAAACATTGAGAAAATGGTACTTTTTCTAATTTGTATAAACTTCCCGAATCATTAATTTTTTTATAGAATAAGAATTACAAGTTGCTTAAAAAAGGAAGGCTCCGATCGGAGAAGACTTTTCTGGCAGAAGATTCAGAAAAATCAAGAATGAAATTATAGAAATTCTAGACGTTTCAATGGTAGTGGAAAATCCGTCCATAAATTATGAATAAGGGTAGACTATTAGGGGCAAGAAGCAAGCTTAATCGAGTACCCAATCGAGAGATACGAGTTTTTTGTTTTGGGGTATCGTGTTCATGGGTTTACCTAGAATTTGAGAACTATAGTCCACTATTCATTTCCAAACTTGTTCCTGCACCTTCTAAATAAGTTTACCCATAGGTTTGGTGAAGGAAAGAGGTCCTCAAAGTGCTAGTAGGTTTTCACACGAATTAGTCCACGTTAGGTTACCCTCTAATGTTTTCTTAATCTAAAACCTCAACTCCTAAAGCCTAACCCATGACATTATGTATAAACCTAGGTTCATCAATAATCCATGTACCAAGTACTTAGAACTATGTGAATAACATGCTAAATAAGTTGCTAGGATCCATACCCATAAGTAACCATTATCTGCATTACGATGTGTACTAAAAGGCCCCTATTCCTCTTTAGGTAGGATGTCCTGCAATATGTATCATGAGCTGGATGTTATGATAGGCCTACCTTTCCCATCAGCTAAACGAGATGTCCTGCACCACGATTTACCAGTAGGATTACATGATTATGACGACACCACTCATGTGTTCATGGGGAGAAAATTGAAGGTTATTTTAGCGGAAGGTTTTCAGGATCAGTATATGATACATGACATGATGACCTCTAAGTTCTAAGATCTTGAAAACATAACAAGAAGTAATATCCTAGCTTAAGGTCGCGATTAAGAACCTACGAGTAAGCTACTTACTAAGTTTTACTCACTCCATGTTTATCATTTTTTTTCAACTAACTAAGAGTTGGTCGTGGATGAGAGTGGACTTTGGAGTGTGGGCCGTGGACTAACCTCTATTTTTAATCTAGTATTTTTTGTTCTTCTCTAGATTCAAAATAAGCAAAAAATGATAAAAAAGCGATGAGGAGTTTGTAGAAAAATTATGGATTTTTCGAGAAAAATAATAATAAAATATTCGGAAAGTGGCAAATTACCAAAATACCCCTAGAAGAATGGATAATTACAGAAATGCCACTCTAATTAGAATCAGAGCATCTACCGTGACCATCCGAGCAAAATCCTTCGAACACAAATTTCAACCATCGGATCTCCTCCAAAATTTGATATGATCTACAACGAACATGCACGGATCATCACATCCAACGACTAGTATTCAAAGCCAAGGTCGGTAAGGCTATGATCGGAGTTGATATCTCCAAAAAATTATCCAGAAAGTTCGATCTCTAAATAACGAAGATTCTGGAGCTCTCAATGTCTGTTTAAGCTTCTCCTATAAAGTCTGAAGTAGGAGCAACAATACGGAATAAGAATCGAGAAAGGTCGATCCCCCAATCGAAGGCAATAAGCATTTAGATTGTGGGTCTCCTACTCTTAGATTTCTTCCAAATTCGAGAGAAATCCTCCACCATTTCTCTTCAAACTTCTAAACAACAAAGAATCTGGAGCTCTCAATGTCAGTTTAAGCTCCTCCTATAAAGTCTGAAATAGGAGCAACAATACGGAATAAGAATCGAGAAAGGTCGATCCCCCAATCGAAGGCAATAAGCGTTTAGATTGTGGGTCTCCTACTCTCAGATTTCTTCCAAATTCGAGAGCAATCCTCCACCATTTCTCTTCAAACTTCTAAATAACGAAGAATCTGGAGCTCTCAATGTCGGTTTAAGCTCCTCCTATAAAGTCTGAAGTAGGAGAAACAATATGGAATAAGAATCGAGAAAGGTCGATCCCCCAATCCAGGGCAATAAGCGTTTAGATTATGGGTCTCCTACTTTCAGATTTCTTCCAAATTTGAGAGCAATCCTCCACCATTTCTCTTCAAACTTATTCCTACCATTTCTCAACAAGATTACCCACAAGTTGTATTAAGGAATATAGTGCTGAAAGAGCCTAGAAACCATTCCCCAATTCAATCAACCATTGAAGAACTTCAAGAAAAACTTGAAAATCCAATCCGAGGATACATGATGATTCGTCGAGCAAGAATGATTCCAATCAATTTCTACACCTCCAAGGAATGCTTCCATAGAAGACCACAAAGGAAAGTAACCTCGAGAGCGTGTCAAATTGAAGGAAATAGGTTTCGAAATTAAATTGGGGATAAGAGTCGAATTCCTATCTACGATCTCTTTTCCTTCAAATTAAGGATCCTCTAGCTTCAGAGGAAGAAGTTGAGTAAACTTGATGAAGGAATCGAGAGAGGAAACATCGTAAAACAAGCTACCCAAATCATCTACCGAGAACGATTTTTGAAAATTAACGTCTTAAATTCAAAGACGTTCCTCCAAACCAATTCCTTTAGCTTGAAGAAAGGATATGGAAGAGGTTCGATGAAGAAATAGGGCCTTGAAACCCCTAGAATCAGCTACCCAATAAGAAATCCTTTGGTTTATCTCAAGCGATAAATCAGATTTTGGATGAACTTTGGAAGCGAATATCTTAGGCTACGATCCACGAGAAGGTATCAAATCAATCACTAGCCCTTCCTTGTAATACCCATCTTTAAGTTTCATGAAGAAATCGAGGAGAGAAACGCTGTAAATGTGGCTTTACAGGCCGAGTTTCAGATGGCGGCGACGCGAAAAATGCGCATCTTCTTCCTGTTCAGAGGAAGAAAACGATGATATGGCCAGTTCAACTGAACTGTCCAAGTCAACTCAAAATTTGACCTTTTCTCGGGTTTTCTCAATTTTAACCCCATTCCAGATCGATTCTTATAGAAAATCTCATGGTTTCAGAAACTATACACAATAAGGAGTACGTGGAAGGAAATTTTGAAGTAATTTAGATACTGGAAGCTCAAGAATGGACGTCCCAAACGTCGACGACGAGGCAAGTAGCCACCTTGGACTTTTTGTTAAGAAATACTTGTAAAAATCGCTTGGATTTTCATATGAACCATAAACCAAGTATGAATTAAGGATATATGAAAGAAAAACCCAAAGAACCGTGAGTTAAGACCCTGAACCGATCAAATAGCTCGAGATTTAAGTAACGTTAAAATAACCCACTATATGAGCTCCGCTGCCTATCAAATTTTAATACTGAGCATATTATAGTATGTTGAGGTCAAATATGAAATTTTGGTGGTCATTGGATAAGGATAAGTACGATCCATATGACCTTTGCCATGAAGCACGATGTTTATAAGTTTTGTAGTCAATGTTGCCAATGTTTGTTGCACAAAAAAAAAAAGATAGGGATGTTAAATTTTTAAGTCACTTTTGGAATATTAAGTCATAAATTGGGTAACAAAATATTAGGAGCATTGCCTAGGGCTATTATTTATAAGAATATTAAGTCATAAATTGGGTAACAAATTATTGTTTTTAACTACATGTCATCTTAAGATTAACGAGCAAACTAAGGTGGTTAATAGAACGTTAGGAGCATTGCTTAGGGCTATTAACAACAACTCTTTAATAAACTAAAATCATACCGTCAACATACTTAAACTATATAAAACTCTCTCGCCTCCCCTATTAAGTTTAGCTCTCCAAACAAACTGAATTAAACAGAGGAATCCGCATCTTCATCATGTAAAATTGATGGAATAAGGAAAGAGAACAAGGAAATAGAGAGTTATCCCGGTTTGTTGCCGTTCGTCAATGGAAGTTCCCTTCTCTTGAGCTCTCACGTCCACCTCTTTGCGCTAATCAATCCTTGTTGGTCTCCTTTTCTTTCTGCTGTCAACAGCTGCTGGATTAGTGTTTTCTTCTTCTTCTCTGGTTTCACAGTAGAGGCTGCTGCTGTGTAATTCGATTTTCTCCCCCAAAATGTGGCTCCTCTCCTATTGGTCTTCCTTTTCCTTTTATATTGAGCATGAGTTCCCCTTAGGGCTGAAAAGGAATAAGTAGTCCACATAGGATGTTCCTCATTGGGTAGTCAATGACCCACTTGGACTGATGACGTGGATTTAAACTTTTCATGTCATCCCCCATTTGTTTCCAAATTTGCTACTCCCACATGTTTTAGCATAAATGTCTGAAATTTTACCATATAACTCAACTAAATTTACAATTAAGATCGATTTATGCCAAATCATATTTTTTTTTTCATGTTAGACCGCAATAAACGATTTCATGCTCACTAAGTAGTAGAATAAATGGGTAATAAATGAGAAAATTGTGAATAAGGGTGCAATATTAACTATAAAAAGACTTGATATAACTCTACTTTAGAGAGTTATCAATATTATAATGACTACTACCTAAATTATAACCTAAAGTTGATAATTGATGTCCAATTAGCCAACCCTAAATTTGTAATCATTGTGGAGTGATTGAAATTACAATGGAAGTAGTTTAAACTCCTAGTACCTTAAATGAAGTTGGTCTCTTCTAATAAAACACGAATTTCTCTTTAATATCATTAATACAATTATGCTTTCATCTTCAACCTACTAAACATGAAACTAAAACTGCGTTCAATTTAACTCAATTTTATTGTCATCTTGAATGACGTGTAGGATATATTCTTGATTTACCTCGATATTTCATATTAGTTAAGCTTTTTGCAAAATCACAATTAGACAACAAAGATGAACTTGGGTCTATTTATTATTTTAAAGAAAATTTCTTTCTCCATCTTATTCCTAATAACTTTGCAACTAAATTCATATTATGCGAAGAAACAAATTTTTTACTCGCAAGAAGTAAAATATGCGCAAATTTTTTACTCGCAAGAAGTAAAATATGCAACTTTAACTAAAATTTCATCTAAACAAATTTTATTGCCATACAACATAGATGACAATTTAGCCTTCAAACAAAAACTAGAATAGTTGTGGTGAACGGGATAGAAACTCTAGTGTTCATCCATAATATACAACCACTACCTAAATTATGACCTAAAAATTTGAAAACATAAGTTGTAGTTGAAAATTACATAAAACAATCCCATAAATCAAAGAACTCTGTCCAATTAGTAAATCCTAAAGATAGTAGCTAACATAGAGTAATTGAAGCTCCACATGAAGTAATTTAAAGTTCCAGTTACTTAACTAAAGTTTATCTCGTCTTTAATGAAGCATGAGTTGTACTTAAGTTCATGAAATGTTTATAGACTCCAACTCTTAGTACTATTAATACAATTATATTTCATATGAGTTTGTCATAAATCAAACTATGGTACATTCAATACAACTTCATTTTCTTGTCATACGAAGCAAAATAGAAGAATTAAATCAAACAAACTGATGAACTGAGCCCAATAAATCCAACCCAACCCAAACTGATTAGTTTGATTCATTTGTTGGGTTGTAGTTTATTTGATAACACTTGCATATTAGAACAATTCAATATTACAAGCCTTACTTGTGTAATATATGTCTCAAATGAAACTATCAAACTAAAACTTACACTAGAAAATAAAAAATAAAAAATAAAAACTCCAAAATAACTTCTATTCTTTTTTCTTCTTTCTACCGTAATTCTATTCTTTTTTCTTCTCTCTACCGTAATTAACTTCTAGAAATATTTTTTCTTCTCTCTACAGTAATTCTATTCTTTTTTCTTCTCTCTACAGTAATTAACTTCTATTCTTTTTTCTTCTCTCTACAGTAATTATCGCAAACCCTATGTAAATAATTTAACAGCGGTCTAGATCTAAAAGATCTAAAAGATATAATAATAATTGCTCATGGATTTCATTAACAAAGAAAATAAATGAAATAATGATGATACATTCCATAAACAACTTAATATATAGTTGTTAATAAGGGCATTTGGTCTAGTGGTATGATTCTTGCTTTGGGTGCAAGAGGTCTCGAGTTTAATTCTCTGAATTGCCCCTCCAAAAGAAAAAAAGCACAATATTGAAAAAAAAAAACAAAAAAAATAAAATAGTTATCAATGGGGCCTAACCCAAAGGAATGCGTGGCAATGCACCTTCAACTTATATAAAATTTTCATATATTGAGGCACGGAAAATATATAGACTAGCAACTAAGAATTATAAATCTACAACAAAGGCATTTGGTCTAAGTGGTATGATTATCGCTTTGGGTGTGAGAGGCCTCAAGTTCGATTCGATTCTTAAAATGCCCTTAACAATATTATATCAAAATGAATTATGCAAGATATTATGCAAGATAATATGATTCAAGATGTGGTTTTTTAAACATTGAACCAAGAAGATGAGAATAGAGAATGAAACATAAAATGTGGTTTTTTAAACATTGAACCAAGAAGATGAGAATAGAGAATGAAACATATTGTTGGAAGGGTCGGACTTCAAAAAGAGCATTACACAAATTGTTCTAGAAACTTAAATAACTGATGAAGAAGTTCATCTTGTGACATCATCTGTTGTCACAATCCTTTTAATGCGCCCAAATAACTGATGAAGAGTTCATCTGTTGTCACAATCGAGCCTTAGGTTCGAATAGGTCATTTGTCACAATTATTTTAATGCGCCCAAATAGCTGATGAAGAAGTTCATCTGTTGTCACAATCCTTTTAATGCGCCTAAATAACTGATGAAGAAGTTCATCTGTTGTCACAATCCTTTTAATGCGCCCAAATAACTGATGAAGAAGTTTCAGAGAGCGTTAGGTTCGAATAGGTCATCTGTTGTCACAATTCTTTTAATGCGCCCAAATAACTTATGAAGAAGTTTCAGAGAGCCTTAGGTTCGAATAGGTCATCTTTTGTCACAATCCTTTTAAGGAAGATGGGCCCAAATAACCAATGAAGAAGTTTCAGAGAGCCTTAGGTTCGAATAGGTCATCTGTCATCACAATCCTTAAGGGAGATGCGCCCAAATGACTGATGAAGAAGTTTCAGAGAGCCATAGGTTCGAATAGATCATATGTTGTCATTCGAATAGGTCATCTAAAGAAGTTTCAGAGAGCCTTAGGTTCGAATAGGTCATCTGTCGTCACAATCCTTAAGGAAGATGCGCCCAAATAACTGATGAAGAAGTTTCAGAGAGCCATAGGTTCGAATAGATCATAAGTTGTCACAATCCTTTTAAGGAAGATGGGCCCAAATAACCGATGAAGAAGTTTTAGAGAGCCATAGGTTCGAATAGGTCATCTGTCGTCACAATCCCTTTAAGAAATATGCGCCCAAATAACCGAGGAAGAAGTTTCAGAGAGCCATAGGTTCGAATCCTGTCACCTTGATGTGGTATTCTCAGGGGCCGAAGTGCAAAGCCCCGTAGTCTATCCGTGGTTAGGAAGGCAGGCATGTTGTCCGCTGTCGTCACATAATTCATCTGTCGTCAGAATTCTTTTAAGAAAGATGCGCCCAAATAACAGATGAAGAAGTTTCAGAGAGCCATAGGTTTGAATCCTGTCACCTTCATGTGGTATTCTC
The DNA here is from genome assembly GCF_057944985.1 of Cucurbita pepo subsp. pepo. NCBI lineage: Eukaryota > Viridiplantae > Streptophyta > Magnoliopsida > Cucurbitales > Cucurbitaceae > Cucurbita > Cucurbita pepo. The sequence continues at coordinate 11,527,727 of NC_141807.1, forward strand.
AGGGGCCGAAGTGCAAAGCACTGTAGTCTATCCGTGGTCAGGAAGGCAGGCATGTTGTCTGCTGTCGTCACATAGGTTATCTGTCGTCACAATCCCTTTAAGAAATATGCGCCCAAATAACCGAGGAAGAAGTTTCAGAGAGCTATAGGTTCGAATCCTGTCACCTTGATGTGGTATTCTCAGGGGCCGAAGTGCAAAGCCCCGTAGTCTATCCGTGGTTAGGAAGGCAGGCATGTTGTCCGCTGTCGTCACATAATTCATCTGTCGTCAGAATTCTTTTAAGAAAGATGCGCCCAAATAACAGATGAAGAAGTTTCAGAGAGCCATAGGTTTGAATCCTGTCACCTTCATGTGGTATTCTTAGTGGCCGAAGTGCAAAGCACTGTAGTCTATCCGTGGTCAGGAAGGCAGGCATGTTGTTTGCTGTCGTCACATAGGTTATCTGTTGTCACAATTCTTTTAAGAAAGATGCGCCCAAATAACCGATGAAGAAGTTTCAGAGAGCCATAGGTTGGAATCCTGTCACCTTGATGTGGTATTCTCAGAGGCCGACGTGCAACGCCCCGTAGTCTATCCGTGGTCAGGAAGGCAGGCATGTTGTCCGCTGTTGTCAAATAGGTCATCTGTCGTCACAATCTATTTAAGAAAGATGCGCCCAAATAACCGATGAAGAAGTTTCAGAGAGCCATAGGTTTGAATCCTGTCACCTTGATGTGGTATTCTAAAGGGCCGAAGTGCAAATCCCCAAAGCCTATCCGTGGTCAGGAAGGCAGGCGAACCACGCACACTGAAAAAAAAAAGATCTCCTTTTCTATCACACGTAGAATTGTCATTCTTTTGTCTTTTGAAACCCCTTACCTTATCAGTCATCAGGCAGGTTTTTGATATCATATATCGAGATAATTATTATGAAAAATCTATCCCACTAGTGTGACTTAGATACCCTTTCTTTGTGGTATCAGCCATGCTATTTGAATAGCCTGAAGTCATCATAGCCTCTCCACCAGTTCCGAAGACTCCTTCGGCATCAATGTGCTCCAATGAAAGAGATGAGACCCTTTCCTGAACCAAAACCGGGCATAAAACGACGAGGAGAAAGTCGAAACTGAGCTCTTTTTGCGTATATGCAATCTCGAAACCCAATTAGCTCACGGATTGTCTCCTCAACCCTGGCGAGTATGAGTGCTTGGTAAGAGAGAATGTCGAATGAGAAAGACATTCGATTACGACAACATTCGCAACTACCAAAGTGCACTAAACCTAGTAGAGATCTTCGACCTAACGACAATGGAACTTCAAGCCCATTTTATCAATCCGCTTTGTACCTTATTGTTGACCGAATCGGATGCACGCCAGGCCTAAATTCTCTCTCAGTCACCCGGAGACGAAAGGATGATCAGATCCGAAGTTTACAAATCGAAGAGAAAGAGGATCTGAGTTCTACACGCTTTCAATTTCAAAAGCTTCGCTTGCCTACGGTACTTTATTCAGGATGTGCAACAATACGGTCATCTCTCAGCCGTGTATAGAGAATTCCTTGATCATTTCCTTGGCGGATAACACAAATGAAATCGCTTCCCTGACCGCCCATCTTATGAGTCCATTCTTGTCTTATTGGTTTGTTGTACTATTCTTTACCTCTCTCGATTGATAGAAAGACGTTCGGGAGCTGGGAGGGCCTATCGTGAGGGAACTTTCCTTTTCACGGTAGGCAAAGGTAAAGCGGGAGCTGCATATATCCACGGTGATCAAGGCAGAGCGACTCCTTCTTTAAAAGAGGTTGGTTTTATCGAAACTATTAGATCCGATTTCGTTAAAGAAAAAATAGTAGCTCTTGGTTTGGCCGATGTTGATTTGTATGGCAATGCGGACTCGACTCAGGATGAGGATTTCGCTTTTCATACTGCTGCTATGAGCCGAAAGAGCTGGTAAGCTATCTCGCTAAACGAAAGGAAAAAGCACGTATGCGTTGACCTCTTTAGGACCGGTTGCTTCCTCTTTTTGTATATACGTTTGGAGAAACCTGCTAAGCCCGCCTTTCTTACCAGGTGTGATTCAATCTTTCAGCTCAAACTTTCCTATCGTCCGACGGAAAAGGTAGGAGTACGACTACCTTTTCTTTTTCTTGCCCGAGCCAAGGGATCATTCAGTTTCTACCAAAAAGTTCGCTATCTATTAGTTGCCGTAATCGAATTTATTTCTCATTTCATGTTAGCTCCTCCAAGAGCTGCCTGGTCCATAGTATACGAAATCTTGAACTTCTATCGGACTTATAGCATTACCTGGTGAGCTCGCCGTTGAGGGTGTGCCTTACAGGAGATCGAGCAGCCTTTCTTTCCCTACCTGGTATGCTTTTCCACTTATCGTGCAACTAGCCAACTAGCCAAAGAGAGAGGGAGAGGGATCATGTCAATCAATTTGTATGTGCATTTTGTCCGTCCTGTACTTGCTTGCTTAGCTTTCTTAACCAACATCTCTGGTTTCCCTCGAACCAAGAGGTCCTGCTTATCTATACCCAACAGTCACACTTTCAGCCGAAAGACTGATTTTTTTCATAAAGTCGGTTCATAGATCAAGAAAGAATGAAGCTGCTTACAGGGACGATTATGCGATACGTCTTTTCATACTCGCCTTTTCTTTAACCCTGCTATCAACCTAGCCATTCTCGCTTGTTGCTTTAAGGGGTCTCCCCACTGTAGATTACTCGGATTGGTTCTCGCGTCCCAGTGCCAAAAAGGATGGGCGAGTTTGGTTTGAGTGTTCATCGATTGGGTGGATCCATTTTCTCCGGGGGGGAGGGGGTGGGACAAGGTGTAGCGCAGTTTGGTCAGCGCATCTGTTTTGGGTATGTTGTCCGCTAAAGGTTTTAAGAAAGGGGGTAAAAATTTTCTACATAGGTCATCTGTGGTCACAATCCTTTTAAGGAAGATGCTCCAAAATAATCAGTGAACAATAGCCTTTAAAGAAGTTTCAGAGAGCAAGAAGAGGCAGAAGAGAGAATAGGAGTGAGTCGTGCAAGGAAGAAGGAACTAGTAGGTTTAATTTGGGTTCGTTTGAACCAAAAAACCAATTTTTTTCAAACGAACCCAAATTTAAGACTCACTAGACCAAAGTCCATATGTGGTAAAAAAAAAAACCTTCCGTGGCCCAACCCTTATTTGCAATCCGCATCCAACAATTTCTTTTTCAACCTACACGTATGCTCCAGGCCAAACTCACGTAACTAGTCAGAAGATGCGGCCCACAACTGAACGGAAGACAAGTGTCACAATCGCACTCTTGCAGTAGTGAGAAAATGATTATGTGACATTTTTTCTAATCCAATGAGCAAGTAAACCATGCAAAATTTAGACTGAACGAACAATAGCAGTGTATGCTCGAATCACATTTAGAAGAAATATTTTAGAAAACGTGAGCGAGGAAATACGTTAAAAACAATTTCAAATAAAGCAATGTTATAAGATAAAAGTGAAGAAACAACAACTGGTCACGTTCTCCTATAGTACATTTTGGGACATTTTAGTCCTGATGGGTGTAGATATGATTTTGAGGGCTAATCATACACCACGTATTGGCACAACAATAATAGTAAAAGCCTATCTAAGATGAAAGCAAGTAAAAGGTGTTTAGAATGAGCATGCCACCATGAACCACAAATCGTTTACAAGAATAGCTGAGACATGTAACATGCAGCCACAGGCAACATGTCTCGGCCAATTATGACCGCGACATCTGCCCTTACACAATTTGTCAATATCTCTATCAACCGGCTCTTCATAAACTCAACGTTGTAGGATGAGGCTGACTTTAGGTCTCTCGACGCACTTCTAGCTGATCACAGTATTGAGGAGTCTTTTCCAACCTACTAGGAGCTATTGAAAATCACTTCTCGGTTTTTAACTCATCAAGTCTTCTCTGTTGGTGTTTATCCTACTTTCTTCGCTTGAAACAATTTCTTCTTTGCATGATATTATACCACTTGCTTTTACGTGATGTTTTCTTGGTCGGAATAATAACGTTTCAAGTTACTGACGTGGACAACAGGGTTAGGCTGTATCTATAGGAGCAATTGGATCCTATATGATGTCTTCCTAATCTTGTGGATAACTTCGACTAGTCCATAGAATTTTCGCACCAGTCTTTGGTTCTTGTTGCTTTGAACTCAAAGTTGATCTGACCTTAACTTATCATAACTCTCTATTTGCTTTTAAATTATCGTGGTCGACCCTTCTCTACATCCGAATGGATGGTATTTTTGCGTGAACATGTGTTGCTTTAGTGGTTTGTTTTTGTCTCCCTTCTTCAGTAGAGGTGTTGGCTTGGTGGCTTTGCCAAGCATTTCAGTGATCACTGACAAGAGCCTTTGCAGGTCAAATAAACCCGACTGTGAACATGCCATTTTGCTATTTGTAGAATTCAACTAGCTCAGGCTGAGCCGCATAACATCTATTTGTGGTAGGCGACATAAAACTAATCTTGTGATTTATCTCTCTTGGTGGGGTTAAACCCAATATCTGACCTTCTTTTTTTGGGTCGTGGTGTTCATGTAGTGGCAATAAAGTTTTTGTTGAGGTTGGCACACTTGAGCTCCCCTTTTCAAATACAACATTGGCAGCAAGTGTAGAGGTTGGCACACTTGAGCTCCCCTTTGTTGAGGTTGGCACACTTGGGTCGTGGTGTTCTTTTTTTGGGTCGTGGTGTTCATGTAGTGGCAACTGTACTATCGTCATCATTTTAACCCCTCTTGGTTGATGGATGTTTGTCTGAATGATCGTTGGGTTAGACTCCGTTACTACTAGGCATTTTTCTAGGGGCATGTACATGACTTTGTGTTCTAGCAGGATGTAATCCCTGACTATTTGGGTTCTAGAAGATTGGATATGAAGGCTGACTATTTATTGTAAAAATCTGATAGAGATATATATACTAAATAATTATATATAGTAGGCGGTTACATATAGTGAAGCTATATATAATAAACTGAAATCATATGATTACCCATTAGTCAGTGCTTCCTAAATGTACATTTCTCATTCTCCATATCCTCTCTTTGCATACCAGAAGTCATTAATACAAACCATTAGTCAATATTTCTTCTTACATTTTCTCTATCACGTTCTTTGTGTTCATTTAGATCAAGTGTGTGCGTTGTTGTGTGATTCTAATAACTGGTATCAGAGCGAGGAGAGATTCACCACGATCTGTGAAGATGGAAAGTTCAAAGACTGGAATTGAAAAGTTTGATGGATTCGATATCAGTTTCTAGAAGATGCAGATTGAAGATTATCTGTACGAGAAAGATATTCAGGAACCCATTTTGGGGGTGAAGCTGGATACCAAGACCACGGAGGAGTGGAAGCTCAAGGATTGTCACGCCGTAGGGTTAATCTGGTTGACGCTGCCAGGGAACCAAAGAAAGTGCGATTGGAAATGGTCCATACAGACGTTTGGGGACCATCTTCAGTTTCTTCATTTCTAGTACCAAAATTTCATGGATTAGAGGTTTAGCCCTGTGCAACGACAACTCTCAGTTTTCCTAAGGCTAGTCAGATATCTCATGACCACTCTTTTCCTCCTAACCATATCTAGACACTATAACGTTGATACAGTATTGTCTTATATAGTTAACGTTCACTCTTTAACGTCCAAGGACATTTTATAACTACCACGAAAATCAAAACATACAATAAATTCATACAAGTTTTACAACATATCATATACTGCTTACTTGGTCGCGGAGAGACGTGTCATCGAGCTGAGTCATAGAGATATACGACTCTTTATCCTAAGAAAAAATCTATATAATTTAAAATCTGGCTGCTCTGATACCAATCTGTCACAACCCAACTTTTAAGGGTTCAAAACTCAAGTAGAAACTAAAATTTAGAGTGAAAACAAATAAAAATAAAAGTAAATTAATATAAAATAAGGAAATGTTGTAAATTAATTCAAAACTTTCAAATCTTACTGTTCCTTAACCCGATTAAAATCTAGATTCTTGAACTCCTAGTACCATAAATAAAGTTGGTATCCTCTAATAAAACAGTAATTTCTCTTAAGATCATTAAATTCTTATAGACTCCAGGCTCAATATCATTAATACAATTATGTTTTATCTTGAACACGCCAAACATGAAACTAAAGTGCGTTCAATTTAACTCCATTTTATTGCCATCTTGAATGATGTGTAGGGTATATTCTTGATTTACCTTAAAGTTCTTGTGACATGACAGTTCATATTAGTTAAGCTTTTTGCAAAATCACAAGTTAAAAAACAACAACGATGAACCTAGGTCTATTAGTCAATTCAAAGACAATTTCTTTCTCCATCTTATCGATAATAATAGTTCAACTAAATCCATTTTATACAAAGAAACAAGTTTACGACTCATAAAAACAACTATCTAAATTATGTCCTAAAAATTTGAAAACATAAGTTGTAGTTGATAATTACACAAAAATTCCTTAAATCCATGAATTCGTGTCCAATTAGTCAATCCTAAAGATTGTAACTAGCATATAGTAATTGAAGCTCCACATGAACGTAATTTAAAGTTCCCCTTACCTAACTAAAGTTTATCTCATCTTTAATGCAGCATGAATTGCACTGAAATTCATGAAATGCTTATAGACTCCAACTCTGAGTACTATTAATGCAATCATGTTTCATATGAGTTTGTCATAAATGAAACTAAGGTGCATTCAATACAACTTTATTTTCTTGTCATACGAGGCAAAATAGAAAAATTAAATCAAACAAACTAATGAACTGAACCGAATCAATCCAACCAAAATTGATTAGTTTGTTTCTTTTGTTGGGTTGTTGGTTTATTTGATAACCCTGGTATATTATAACGATTCAACCTTTTGTTTTATAGCCCTCCAACTACTAAGAGAAAAATATATTTGAGTAGAAGCTAAAAATATTGGGTGTTTAAGAAAATGCATTTGGTTTAGTGGTATGATTCTCACTTCGGGTGCAAGAGGTTTTGAGTTCAATTCTTGAAATGCCCCTATGTCTAAATCTTTTCTTATCTAAGGACTTCATATTCGAAATCAACTTAACTTCATATTCGACATTTTACACTTACCATCATGCTCTTAATACTCAGAGTCTTTCTTAACATCCCATCCCAAGGCTTTATTCTCCAAGACAAATTCTACATCCGAGGACTTCACGTGTTTCCTGCAATACGACCTTAATACCTAGGCCTAAGGCTTCATACATACGTTTCAAGTGGTACAATACCTAGGCCTAAGGCTTCATACATACGTTTCAAGTGGTATAACAAGGGCATTTGGTCTAGTGCTATGAAAGTTCGATTCTCAAAATGCTCCTTCAAGAGATTGTAGTATGAAAGACATTTACCAAGTAAATAAATACATTAAAATAACACAAGTGACACATATGTAAACTATGTTATTAATATCTTATTTCTATTACATCTTTCCTTATTTATGAAATAATGAGCGGAGATATTTTTCATTTTCACAATTACTGATGACGGGAGGTTTAAGATTTTTTAATGTAAGAATCGTGGGGATGTAGCTCAGATGGTAGAGCGCACGCTTCGGATGTGGAAAGTACGGAGATCGATACCTTGCATCTCCAAATGAATCGATCACTATATATATTATTTCTTTTCAATTTTTTCTTATTTAGGACATAACGAGCCGGGATAGTTTTTCATTTTCACTATTATTGATGACGGGAGGTTTAAGATTTTTTAATGTAAGAATCGTGGGGATGTAGCTCAGATGGTAGAGCGCACGCTTCGGATGTGGAAAGTACGGAGATCGATACCTTGCATCTCCAAATGAATCGATCACTAAATATATTATTTCTTTTCAATTTTTTCTTATTTAGGACATAATGAGTCGGGATAGTTTTTCATTTTCACTATTACTGATGACGAGATGTTTAGGACTTTGTGACATAAGAATTGTGGGGATATAGCTTAGATGGTAGAGCACTCGCTTTGCATGCAAGAGGTATGGGGATCAATACCTTGCATCTCTAGATTTTCTTCATTTTCACTATTATTGATGATGGGAACTTGAGGGTCTTATGATGCAAGAATTGTGGGATGTAGCTTATGATGGGAAAGTGGGATGTAGCTTATGATAGGAAATTTAGGGTTTTATGATGCAAGAATTGTGGGATGTAGCTTGTGATGGGAATTGTGGGATGTAGGCTTGTGATGGGAATTGTGGGATGTAGGCTTGTGATGGGAATTGTGGGATGTAGCTTGTGATGGGAATTGTGGGATGTAGTGATGGGAAATTTAGGGTTTTATGATGCAAGAATTGTGGGGATGTAGTGATGATGTAGCTTATGATGGGAATTGTGGGGATGTAGTGATGATGTAGCTTATGATGGGAATTGTGGGGATGTAGTGATGATGGGAAATTTAGGGTTTTATGATGCAAGAATTGTGGGGATGTAGCTTATGATGAGAATACATCCTATGATGGGAAATTTAGGGTTTTAAGATGCAAGAATTGTGGGGATGTAGGTTATGATGAGAAATTTAGGGTTTTATGATGCCAGAATTGTGGGGATGTAGCTTATGATGGGAAATTTAGGGTTTTATGATGCAAGAATTGTGGGGATGTAGCTTATGATGGAAAATGTAGGGTTTTATGATGCAAGAATTGTGGGGATGTAGGTTATGATGAGAGAGGTATAGGGATCGATACCTTGCATCTCTAGATTTTCTTCATTTTCACTATTATTGATGATGGGAATTTGAGGGCTTCATTTTCACTATTATTGATGATGGGAATTTTAGGGTTTTATGATGCAACAATTGTGGGGATGTAGCTTATGATGAGAAATTTAGGGTCTTGTGATGCAAGAATGGTGGAATGTAGCTTATGATGGGAAATTTAGGGTTTTATGATGCAAGAATTGTGGGGATGTAGCTTAGATGGTAGAGCTCATTTAGCAAGTTAGAGGTAAGGGGATATCTCTCATCTCCAAAAGAAACTATTTGTTATTAATATTTTATTTCTATTCAACCTTTCCTTATTTATGACATAATTAGCGGAGATATTTTTTCATTTTCACTAGAATTGATGACGGGACATTTAGGGTTTTTTTATATAAGTATTGTGGGAATGTAGCTTAGATGGTAGATTGCTTGCTTGGCATGCAAGAGGTACGGGGATCGGATCGATACCCCATATCTCCAAAAGAAACTATTCGTTATTACTATTTTATTTCTATTCAATTTTTCCTTATTTATGACATAATGAATAGCGTTATTTTTTTATTTTTACTATTATTGATGACGAGATGTTTAGGATTTTGTGACGTAAGAATCTTGAGGATATAGCTTAGATGGTAGAGCGTTTGCATCCCATGTGAGAATTCCTGGGATCGATACCATGCATCAACAAAGGAAACAATTACTAAATATATTAGTTCTTTTAAATTTTTCCTTATTAATGACATAATGAGCGGGGATTGTTTTTTATTTTCAATATCATTGATGACGGGAAGTTTAGAGTTTTTTTATGTAAAATCGTGGGATTGTAAGTAAAGAAAGCAATCTAGTAGTTATACTGCTACTTGTGAAGAGGGAATTTGATGAATTCCTCAAAAGATAAGAGCTTATGGGATGGCGGTAGCGTCCGATGCATATGACGAAACTTCTTCACAATTGCAATATCTAACCAATTTATACTATTGTCATTTATAGCTTCTATCACAATACTATAAAATTTGGGGTCAAAGCCTATATGGGACTGAAAAGACCATTCACCACAGCTTGTAAATTAAATTATATCTACCACCCCTGAAATTTTCCACAGCAAACCTTCCAACAGCTTGCACTTCTTCATCATTGACATCCTTAATTGGAACTAGATTTTAAGGCAAATCTTCTCCACAACTCACTTTGGAACACTTTTATAGATAGTTTCAACAAACTTACTTTGCTTGTGAATACTTTGGAGTTCAATATTTATAGTTGGAGAACGCTATTCAAATTGATATGGTCGAATCTTACAACAAAGTCTAATTGAGCCTCACTCTATTAAGAGATAGCCTCGAATCAAATTCTTTAGTTTGGACAATGGTTGCATTGTTTTAGTCAAACAACCGAGACTAGTGTATTACCAGTAGTATAAACATTTTGTACGTGTATTTTCTTACATATTAACAATTGTATACAAATAAAAATTAAATTTATGAGTAGAAGTTTGGATGGAGTTTTATTAAATACGTACTTCAATTATATCTAAAAATATATAAGATTTTTATTTTTTATTTTTTTATTATATGCATTTAAGAGAACAAAACAAAGATTCAAGAAGATGTTATTCCTGCCATGTTTAATTTTTATTCTTTCTTATTTCTTGAAGATTAAAAAAAAAAAAGTTATCCTCTCTCAAATATGGCGGATTGCAAAAGAGGGGAAATTGGCCACATTCAAATTACACCTTCTCTTCTGGGGAGGTACGTTTGATATCCGAAAATGGCTGGCTCAGCAATAGTTGGACAAGTGGGGAATGCTGGGGTAACCCAGAAAAGTGTGCGTTGGGTAGAGCCTGATCTAAATGTTGGCTAGGTAAGCAACCTGTAGTAGAGGAGTAGTTCTGAACCCTGTAGACGAGAACCCCATGGCGGTGGTGAAGGGAGGGCCCCAATTGGTCGAAAAAGAAAGAATAGTAACTTGGTCCGGACGGAGCATCAACCATTATACCCACATGGGGCATACTATTTCTATTCATAAGGGCCCATTTGCCTATTTATATAACGGATCGCCTGGTAGGTCATAAATTGGTAGAATTGGCACCCACTGGGCAGTTATTTGATTATTTTCTGTTTGAGTGAATTTTAAGTGAAACACATTCTCTACCCAAGTAATTTCAAGATGCAAGCTTCACACCAAGAGGAATCAAAGTCCCAAGTATCAACGTCCTGTCAATTTTTATTCTCCATCTCAACATAAATTAAACTTATTTTCGTGAAGATATCTATTTATAAAAGCAAAATATCTCAGAGTCACAAAAATAAAAATGAGATATAGATACGAGACATAAATATGATACCAAATAGATATGATAACTGTAAGGATTAGATTTGATCGAGTTATTTGGATTAGATTTTATCTAGTTATTTGAATTAGAATTGATTTAGTCATTCTTCAATTGGATGAGAGATTTCTCCCGATTCTTCTGATCTTTCCAGTTTTCTTTTTCTGTTCCTAACATTTTGGTATCAGAGTCATGCCCTAAACTAGTTAAAACTAGAAGCAGTAGTCTTCTACGTGTGTCATAATAAAAGTATGTCGATGGAGAGTCCACTTGTGCAGTCTGCTGGAGGAAGAAGTCAAGGTCGTGGAAGCTTTAGAGGCATAGGAAGGGGACGAGGCAGACAAACCTTCAACAAGGCCATAGTGGAGTGTTATAACTGTCACAAGCTAGGACATTTTCAATGGGAATGTCAAAGCAAGACCAGACGAGGCAGACAAACCTTCAACAAGGCCACGGTGGAGTGCTATAATTGTCACAAGCTAGGACATTTTCAATGGGAATGTCAAAGCAAGGAGAAGGAGACAAACTATGTAGAGAGTTAAGAAGAGATGTCGTTGAGGCTTACGTGAATATGAATAAGGCCAATAGAGAAGATATGTGGTTCCTTGACTCGGGATGTAGCAATCATATGTGTGGGAAGAAGGAATATTTTTCAGATTTTGATGGAAGTTTCAGAGATTCAGTGAAGCTGGGCAACAACTCAAGCATGGTTGTAACTGGAAATGGTAATGTACTGCTGGAAGTGAATGGAAACATAATGATAATCACAGGAGTGTTCTATGTGCCAGACCTGAGGAACAATTTGTTGAGTATTGGTAAATTGCAGGAAAAGGCGTTACCTTTTTGTTTTAAAATGGAACATGCAAGGTGTTTCATCTTGAGAGAGGCTTAATCATGGAGACAAAGATGTCTTTGAATCGAATGTTCGTATTGCATGCTATATCTCAGCCTGTAGCAGCCGTTCAAACTCAATTGAAACTTATGGGGAAAAGTGGTTCAAGGTCTCTGTCGTACACTCACCGCTCCAATTCCTATCGCCATAGTCAGAGAAGCAGAAGGGACCCAAGTTCTTCCCCCTATCATTCCACTACCAATTCCAGAAGAAGCAGTCCTTCAAGTTCCCTCAGCCGCCAACGCAGAATTAGGTCTTCCTCGTTATCTCCTTTCCCCAAATCGTCCAGTTCCAGTCCTAGTCGTGCATCCACTGATCGGAATCATTCCATAGAGAAGCTTGAGAAAGAGAAAGAAGAGAAGAAAAGGCGTGAAACAGAGTTGAAGAAGTTAGAAGAAGATGCAACTTGGAAGATGGAAGAACTAATTCAGAAGAATGTTGAAGAAAGGCTAAACTCTGAAGAGACTAAATTAGAAATACAGAGGCGAATAGAGGAAGGTCGCACGAAGTTGTTTGATGATGTTGATGTGCAGCTTGAGAAAGAGAAAGAAGCCGCTCTTACTGCTACAAGACAAAAAAAAGAACAAGCACGAAAAGAGAGAGAAGAGTTAGATAAAATGCTGGAAGAGAATAAAAGAAGGGTAGAAAAAGCACAGCGACGATTAGTTCTGGAGCTGCAGCGGAAGGAAGAAGAACAATATTGTGAGCTCGAGTTGATTAAGAGACAAAAAGAGGAGGCAGCTCAGAGAACTAAGCTAGATGATAAGAGTTTGAGTTATGTTTTGCTGGGAGTTAGTGAAGAGTCAAAAGCTTACAGACTCTATGATATAGAAACGGTAGATGAAAATACTGCAGAGGAAAATATTTCATCTGGCTCTTTGGCTTGCAAGCTCTCCTAGCTCGAATAAGGCAAGGAATAAGAGACCATCAGTCTGGATGAGAGACTATGCAATAGGAGAAGTTTTTTTTTTGTAAAGAAGATGATGAAGCTCAGCCATGTTTACCCCTACTGAACCTGCGAACTTTGTAAACTTGAAGTATTGAAGAGTGAGAAATGGAGGCAAGCCAGGGATCTGGAGCAATAAACAGAAATGGCACATGGGAATTGATGAAGTTACCTGGTGGAAGTTTGGTATGAGGTCGTTGATATAAACTGATTACTATTCGTGTTCAGTTTAAGGGAGGGATTGTTAGGATTAGATTTGATTGAGTTATTTGGATTAGATTTGATCTAGTCATTTGAATTAAATTTGATTTAGTCATTCTTCAATTGGATGAGAGATTTCTCCCAATTCTTCTGATCTTATCGTTTTCTTTTTCTGTTACTAATAGTAACATATCATTCTTAAAAAATTAGGATACCGATGTGACAATGATACATTAATTAAAAAGAATTATTTCAAAAAATTTATCAATTTTATATTAGAAATAAATTCAAATAAATAAGTTTATATATTTGTATACTTAAAAAAAAAAGCTTAATGTATATTTCACTCTCAAAATATATTCAAAGTCAAGTGTCTGATACGATGGATTATAAATTTGTAAGGTATCCATTGTATTAACAAGTGTTCAGTACATGCCCAACACGTGTCAGATTAGTGAAACTAAGTTATTCTCATTCTCTCTTAACACCCATTTAAATTAGTTTGAAAACTAGCACGTCAAATATTATAATTGACTAACTACAACTTAAAATTTGTGCTTTAAGGATGGTTTTGACCCAAGAGAAATAAAATCTCATATCCTCTCTTGAAAACTAGCACGTCAAATATTATAATTGACTAGCAAAGATGGACATGAGAATGAGTTATTCTCATATGGAAAGAGATTTAACCTTAAGTTATATCTCATATCCTCTCTTAACCAATTGTTTAGTTTTATTTAGTATGTTTTAGAAAGATACGTCCATCAATAGCAAAAAAATAAAATAAAATAAAATAAATAGAATAGATTAAATTAGCGAAAAGTAATGACTAACATAATTAAAAAAAAAAAAAAAACATAAAGGATGAATTGATTAAATTGTCTAATTGCTAACATAATTAAAAAAAAAATGTAATAAAACACACCGAAGTAAGATTAGGAACACAAGTAAAAAAAAAAAAAAAAAAAAAAACACAAACAGCCAAAAAATCAAGATTTGGAAAGTGTTAAACTGTTTTGATATATAGACATTTCAAGACCTTACTCATGCAATTTTCCCATGAAATCTAACACTAGAGCATCATAAAATTTAGAGAAATGATTGAAATTGATGTCATGTTCATATAGGTTGACTTTAATACAAAAGACAATTCGAACTTTCTTAAGGATAAATTGGGGACACCAGCCTAAGCTAATCAGGTAGGTGGCCTTACCGTCCGTATGGTTATATTTGATGTTGATTGTGCTCGTGTGTAATACCCGAATTTTTAGATAAATAAATAAAAAAAATAAAAAAATAACAACATAGGGGCAAAAGGGTCATTTTGCCCCTACTCTTATCCAAGGGGTCTAGTTGTTTGGGCTCCAAGAAGAAAGAGAGAGAAAAGAAAAGAAAAAGTGAGAGAGAATGGGGGAAAAGAGAAAGAAGAGGGAGAGAAGATTAGGGTTTTGAGGAAGGGGAGGAGATCGGATCAGAACCGACGCCGGAGAACCGAGTCCCAATCTAAACCGTCGAATAGCTCGAGGCAAGGTGCTCTCACGAATCGCACCTTCCTACTTCCACAAAACGTTCAAGAACTTCAGGTTAGTCCACGAGTATCTACATTGAGAAGTCATCAAGATTTTCGTGTGCTAGCAACGTTTTGTGTTGATCCTTGGACTCTTACCCTCAACAGTGCTATCTGGTTATGTTCTGGAGTGAAGGCGGCCAAGATCGGCGTTCGAATCAGAGTTTAAAGATAACGTGATTTTCGGTAAGAATTCGTGTTTTTCTCCGAATTTGAACTCAAATAATAAGATCTGTGATCATCAGAAAAATTTAAGAAAATTCTTTCCAAGGAGTAGAATATGAGGTCTACAAGTTTCGTGAAGAAAATTTAACGAATCGGATTACGGATTGGAAGATAAAAAAATCGGAAGAAAATAGATCGAAACGGGAAAGAGACCTGGAAAATGAAGACAGGAGACTGGGTGGAGACCGCCACGCGTCGGTCGGCGTGCGGAGGAGAGCGGGGGAACCGGTGATCGACATGTGTCGATCACCGGCTGGTGAGGCGCGTCCTCACCCGGCAGCGGACACGGGTCAGGCGCACGGACCGGGCAAGCCCGACCCGCGCCGCACGCGAAGCGCCCGACCCGACGCCTCTGACCCGCGCCTACACGGGGGAGAAGCGCGTAGGGCACGCGCGCGTAGGAAGCGCGCGTAGTAACCTTCCAGGGCGCGTGCGTCGCGCGTGGGGGTGCGTGAGGCACCGTTTTTCTTTCCGTTCGGTCTCTGTTTGCTTGTTTCCCGACCCGATTTTGATGCTGACCCTATTATTATGTGAATTAGGACCTGTGAAGAAAATTCCAGAATTGTTGGAATCTATTCCGTCAAGAAAACTCGAACTCGGGAAGGCACGCGTCGACCATGTAAGTAGCCATTTGGATTTCCACGAGCAGTACTTGTAGGAACAGCTAGGAACAAGCATGCATGCTACCACCTATGAAATTAGCTAGCCGGTCTTAGCATATTATTATAGAAACTGCGAATATGAGATGATTATGGAAAGCTAGATACAAGATGTGTATTAAATCTGTTTTGATTGGAACTCTGAAAATGTATGTATGCATGAGGAGGTTGGAAAACTTGTGAAATCTGCGCTCCGAGTAAAGATGGACGTTGTCTTCCCGTTGAGCATGTTTGATAATTTTGCATGAACTGCTGCGTGTAAACTCTGTTGTATGATGATTGCTTGTATTATCTTTCTTGATGAGTAGGAAGAAATTATGAGCTTAGATTAGGATGCTTATGGCTAAATAAGCTAGACAAGACCCTAGATTGGGGGACCTCTAGAATACCGTGCAATTAGACCCGCGAAATGATTACCGGCGGAACCAGAACCCAGAATTTCAAACCCAATAGGTTTGTGACACCAGGCACGAGAATCCTAGAGAAACACGAATCTAAGTCTAAGGCACCAAGTTCCACCCTGGAAAGAATAATAGGTCACCACGGTAACTGTAGGTAGCCCGCTAGAGTTGAGCAGTGAAGATAGTGTCATCAGAACCTCCACTTCCCTCTCTCCTCCGATACCATACCGTCGAGACAGAGCTCCGGTACGGTGATCGTTGAGCTTTGTAGATCCGGATAGGGAAGTGTGACAGGTGCCCAGACCTAGTGGTGATAGCTAAGGGGTCTTCTGAACAGGAATCCTGAGCCGTAGAAACCCGTCCCTGAGCGGGGGACGTGGAGCCACTTAGGATGACTCAGTAGCTGACCGGCACATAGGGGGTCGCACCCCGTTTTGTGGATGTATGGTCCCGTGTGAGGGTCGTCAGTTAACCTCCACGGATGATGTTCAGAGAGAGAGTCACGTATTCAGATCCAGCCATACGATCCCCTCAGATTTGCTTATGAGGTCGCGCCTCACCTCAGGACACTAATCATTTCACTGCATAAGATGGGCAAGTCTTTTATGATACAGAAAAGAGAGTTGCAGCTTAGATCACTCTCCTTAGAAACCCGAGAAGAACCGTGGTTACCTACCAAGATAAGGATGCGAAAAGAGCCTACAAGTAGGCAGCTTACTGAGTATATTTTTATACTCACCCCTTTCTCCCTTTTTTTTTTTCAGGTACCAGTCGATACGGGGAGGTGTTCGAGAGCTGTGCGGTCACAGAGGGGTGTCGTTCCGGAGCGTCAATCCTGGTCGGTCTTTTAGAGTCCTTTGTCCGTTTTCATATTTAGAGTCTTTTGTATTTTTCTTCATAATTGTATTTTCCATTTGAAATATTTGATTTTAATTTTGTATTTCATTTTTACATTCGCAATTCCCTTTGTAATATTTTCGAAACAAATTTTCTTTCTCTTTTGTTTTAATTGAATGGTATTTTTATCCTTTTACTTTGTTTTTCTTTTCTTTTATTTTCTTTTTGTTTGTTTTCGATTTCGTCCTTTTAGTCACGAGTCCGATTCTTCGAAGCCTCGAAAATCGGGTCGTGACAGATTGGTATCAGAGCAGTCGGATTTTGATTCTGTAGACTTTTTTCTAGGATAGAGAGTCTTACATCTCTGTGACTCGGCTTGACGACATACCTCGCCGCGACCAGGTACGTTGTCTAACCTTGTTTAGTAGGTTATGATATGATGTAATGCCAGTAAGAACTTGATGTATGTTTTGGGTTAACGCTTTAGGGTGTTAAAAGTGAACATTCCCTCTGTATGTTGATGCTAGATTCGAGTTATTGTGAGGAGGCCGAGAGGGGTCATGTTTTAGTTTATTGGCCTTAGGAAGACAAAAAGGTGACTCCGCAGAGCGCGTGACGTCCAACCCTTAGAAATGTACATGAGATTTTCTTTTTAAGGCCCAGTACGAGATGATATACCTATGACCCAGCCTCCCATGACCATAATTCTAGATGTCAAGCATGCCTCCGTGGAGATCACGTAGTAGGCCTAGACAACATAGAGTTGTCTTAACCACATAGTAGACCCAGACAAAATCGTTCTTACAAGTAAGGGCAGCCACTGTAGGAATTAAGCACCCCTCAAGCAAACCATTTTCATAGTGAGTTTGGTTAAGTTGGAAGTCGAGAGATAAGATTCACCAAGAGAGAGCGAAACTATGGGGGCCATGGATTCAAGGTTGGTTGGAGTCTTCGTGATATAAGTTCAGGTTTATGGACTTCCGTAAGTGAGATGTGCGCTTTTACGCCACTAATGAGTCATGGGGTGTAGGATATTCCTACTAAAGGATCACCCAATGGATGACAAGTTGCTTTGGACCTTGGTGGAGAGGACCAAGTCCAAAGGCAGCACGTGGTTATCAGAACTATAACATTGTGTTCTAACCTATCCTTTAGTCAGGGCATGTATACTCACAAGGTGAAGGACGTGGAACTGTCAAGGTAGTCATACGAACCTCAGGGTTGAGAACAGAAAGAGAAGAGGTCAAGCTATGGTCATGCCTTTACCGTCTGAAGGAAGAAAGTCAAGATGGGCTTTAAATAGAACCATCCCTTGTGTAGGTGATCCGGACTACAAAGAGTAGAACTGTAGTTTCATACACGAGTGTAATGCCAAACTTGTGAAGCATTCTTAGGTAGAGGAAGAACTTCCAAATAACGTGATTTTGGAAATTACCTGAAGGATAGTGAGATGGTGACTTGTAAACAGGTAAGGCTAGCAGAGACATGATATGTATTAGAGAAAACACTAGACGTAGCACCCTCGAAGTTCGAGGGAGGCTAGCTACCAAACCAGAGTTTTCAGAGAGTTCCCTAGGATCCTGTACAAGAACTTGAAAGGTTCACGTGCTCGAAAAAGAGCCAGTGATGAGATATCACTATGAGAAAATGTGTCTAGCTCAGTCATAAAAGATACGACAGGGGTTAACCTAGGTGAACGTAGAGAACTTATGTAAGGATCTTTACTTCCAAAAGAACCCGTACTTAGCCCAGATGGGTATTAGTACTTAAGCGAGTCACGTTACAGGGCGTCTCGCTGAGCAAAAGGTTGGCTAAATGAGATGAAATTACTAAGCCATTTTGGAGAAGTAGTAAAGACTGCCTCGACAAGGTCGGGATATCGCCAGATGAGAACCAAAGGGGAAGAAATACTTAAAACAGCCTTTAGAAGTCGCTATGGACATTATGAGTTCATAGTCATGTCTTTTGGTTTAATTTAACGTTTCTGCAGTTTTATGGAACTGACGAACAGAGCGTTTAAGGAATTCCTAGACATCTTCGTGATTTGTTCGTTGATGACATTCTGGTGTGTTTTAAGTCTGAGGTAGAGTGTGAGGAACACCTGAGGAATGTTTTAACTCTATTGAGAGCCCACCAGTTGTACGTTAAATTCACGAAGTGCGAATCTTAGCTGTAGGAGGTGGCCTTTCTTGGCCACTTAGTATCCAAGCAAGGGATAACGGTGGACCTCGCTAAGATTGAAGTAATTTTGAAATGGTCTAGACCAACCACTGTCACTGAAGTAAGGAGTGCTCTAGGTCTAGCAGGCTTTTATAAAAGGCTTGAACAAGATTTCCTAAGACCTCAGTAGTGTGACACAGTTGACCAAGAAGGGAAACTCTATGTTTGGACACTAGAGTGTGAACAAAGTTTTCTTAAACTGAGAACGAGGTTGGCCACTGCACCTGTAATTTTAAGTGCTTGATGGGTCAGGTGGACTTGTGGTTTACAGCGACGCTTTAGGAAAAAGGGTTAGGGCGTGTACTCATGCAAAAAGGGCAAAGTGATAGTCTACGCCTCTAGACAAATGAAAGAGTATGAGCGCGACTACCCCACCCACAGTCTGGAGATAGCAGCCGTGGTGTATGCATTGAGAACCTGGCGTCATCACCTGTAAGGCAAGAGAGTTTAGATGTATGCTGACCACAAGAGCCTTAGCATATGTTCACACAAAAAAGCGCTGAACATGAGATAACGGAGGTGGTTAGAACTAGTTAAGGACTATGATATTGAAATACTTTACCACCTAAGAAAAGCCTACCACCTAAGAAAAGCCAATGTAGTGGTAGCCTTGAGTACTAAGACAGCCCACACATCCCCCCTGATCACGAGACTGAGGTATTTACAGGACGTGATATAAAGGGCTAGAATAGAGGTCTTGGTTAGAGGCGTCACAGCTCAACTAGCGCAACTTTCAATTCAATTCACCCTCAAGAAACATATCATCGAAGCTCAAAGAGCTGATACGCACCGCAGTAATATCTGGGGTCAACAGGAAACTGAGAGACCAGAGGGATACTCAGTTCCTTTGAAGAGGGATTGATGTGGTAGGACCGATTATGCGTACCTCGAGATGAGAAGATTCTACAGGAAATGATGACTGAGGCACACAACACGTCCTACACATTTCACCCTGGTAGTACTAAACGTATCAGGATTTAAAGTGTAGGTACTGGTGGCTAGGAATGAAGAAGGACGTAGTTGAGTATGTGAGTCGGTGTTTGATCTGTCAGCATGTAAGGGTCCCGAGACAATGACCAGCATGGTTGTTGCAACCGCTGAATATTCCAGCGTGGAAATGAGAAGTATGGATTTTATCTCGGGCCTACCAAAGGCTCGACGAGACTTCAACGTCATCTGGGCCATTGAAGACAAATTAACCATAGCAGCCCACTCTATTCCAGGTAAGCCACTTATTGAGTGGACCATGGGCCTAGTTGCACGACAAGGAAGTGATCCGTTTGCACGGCGTACAAGTGTCCATTGTGTCTGATAGGTATGCTAAGTTTACTTCTGACTAATGGAAAGGGTTACAGAAGGCGTTGGGAACACAACTCCTTTGGGTTACTTGACTATAGAACGTTGGGAACACAACTAAGAATTATAAATCTACTATAAAGACATTTGGTCTAAGTGGTATGATTTTCGTTTTGGGTGTGAGAGGTCTCAAGTTCGATTCTCAAAATGCCCCCAACAATATTATATCAAAATGAATTATGCAAGATAATATGATTTAAAATGTGGTTTTTAAACATTGAACCAATAAGATGAGAATACAGATAATTCAAGATAACATGATTTAAAATGTGGTTTTTAAACATTGAACCAATAAGATGAGAATACAGATAATTCAAGATAATATGATTTAAAATGTGGTTTTTAAATGTGGTTTTTAAATGTGGTTTTTAAATGTGGTTTTTAAACATTGAACCAATAAGATGAGAATACAGATAATTCAAGATAATATGATTTAAAATGTGGTTTTTAAACATTGAACCAATAAAATGAGAATACAGATAATTCAAGATAATATGATTTAAAATGTGGTTTTTAAACATTGAACCAATAAGATGAGAATACAGAATGAAACATATTCTTGGAAGGGCCGGACTTCAAAAAGAGCATTACTGTTGTCACAATCCTTTTAAGAAAGATGCGCCCAAATAACCGATAAAGAAGTTTCAGAGAGCCATTCTCAGGGGCCGAAGTGTAAAGCTCCGTAGTCTATCCGTGGTCAGGAAGGCAGGCATGTTGTCCGCTGTCGTCACATAGGTCATCTGTCGTCACAATCCTTTTAAGAAAGATGCGCAATTCTTGAAATGCCCCTATGTCTAAATCTTTTCTTATCTAAGGACATCATATTCGAAATCAACCTAACTTCATATTCGACATTTTACACTTACCATCATGCTCTTAATACTCATAGTCTTTCTTAACATCTCATCCCAAGGCTTTATTCTCCAAGACAAATTCTACATCCAAGGATATGTTTCATTCTCCAAGACAAATTCTACATCCAAGGACTTCATTTCATGCAATACGACAAAATACGACCTTAATACCTAGGCCTAAGGCTTCATACATACGTTTCAAGTGGTATAACAAGGGCATTAGGCTAAGGCTTCATACATATGTTTCAAGTGGTATAACAAGGGCATTAGGCTAAGGCTTCATACATACGTTACAAGTGGTATAACAAGGGCATTAGGCTTCATACATACGTTTCAAGTGGTATAACAAGGGCATTTGGTCTAGTGCTATGAAAGTTCGATTCTCAAAATGTCCCTTCAAGAGATTGTAGTATGAAAGACATTTACCAAGTAAATAAATACATTAAAATAACACAAGTGACACATATGTAAACTATGTTATTAATATTTTATTTCTATTACATCTTTCCTTATTTATGAAATAATGAGCGGAGATATTTTTCATTTTCACAATTACTGATGACGGAGGTTTAGGATTTTTTTAATGTAAGAATCGTGGGGATGTAGCTCAGATGGTAGAGCGCTCGCTTCCGATGTGGAAAGTACGGAGATCGATACCTTGCATCTCCAAATGAATCGATCACTAATATATTATTTATTTTCAATTTTTTCTTATTTACGACATAATGAGTAGGGATAGTTTTTCATGTCACTATTATTGATGACGAGACGTTTAGGATTTTGTGACGTGAGAATCGTGGGGATGTAGCTCAAATGGTAGACCGCTTGCTTTGCATGCGAGAGGTACAGGGATAGATACCACGCATCTCCAAAATAAAACTATCTATTATTAAATATATTATTGAAAATTATTTCTTTTCAATTTTTCCTTATTAATGACAGGTTGAGTAGCGATATTTCTTCATTTTCACTATTATTGATGATGAAAAATTTACGGTTTTGTGATGCAAGAATTGTGGGGATGTAGCTTCGCTTAGCATAAGAGAGGTATGACTTAGCATTCGAGAGGTACGAGGATCGATACCTCGCATCTCCAAAAGAAACTATTTATTATTAATATTTTATTTCTATTCAATATTTCCTTATTTATGACATAATATGCAGAGATACTTTTTCATTTTCACAATTATTGATGAAGGGACGTTTAGGGTTTCTGATGTAAGAATCGTAGGGATGTAGTTCAAATGGTAGAGCGTTCATTTCCCATGTGGAAAGTACGAGGATCAATACCTTGCATCTCCAGTTGAATCGATTACTAAATATATTATTTCTTTTCAATTTTTTCTTATTTAGGACATAATGAGCTCGGATAATTTTTCATTTTCACTATTACTGATGACGAGATGTTTATGACTTTGTGACATAATAATTGTGGGGATATAGCTTAGATGGTAGAGCACTTGCTTTGCATGTGAGAGGTATGGGAATGTAGGTAGATTGCTTGCTTAGCATGAAAGAGGTAAAGTGATATGGAAATCAACCCAAGGGAAAGTATGGAACGGATTACCTTGATGATCAAGATCAAGAGTAAAGAAAACTCGTTTCTAAACTCGTGATTCGAATCACTCCACAAGAGGTTTGATCAATACCACTTGAATGACTCTACATGCAAGTTCTAAACACAAGAATTTGCAAAGAAAGTTTAGCTCTCAACAAAGCTAAAATAGAAATTCTATTCTCAATTCCAAAATCTGATGTCTAATCAAAGAAAAGAAGGCTTTATATAGCCTTTACAAACCGTAACCTATGTGATACATAACTCCAAAATTAAATGGGCTAGTAAATGAGAAATACCTATAACCTCCATATTAAAATGGCTGGTTAATGGTGGAATATAGTAACCTATGTGGGTTACAATATAACCTTAACTCCTATATTTAAAACTAGCTTAAATATGAAAACAAATAGTTAAACTATAATTAAATAATGCAAATAATAAAATGGGCTTATTAGTCATCCTTGGACTATTGATAAATTCAGCGAAGTTCATTAAATGCAACTTAAAGTGCATTTAATTCATCTCTGTCTTGAAGCTCAACTTTGCATAACATATAAGGGAGGTCACCAACGTCTTCTAGAATTTCCTTTGATGAGCTCACCATAGCTTGAATATAACTGTATAAGGTTTGTTGTAGCTTCTTGGCTCTCGTCCTTGTAATTGGACCTTGAGGTATGGAAATTCCTTGGTCGTTGTTCATATCATTCTCCCCCTCTTGAGAAGGATTCGTCCTCGAATCCAAGCCATCACCTACATCAAAAGGACTCAAATCAGCAACATTAAAAGTTGCACTAACACCGTACTTACCTGGTAAATCAATTTTATAAGCATTGTCATTGATGCGCTCAAGAACTTGAAAAGGTCCATCTCCTCGTGGTAAAAGCTTAGATTTTCTTTGAGTAGGAAATCTTTCTTTTCGAAAATGCACCCAAACCCAATCTCCTGGCTTGAAGATGACAATCTTACGTCCTTTATTAATTCGGGTGGCAACCTTGGAATTTTGTTTCTCAATTTGTTCTTTTACTTGCTTGTGCAATTTATGAACAAACTCAACCTTGGTATTTGCATCAAAATTCACAAATTCTTTTGACGGTATAGGTAACAAGTCAGTGGGGGTTAAAGGATTAAAGCCATAAACAATTTCAAAAGGTGTGCATTTAGTAGTGCTATGAACAACCCTATTATATGCAAATTCTATAAATGGCAAACAATCCTCCCAAGTCTTAAGATTCTTATCAATAATAGCCCTAAGCATAGTAGTCATGGTTCTGTTAACAACTTCAGTTTGTCCATCCGTTTGAGGATGACAAGTAGTTGAATATACGAGCTTAGTTCCTAACTTACCCCATAAAACACGCCAAAAGTGGCTTAAAAATTTGACATCACGATCACTAACGATGCTTTTAGGAATGCCATGCAATCGTACAACTTCCCTAAAGAACAGGTCTGCAATATGTTTTGCATCATCAGTTTTGTGACAAGGAATAAAATGAGCCATTTTACTAAATCGATCAACCACAACAAAGATGCTATCATAACCTTTCCTAGTCCTAGGTAAACCTAAAACAAAATCCATTGATATATCAATCCAAGGACCATTAGGAACTGGTAATGGGGAGTATAAACCATGTGGTTGAAGCCTAGACTTAGCTTGTTTACATGCTATGCAACGAGCACAAACTTTATGAACATCATGTCTCATTTTAGGCCAAAAAAAATGTTCAGACAGCATATCATAAGTTTTAGAAACTCCATGGTGTGCCATTAAACCACCTCCATGAGCTTCCCTCACAAGTAGCTCACGTATGGAACAAGATGGTATGCAAAGTTTGCCTTTTCGGAACAAAAATCCATCTAACAACAAGTAATTATCCACAATGAGTCCTTTTTCACAAGATTCAACAAAAGGAGCAAAGAACATGTCATGTTGATACAAATCCTTTATGTGTTCAAAACCCAACAACCTAGCATTCAAAGTATTGAGGAGGACATACCTTCGTGATAAAGCATCGGCAACAATGTTCTCCTTACCTTGTTTATATCTTATGACATAAGGGAATGTTTCAATAAATTCTAACCACTTAGCATGTCGTCTGTTGAGTTTATTTTGTACTCTCAAATGCTTTAAACTTTCATGATCCGTATGAATAATGAACTCCTTAGGCCAAAGATAATGTTGCCAGGTTTGCAATGCACGAACCAAAGCATAAAGCTCTTTGTCATAAGTTGGATACCTCAAAGATGCACCAGTCAACTTCTCACTAAAGAACATTAAAGGTCTTTGATTTTGCATTAATACAGCACCTATCCCTACTCCACTTGCATCGCATTCAATTTCAAAAGTAGACTCAAAATTAGGTAATGCAAGCAAAGGAGCAGAACTCAATTTTTCTTTCAAAGTATTAAAAGCAAGTTCTTGATCTTTTTCCCATATAAAGGATACATTTTTCTTAATAAGTTCATTCAAGGGTGAAGCAATTGTACTAAAATTCTTAATGAACCTACGGTAGAAACTTGCAAGACCATGAAAACTTCTTACCTCACTCACATTTTTAGGTGTAGGCCACTCTTTTATAGCCTTCACTTTCTCCTCATCAACCTCAACACCATTAGATGAAACTACAAACCCAAGAAAGTTAACTTTTTCCATGCAAAAGCTACATTTCTTTAAATTTACATACAAACATTCATTTCTTAAAGTAGTCAAAACATTGCGTACATGGGTAATATGATCATCTAAAGATTTAGAGTAAACAAGGATGTCATCAAAATAAACAACTACAAACTTACCTAAGTATTCTCGTAAGACATGGTTCATTAGTCTCATGAATGTACTAGGTGCATTAGTTAATCCAAAAGGCATAACCAACCATTCATAAAGACCATACTTGGTTTTAAAAGCTGTTTTCCACTCATCCCCAATATGCATGCGAATTTGATGATAACCCGATTTTAAATCAATCTTAGTAAAAAGACTACATCCATGCAATTCATCAAGCATATCATCTAATCTAGGAATTGGATGCCTATACTTTATAGTTATCTTGTTTATAGCCCTACAATCAACACACATACGCCAAGAACCATCTTTCTTAGGTACAAGAATAACTGGAACAGAACAAGGACTCAAACTTTCACGTACATACCCTTTAGCAAGGAGTTCACTTACTTGTCTTTGTATCTCTTCAGCCTCCTTTGGATTAGTCCTATATGCTGGTCGGTTTGGAATGGGCGCGCCAGGAATGAAGTCAATCTTGTGTTCAATCCCTCTAAGTGGTGGCAAACTACTAGGCATCTCCTCAGAAAATAAATCTTCAAACTCTTGCAAAAGCACAACAAAATCACTAGGCAAAGAAGGGTTAAGCATGTTAGTAAAGTAACAAGACCCCTTGCACATAAGTACAAGAATAGTCTGGTTAGAGAGCAAAACATTCCTAGCCTCACTTGATCTAACATACAAGCTTACTGATTTGGCTTTTCTCTCTTTTTTTTCTCTAGGCTGAGTGTTACTCTCTTGCTTTTCACTCAAGCTCATTTTTTCACTTGATTCTTTTTCAATCTCTGCTTTTGCATCAGCCTCTTGCCTTTTCTTTTCAAGTTTGCAATGATCAATAAATACATCTTTTGGAGACAATGGAACAAGAGTAGTTTTTCTACCATTGTGAGTAAAAGAGTATCGATTTGCATACCCATCATACATTACCCGACGATCAAATTGCCATGGCCTCCCCAGTAGTAAATCTCCAACATGCATGGATACAACATCACATAAAACATCATCAACATATTTTCCAATAGTAAATGAAACAAGAGTTTGTTGAGTTACCCGTACTTCCCCACAATCATTCAACCATTGAAGCTTGTAGGGTCTTGGATGTGGTTGTGTCTTCAAATTAAGTCTTTTGACCAGAATGGAACTCACAACATTGGTGCAACTACCGCTATCAATGACAACACTACAAGGTACAGATTGAACAAGACAACGAGTTTGAAACAAGTTCTCTCTTTGGTCTAGGCCGTCCTCCTTAATGTGGGTGTTTAGAGCTCGTCGAGTAACCAAAGATATATGTGTAGGGTCCTCTTCGCTAAACTCCTCACTCTCATCAGTTTCCTCATTTATGTCGTCATGTGCCTCGTCATCCGTAACAATTTCTCCCTCCTTGATGGTCATAATTCTTGCATTCGGGCAATCTCTACTATAGTGTCCTACCCCTTGACATCTCCAACACTTTAAATCCCTATTTCGAACATTAGACTTTTCTACTTTTTCTTTCCCTGTTCTAGAACTCTCCCCTTTCTCAAATTTAGCTTGAGGCTTCTCATTAATCTCTGGATTTCTATGCTTATAATCAATGTTCTTACTATCCTTTTTCCATGTAGAAGTAGAATTGGGAAAAGTTTTAGAAGAATACCGTTGAGATCTTCTTTGGATTTGCCTCTCGATCTTAATTGCAATGTGCAACAACTCCTCAATATTAGAATAAGGCTGTAAATCAGTCTTGTCTGCAATCTCTGTGTTTAACCCATTAAGAAACCGCGCCATGAGAGCCTCCATGTCCTCATCGAGATCAAGTCGATCCATCAATGTATCCATCTCCTTGTAATAATCTTCCACAGACTTGCGTCCTTGTTTCAATGCTTGAAGCTTTTGCGCCATGTCCCGTTGAAAATATTGTGGAACAAAACGCTTCCTCATGGACTCTTTGAACTCGTACCATGAATCAATTGGTGCTTCAAGGTTTCTTCTCCTACTTGACATCAATTTATCCCACCAAATTTGAGCATATTGTTTGAATTGAGCAATGCATAACAGTACCTTCTTTTTATCACTAAAATTATGACAGTTGAACACCGACTCCACCGTTTTCTCCCATTGAAGGTACTCCTCTGGATCGGTTTTGCCATAAAACTTGGGAAGTTTTAATTTGATGCTCCCCACGTTACGATCAATTCTATCATCATAAGGAACTCGGTGTTGTAAATTATGATACCTTCTTCCATGGTCTCGCCCTCGCATCAAGCCATGACCAACCCCATGTGGATTATCTTCGTGGTGATCAGAATTGTCGCCCTCATATGTATCGGTTGAGGGCGTAGGTTGTGGAATCCTCTGTCGTGCTTGATTTTGAATCTCCAATCTTCCTATTCGATCAGTCAACTCTTCTATTCCTCGAATTAGTCTTTCCATGGTTCGTTGTTGTGCTTCTCTCAATCGTGCATCAGTAATGTTAGTATTGTCGTCTGGATTTTCCATGCTACAAAAGAAAGGTAAAAGAAAAGAAAAGGACCTCACAAGCGCTCCCTCACGTGTATTCACTCGTAAATGTAGTTCACTCGTGTTTAGCACTCAACACTCGAATCAATGTGTCACTCCCTTACAAACTCACCCTCACAATTGAGCACACACAAATCACACTCCAAAAAATAAATTGGGATGTGAGACAAGCTATGTTGTAGAGCTAAGTGCAATTCAATGTGAATAGACAGCACGCACACTCAATACATAAACAAGGGTATTGAAGGAGCAATCCGAATAACAACAAAGAAACGAATTACAGAAAGAAAATGATTAAGGACTAATTTAGACGTAGGAACATATGAGAGTTACATATAATAATCAAGAGGAAAAAAGAAAGACATTTAACATCAATATGCTTTCTTTCTTTCAATGGTTTTTTTTTTTTCCTTCTTATTCGCAAAATCTAATCAATTTTTCAACAAGAAAATTGATTTAGAAGATCTTAAAGAAGAATATAGTGTTGATAAGATCGAGATCTAACACTTTAAAGAACAGAAAAAAAAAATGTATTTTTTTTTTTTTTTTGTTATATATTTTTGTGATAGAATATGAACATTCTACACAAACTGAGAAAAAAAAAATAATAAGAGAATTAAAAGAGATAAGCGCAATGAAACATATATCCGATCTTGAGCCTAAAGCTCTGATACCAAAATGATATGGAAATCAACCCAAGGGAAAGTATGGAACGGATTACCTTGATGATCAAGATCAAGAGTAAAGAAAACTCGTTTCTAAACTCGTGATTCGAATCACTCCACAAGAGGTTTGATCAATACCACTTGAATGACTCTACATGCAAGTTCTAAACACAAGAATTTGCAAAGAAAGTTTAGCTCTCAACAAAGCTAAAATAGAAATTCTATTCTCAATTCCAAAATCTGATGTCTAATCAAAGAAAAGAAGGCTTTATATAGCCTTTACAAACCGTAACCTATGTGATACATAACTCCAAAATTAAATGGGCTAGTAAATGAGAAATACCTATAACCTCCATATTAAAATGGCTGGTTAATGGTGGAATATAGTAACCTATGTGGGTTACAATATAACCTTAACTCCTATATTTAAAACTAGCTTAAATATGAAAACAAATAGTTAAACTATAATTAAATAATGCAAATAATAAAATGGGCTTATTAGTCATCCTTGGACTATTGATAAATTCAGCGAAGTTCATTAAATGCAACTTAAAGTGCATTTAATTCATCTCTGTCTTGAAGCTCAACTTTGCATAACATATAAGGGAGGTCACCAACGTCTTCTAGAATTTCCTTTGATGAGCTCACCATAGCTTGAATATAACTGTATAAGGTTTGTTGTAGCTTCTTGGCTCTCGTCCTTGTAATTGGACCTTGAGGTATGGAAATTCCTTGGTCGTTGTTCATATCATAAAGGGATCGGATCGATACCCCCTATCTCCAAAAGAAACTATTCGTTATTACTATTTTATTGCTATTCAATTTTTCCTTATTTATGACATAATGAATAGCGTTATTTTTTTATTTTCACTATTATTGATGACGAGATGTTTAGGATTTTGTGACGTAAGAATCTTGAGGATATAGCTTAGATGGTAGAGCGTTTGCATCCCATGTGAGAATTACTGGGATCGATACCATGCATCAACAAAGAAAACGATTACTAAATATTTTAGTTCTTTTAAATTTTTCCTTATTAATGACATAATGAGCGGGGATAGTTTTTCATTTTCAATATCATTGATGACGGGAAGTTTAGAGTTTTTTGATGTAAAATCGTGGGATTGTAGCATGCGAGAGATACGGGGATCGATACCTCGCATCTCCAAAAGAAACTATTCGTTATTACTATTTTATTTCTATTCAATATTTCCTTATTTATGACATAATGAGTAGCGATATTTTTCATTTTCACTATTATTCATGATGAGACGTTTAGGGTTTTGTGACGTAAAAATTGTGGAGATGTAGCTTAGATGGTAGAGCGCTCGCTTTGCATGCGAGTTGTACGGGGATTGATAACCCGCATCTCCAAAAGAAAGTATTTAATTTGTTATTATATTTTTTCATTTTCACAATTATTGATGCCCCGCATCACCAAACCAAACTATTTGTTATTAATATTTTGATATTTTTTTATTTTCACTATTATTAATGATGGGACATTTAGGGTTTATGATGTAAAAATCATGGGGATGTAGCTCAGATGGTAGAGTGCTGGCTTTGCATGTGAGAGGTACGGGGATCGATACCCTGCACCTCCAAAAATAGGACTATCTATTATTAAATATATTATTTCTTTTCAATTTTTCCTTATTCATGACATGTTGGGTAGCAATATTTCTTCATTTTCACTATTATTGATGACGGGAAATTCAGGGTTTTGTGATGCAAAAATTGTGGGGATGTAGCTCAGATGGTAGAGTGCTCGCTTAGCATGCGAGAGGTATGGGGATCGATACCCCGCATCTCCAAAAGAGAGATTATTTTTTTAAGTATGAGTTAATTTAACATGTTATGTATCCGTGGGTACGAGAGAAAAAGAAAAGATACTTATATAAGGATTATTATATCATTATGGCTATGCCATTTTTATAGATAAAAGAGAGTAATGTCCCACAAGCACATATAGAGAAAAGATACTTATATAAGGATTATTATATCATTATGGCTATGCCATTTTTATAGATAAAAGAGACTAATGTCCCACAAGCACATATAGAGAAAGGAAAGATACTTATATAAGATTATTATATCATTATGACTATGCCATTTTTATAGATAAAAGAGAGTAATGTCCCACACATATAGAGAGAGGACTTATTGTAAGTAAAGAAAGCAATCTAGTAGTTATACTGCTACTTGTGAAGAGGGAATTTGATGAATTCCTCAAAAGATAAGAGCTTAAAGGATGGCGGTAGATGCATATGACGGAACTTCTTCACAATTGCAATATCTGACCAATGAATATTATTGTCATTTATAGCTTCTATCACAATACTATAAAATTTGGGGTCAAGGCCTATATGGGACTAAAAAGACCATTCACCACACGCTTGTAAATTAAATTATATCTATCACCTCTGAAATTTTCCACGGCAAACCTTCCAATAGCTTGCACTTCTTCATCATTGAAATCCTTAATTGGAACTAGATTTTAAGGCAAATCTTCTCCACGACTCACTTTTGAACACTTTTATAGATAGTTTCAACAAACTTACTTTGCTCGTGAATACTTTGGAGTTCAATATTTATAGTTGGAGAACGCTATTCAAATTGATATGGTCGAATCTTACAACAAAGTCTAATTGAGCCTCACTCTATTAGGAGATAGCCTCGAATCAAATTCTTTAGTTTGGGCAATGGTTGCATTATTTTAGTCAAACAACCGAGACTAGTGTATTACCAATAGTATAGACATTTTGTACGTGTATTTTCTTACATATTAACAATTGTATACAAATAATAATTAAATTTTTGAGTAGAAGTTTGGATGGAGTTTTATTAAATAGGTACTTCAATTATATATAAAAATATATAAGATTTTTTTTTATTTTTTATTTTTTTTATATACATTTAGGAGAACAAAACAAAGACTCAAGAAGATGTCATTCCTGCCATGTTTTAATTTTTATTCTTTCTTATTTCTCGAAGATTAAAAAAAAAAGAGTTATCCTCTCTCAAATATGGTTCGTTATTTGATTATTTTCTCTTGAGTAAATTTTAAGTGCTAACACATTCTCTACCCAAGTAATTGCAAGATGCAAGCTTCACACCAAGAGGAATCAAAGTCCCAAGTATCAACGTCCTTAAGTGTCAATTTTTATTCTCCATCTCAACATAAATTAAACTTATTTTCGTGAAGATATCTATTTATAAAAGCAAAATATCTTAGAGTCACAAAAATAAAAATGAGATATAGATACGAGACATAAATATGATACCAAATAGATATGATAACTGTAAGGATTAGATTTGATCGAGTTATTTGGATTAGATTTTATCTAGTTATTTGAATTAGATTTGATCGAGTTATTTGGATTAGATTTTATCTAGTTATTTGAATTAGATTTGATTTAGTCATTCTTCAATTGGATGAGAGATTTCTCCCGATTCTTCTGATCTTTCCAATTTTCTTTTTCTGTTCCTAACATTTTGGTATTAGAGTCATGCCCTAAACTAGTTAAAACTAGAAGCAGCAGTCTTCTACTTGTGTCATAATAAAAGTATGTCGATGGAGAGTCCACTTGTGCAGTCTGCTGGAGGAAGGAGTCAAGGTCGTGGATGCTTTAGAGGCATAGGAAGGGGACGAGGCAGACAAACCTTCAACAAGGCCATAGTGGAGTGCTATAACTGTCACAAGCTAGGACATTTTCAATGGGAATGTCAAAGCAATACCAGACGAGGTAGACAAACCTTCAACAAGGCCATAGTGGAGTGCTATAACTGTCACAAGCTAGGACATTTTCAATAGGAATGTCAAAGCAAGGAGAATGAGACAAACTATGCAGAGAGTCAAGAAGAGATGTCGCTGAGGCTTACGTGAATATGAATAAGGCCAATAAAGAAGATATGTGGTTCCTTGACTTGGGATGTAGCAATCATATGTGTGGGAAGAAGAAATATTTTTTCAGATTTTGATGGAAGTTTCAAAGATTCAGTGAAGTTGGGCAACAACTCAAGCATGGTTGTAACCGGAAAGGGTAATGTACTGCTGGAAGTGAATGGAATCATAATGATAATCACAGGAGTATTCTATGTGCCAGACCTGAGGAACAATTTGTTGAGTATTGGTAAATTGCAAGCAAAGGGGTTACCTTTTTGTTTCAAAATAGAACATGCAAGGTGTTTCATCCTGAGAGAGGCTTAATCATGGAGACAAAGATGTCTTTGAATCGAATGTTCGTATTGCATGCTATATCATGGAGACAAAGATGTCTTGCATTTAGAAACGAAGCAAAATTAGTCTGAGAGTTTTAGGCAGATTGTTATAATTCTAATTTTTAACTAAAAAAAAAAAATTAGTCGCATTGTCACGCTTAAAACTACCCTATAGGTATAATCGACCTATTATCCTTCCACCAATAGGAGAAAAAGACAACTTTACTATGTGAAACTAGTTTCATGTCATTTATTCAACAATAAGGGTGTTAGCATGCATTTGGAAATGAACCCATATTTAAAAAATTTATATAAAATAGAAAAGAATTGTTATCTCAAAGACAATGATACTATGTGAAACTAGCCTCAAGATGCTTCCTTAACTCTTAGGGGCGGTAAACCAACGGTTCCTTCACCCAAGACCCATGGCCCGACTCCCAACATGGAAGGGATAATCTAGAGAATCATTCCAAGAACCCTAACGGATGGGTTACAAACTCACATTTCGGTGGGTTCTCCAAGCACGGATTTCAAGTTAAAAGAGGTTGAAAACAAAGTAAAATGATAAAGGAACCAACCAAATTCGAACGGGTGACCTCTTGATCTACAGTCAAATGCTTTACCACTGAGCTATGGACCCATTTTGCATGATTTCAACCTTAATGACCCCTTCTACAGAGTGTCAGTCTAAAAGTGTAAAAAGTGTCTCTCCAAAATAAAAGGGCCCAACCAAGTTCAAACGGGTGACCGATCAAATTCTCTACCACTGAGCCATGAATCCATTTTGTAGGATTTTAACCTTAGTGACCCCTTAGACATAGTGTCGGTCCAAAAAGTGTAACAAATTTCTATCCAAGATAGAAGGGCCTGTTAGGATCGCACAACAACACACACGCTCGATCTAGATGAACACAAAGAACAGGATAGAGAAAAGTGCAAGGAGAACTCTGGCTAAAAGAATTTTTCTATTGATGACTTCACGTATGTACAGTAAGAGAGAATTACATAGAATAGAAAGTACTTTTCAAAGCTCTAGCGGACGGGATATATATAGTTCAGTTTACTATATATAGGTTTACCAGATTTAACCATCTACTATATATAGCTATTTACTATATATAGCTATTTACTATATATAGCTTTACCCGATCTAACCATCTACTATATATAGCTATTTACCATATATAGGTTTACCGGATATAGTTTTACCAAATATAGCTGTACCGGATATAGCTTTACCAAATATAGCTTTACCGGATATAACCGTTGACCAAGCTATAAATTAGCCGCAGGCTCCATAACCTAACAATTCTCCCACTTGGAGACTGATCTAGTCAACCAAGAATTTCATTCTCAAACGACCATGAGCATCTTCATGGTCTTCATGGCACCATATCAATTGAGACTTTGCACAACCTCAATATTCCAACATCAACACATTTTGTCAACATGTTTGCTGGATTCTTTGCACCCTCTATCTTCTCCAAACACATCACCATCTTTCACTAACCTGCAAGTGAAATGGTATCGTCTTATGTGTTTTCTCTTTAAATGATAGACCGGGTTCCTTCGCCAACTGTATGACACTATGACTATTTCTGTTAAGAATCTTCGTGCTGCTTCTTGCCCATTCTTCCAGATAGTCAGTCATCCATATCGTCTTCTTTCCAGCTTCAACTATTGCCACGTACTCAATGTCAGTACAACGCATTTTTGAAGCCTAGACGTCCCATCATCCATGGCTTGCTCCTACTTGGTTGTATCCTCCAACTGTAGGGTCTCATCAAAGGGTTGTGGTTCCCTTTCATCAGCAACAGATAGTGTAATGAAGGTACATACATATCTGGTACTCTGATAGTAAAGGATGATCTTCTCAACACCAGTTCAAGTGTCAGTATCTCCACTACTGATTCCTCCGCAACAACCTCAGGAGTTTGTTGAGTATCTTCTACAAGATCACTTGGTGATTTTCTCCGCAACTCAACCTCAACTCAACCTCAACTCCCACTTGCTTTGTTGTCTTGGAACCTTGCTTCACATCTGGTTCCTCAGCAGTAGTCTCAGGAGTTTCTTGAGTATCTGCTACAACATCACTAGGTGAGTTTCCCTGCAACTCAAGCTCAACTCCCACTATCTTCGTGCTCTTGGAACCGTGCTCCACATCTGGTTCCATTTCCAATCGCACTTTCTTCAATTCTCTGGCGGTCCTTGTGAAGCTAACTCGTTTCTGCTTGCTCATAACGTAGTTCTCACAACGACCCACATCAACAGATTTCAGACCTTCTAAAATTCCTTTCGCACCCAGCCTCTTCATTCCTTTCGCGCTCATAGGTTCAAGTCTATTGTGCTGTAGACTTGAATTTGAAGCACTCTCAGCAGTAGCAGCTATGTTCATACACCCTGCAGTGGTGTATAAGGTTCCAGATTTTGAGCCACGTGCTACCACTGTAGCACCCTTCATAATCTTCCACGAACTCTTTCCTAACTTTGTTGCATAACCTGTGCTGTCCAACTGACCAATAGAGATTAGGTTCCTTTAGAGACCAGAAATATATCTGACATTCTTTAATGTCCACTGATTTTCTGCTGGAGTTTTTATGCAGACATCTCCTTTTTCTTTAATCTCCAAATCTTTGTTGTTGGCAAGATACACCTTCTCGAAATTTCCAGACTTGAAATTCCAGAACAACTCTTTATTTGGAGACGAATGAAAAGATGCACCTGAATCCAAAATCCAGGATTCAATCGAACTGTCCACGCCGAGGATTAGAGCATCCCCAATGTCTTCTGCTGAATTTATAGAATCATCACATCTCCAGATTTGTGATTCGCCTTTCTCTTTGGTCTTGTACAATCTGTCCGAAAGTGACTTTTTTCTCCACAATTCCAACACGTTACGTTTGGTCTATTTGGAGATTTTTCTCGGTTCTTTCATTTTGATCGCCCTTTTTTTGGGCCCTTCGGTTTACTTCTTCCCCTTCGATCAACACTGAGAGCATTGCCTGGTGAATCTCCAGTTTCCCGTTTGCGAATACTTTCGCTGAGAACTACATCTCGAATTTCACAAAACTTCAGTTTATCAGATCCTCGGGAACTGCTGATTGCGGCAACAACAGTATCCCATGACTCGGGTAAGGATGACATCAAAATCAACGCTTTCATTTCATCTTCGAAATTAATTTCCACCGAACTCAGTTGACTTATGATCATATTGAATTCATTTATATGATCAGCAACAGGTCCACCTTCAGACATCTGTAGATTGAATAATCTCCACATCAAATACGCCTTGTTCATAGCCGATGATTTTTCATACATATTTGACAGCGCCTTCAATAGATCTGACGTTGTCTTCTACTTGATAATGTTGAACACCACGTTTCTGGATAGCGTCAACCGAATCAGCCTCAAGGCTTGTCGATCCTTGAGCTTCAACTGTTCCATGGTCATGGATTCCGACTTCACTCCCAACAGAGGTTCGTGAAGATCTTTCTGGTAAAGATCATCTTCAATCTGCATCATCCAGAAACCGAAATCGGATCCATCGAACTTCTCAATTCCAATCTTTGAACTTTCCATCTTCACAGATCGTGGTGAATTTCGCCTAGCTCTGATACCAGTTGTTGGGATCACACAACAACGCACACGCTCGATCTAGATGAACACAAAGAACAGGATAGAGAAAAGTGCAAAGAGAACTCTGGCTAAAAGGATTTTTCTATTGATGACTTCACATATGTACAGTAAGAGAGAATTACAGAGAATAGAAAGTAATTTTCAAAGCTTTAGTGGATGGTATATATATATATTTCAGTTTACTATATATACGTTTACCAGATTTAACCATCTACTATATATATATAGCCATTTACTATATATAGCTTTACCCGATTTAACCATCTACTATATATAGCTATTTAATATATAGCTTGATATAGCTTTACAAAATATAGTTTTACCGGATATAACTTTACCAAATATAGCTTTACCGGATATAACCGTTGACCAAGCTATAAATAAGCAGCAGGCTCCATAACCTAACAGGGCCCAACTAGGTTCGAATTGGTGACCTCTTGATCTACAATCAAATGCTCTAACATTGAGCTATGGTCCCATTTTGTATGATCTCAACCTTAGTGACCCCTTCTACAGATTATCGGTCCAAAAGTGACCCTACCAAATCGGCTATGGACCAATTTTGTATAAATTGGTGGATTACCTATCGGGAATTAAACACAGGTCGTTAGATTCAAAGTCGAAAGTGCTAACCACTACACCATAGAACCACTTGTTAAACTTTATTTTGGCAGCGATTTTGATAAGCGCCAACAACGCTGGATTTTGCAAAGCTAGAGGTCGTAGTATCCTTAGATACTTTCACAAGGTGTTTTCAACTTCTTTTATAGGTTGTAACGACCCTAAATTTCCACATACTTAGAGTCGCTACTAACGTCTCATGCTCATCTATAATACGGAAATATAACTCTTACATGAACATAGTTGATAACATAAACTTCAAAAAAACGTTTAAAACAACTTCGTTTCTGGAAAACACAGCCATGGTCTTACATGTTTAAATATGAAATACTGAAATTTAGAGAAAACAAAAACAAATACAAAATAATTTAAAACAATGAAATGCAAAACAACCTATTCTAACTTAAGACTAGAAATTTAAATATGAATCTACCCTATGCACGTGCCACAGTCTCTGCTCGCGATGCCGCTGTCCTCCGTACAAGTGCGCCTTGCCTTTACCTGAAAAATGATGTGGCACACGGCCTGAGTATTTCAAAGAATACTCAGTAAGTGGCCCCGCTATAGGGGCCATGCAAATGCAAACACATGCAATCATGATTTAAGGACCTATCTCTAATCATCTTAGGGGTGGCCTCCAGTCTCGGACAAATTGGATGTGTAGTACTTCCCTACACATGACTCACACGTGCGAGTGTGAATCCCCAGGGCGCTCGCACACCCCCTGGACTCTCTTGTCAAGCTAATCTGTAGCGACGTCCGGAGGTCAGCGGAACCCCATAGTGTCATGCACCTCATGAACACCCTCATCTGTGTGCTTTCGCACCTGTGCGCATACGCGCTCATCATACGGTGCGCGTCCGCACTCATCATCTCTAGGGGAAGTAGCCCTATGCTTATGAACATACAATATGCATGAGGTCCCTCTAAATCCATCATAATGTCTCTTCTGACACAACCCTCTAGTCTCGTCTCTTTGTTACTCTAGGTAACACATACTCGTGGATATTTATATTAATATCATTTTCACGCTCTAAGGGTTGTGTCCTATGTCAATCTAACGACATGATGCAATATGGCACTCATCATCATATAACATGCTCAATATGAAATACATCATCATATTAAGGTAAACGTCACGCAATCATCATACTCATCATATTGCCACAAAGTGCATCAAACATATCAAGTACGTCAATCATCGAAATATATATATATTACGCATATCATCAAGCATCATAACTCACACATCATCATAACTCATATATCATCATAACTCATATACCGCATCGTACGACATAGTTCATACAATATCGTAACTCATACAATTTTTAGCCTATCCTATAGTAAGGCCACTTACATGGTTGGCCTCGGCCGAAGTACTCCCTAAATAGCTAAACGTAAGCTCCCGTTCCATGAGAGCTGCTTCCTACTTCGCTGGGGTTTGTTTCCTATCACACCGTTCACCACTTTCCGTTAGTATTTCACAATTAATTTACCTAATTTAATAAATGTGAAACACGGCTCTAAAACGGCCTCGGATACCTTAATCGGGGCCGAAAACAGATCCGGAAGGGTCGAAACAGTGGAAACCGGGCTGAAAACAGTTGAGCCGAGCCGAACAGCCGCTGGAGCCGCCGGAGGAGCCGCTGGAGCGTCACCGGAGGGAGCCCGAGCCGTTTGCGCCTAGCCGAGCCGAGGACTGCCGCGCCGCTGTGTGACATGTGGCAGTAGCAGAGAAAGCCACGTCGGGCGGTAGTGTCGGGTCGAAGCGCGGGTCGCAGTCCGGTTCAGGTCGTGGTTCGGGTCGCGGGCTGTGGAAGGCTACTGGGCCAAGGCTAAACGTTGGGCCTCGGCTTACTGGACTAGGCCGCAAGTGTTTGGTTTGCAGGCCGGCTCAATTGGATCGTGGGTCTAGTCTGGGTTGGTTCAACTGAACCGTAGCTTCTGGGCCGGTTTGAGGTTTGGGCCGCTGTAGTTGGGCTGGGCCGAAGGCAGAGGCCAAGGGGGGAACGGGCTGGCTCTCCCGGGTTCTGGGTTCGGGTTGACACGGATCCGTGGATCTCGTCTTCCTTACCCGACTTTGGCCGATTTTCCGGCGAGTTTTCTCTCTCCTTCCCGCGGCGTTTCCGTTGCCGATTTCGGTCCTCTTCCTTCCCTTTTCCTTTTTGTTCGTCGTCCTTCTTTCCTTTTTGTGAGTTTTGCGGCCTAAAAGCTCCTAAAAGCCATAGATCTAAGAATCGATTAAGAAACCTAACTTTCCGACCTCGGTTACCGACGACGACGCTTACGAAATAACACAAAATGCACCCTGAGTTATTGTGCTTTCGTTAGGGATCTCTCTTACGGTAGTAACAGGTCGTTTGGTGTCGGTTTAAGGGTGGTTTGAGGGCTCGTCGGAGAAACTGAACACTCGCCGACGTTTGTCCGAAATCTCTCTCTCTCTCGAAATTTTCTCTCTTTTCTCCCTTTGCAGGTGTTCTGAAGATGCTGGGCTGAGGGTGGGCGTGCTGTGGCCGTCGTTTCGCGTGGGTTCCGCGAAACACGGCGGTCGCCGGAAAACTCGCGGGTTTTTTTTTTTTTTTTTTTTTTTTTTTTCGTTTTCTCGTTTTCATTTATTTATTATATATATATATATATATATAATATTTTCCTTTTCTTTCTTTCTTTCCCGGGTCGTTACATAGGTAATTGAACTTTTGAGTCCATGTAAATGATTTGTTGGATTAGTATCAGTTTAAGAAGACAGAGGAGAGGAGAGAGACTTTGTTAGAAATTCTCCCATAGGTAATCCCCCGAGGTGTTTTCAACTTCTTTTATAGGTCGAATTTTAAAATCAAACCACAACAAAATTTACTTCTATCTAGAAAAATTATTTTCTTGTTTGAAACAAGATTATTCCCTTCTTTTTCTAAAACTAAATTTGACTCTCGAATAGATTTTAATAGTTTTGTTATTTAAATTTTCTTTAAAATTTTTGTACATGGAGTACAATGAATTTTTTTTTTTTTTTTTTTTTTTACTATTTTGTAATTTGTATGGTATTATTGGAGGCTTTTGAATGAAATATGATAATTGATTCTCTGTCCTCTTTGACAATTTTAGATACCTCTATATCCGATATTTGAT
This sequence comes from Cucurbita pepo subsp. pepo, assembly GCF_057944985.1. Taxonomy (NCBI): domain Eukaryota; kingdom Viridiplantae; phylum Streptophyta; class Magnoliopsida; order Cucurbitales; family Cucurbitaceae; genus Cucurbita; species Cucurbita pepo. The sequence continues at coordinate 11,568,033 of NC_141807.1, forward strand.
GCGTCACGTTTCATTATGAGATCTGTCCTTGGGTCAATAAGACGTAAGCAGAGAGTTTATTTGACTAATGAATTGATTTTTTTGGGTTGTAGAGATATCCCTTACAAATCAAGACTTTGTATTATTTTGAAGACACTCATCAAGACATTTGTAAATGTGCCTGATATCTTGAAGGATATAAGACACGTAATTGAGAGAACCTAAATTTTTTTTGAAGTTTACTTTTCTAAGATACGTCATCACCAAAGTTTGAGACAAAGACCATTGGATGGGTTTTAATAAGGCTCAAATAAATTTAAAATCCAAGAAAACGTATCTGAGTTTGATATTATTTGATTTTGGGTATGGACACAACTAGCTGATTTCTTTTGATTACATTAATGAATGTATGTAGATGTTTAAAGTGTTGATCTTAATGGTTTTAGAAAATATCAACACATCATCGATATAAACTATCAAATTTTTTTGAAAGGATTGAAAATATCATTCATAATCTTCTGAAATTCGGATGGAGCGTTATTTAGCCTAAATGGCATGACGTTCCTCTCATATTTTCTAAATTGGACATTAAATGCTATTTTATATTTGTCCTTTTAGGAAACTAGAATTTTCCGAAATCCGAATTTCATGTCGAATTTTATAAAAACATTTGACTCTAAATTCTTTTTATCAAATCATTTTTGTTTTGGATTGGATATCTTATTTATTCTAAAACCTTATTCAGAGGTTTGTAGTTAATTACCAGTATCAGAATTTCTGGTTTCTTTTCACCTGTTGTTAACCTAAAATGCCAGACATGACCACATGCTCTTTGAAGACCTTATCAGCTTCCTCTGCAAAATATCACCTAAAATGTCACAGTATTTAGTGTTCGATGCTTTTTGACTTAACCCTAGGGTTCTATTTAAAGTGAACTTGTGATAATTTTTTGTCAAATTATATATTTTAATACCTAATACATTAAGATATAATATCTTATTTCAATAATATTAAAATGTCGTAGAATATCATAATATATGTTTAATTAATATGAATCTCATTGAAATTTCAAATATATATTTTTATTTAATGTTTATGATACACATCAATTATTTTAATATTTAACATATCAAATACGTTAATATGTTTTGATATTATACTTCAAGACTATAGGAACTTGCTTAGAGGACATGAGAGTTACATTGGCCTACAATGCATCTCATAGACGATGCAAAACTATGGTGGCGCTTGAAGGTGAATTGTATAAAAAACTGGTCATGCACCAAAAAATCATGGAAAGACCGTTGATGGAATTGAAGCAATCGACGCTCCCCTGTATGGGTTTCCAATCAAAGACCTAATGTTTGATGTTGACTCTTTTGAAGAAAGAGCCACATGATCAAACAACAAGAAACGTGGCGATATCTTTGAGAACTCTATCACACACATAAAAAAAAGCGTGTCGAAGAGTTAGACATTACACAGAAGATCTGGCTTTCATCGAGGAGACCCAAGTTTGATTCTCGAAAATGAAATTTTATGTTCTTATTTCGTTTATTTTATAGTTTCATCTTTTGTCACCAATTATATTTAAACTTTACCTAGGTTTGAGAAGCACTATAATGGATGAGTTCAATAGTATCTTAAATTCCAAAGACTTTTATGAACTTGGTTTGAGAGGCACTATAATGGTCAAGTTCAATAGTATCTTAGATTTAAAAAACTTTTATGAACTTTGAACCTTTAATAGTGTTATGTCATAGATATTTGGTTCAATTTCAACAAGTGAGGTTGAGGTCATTCAAATGGTTAATGTAATAATCCGATCATTTTCAAGGTCTCTTTTGTTGAACGCCATCATGGCTGAGATGACTGAGATGAGCACCAGAGTGAGTTTGACAAGGAGGGTCGTAGAGAACCGCACCCCAAGCCATGCTCATGTTGGGCTTAACAAACTGAAAATCCAAAAACACAAACCCTTAAATGGGAACCAGGATGCTAAGGAATTAAAAAGCTTTATTTGTGACCTAGAACAATACTTGAAGGTTACAGGAACTTGCTCATAGAACCTAAGAGTTACGTTGGCCACAATGCATCTCATGGACGGTGGCGCTCGAAGGTGGATGATATAAAAAATGGGTCATGCACCATAACTCATGGGAAGACCGTTGATGGAATCGATGCAATCAACGCTCCCCTTGATCGGTTGCCAATTAAAGACCTGACGTTTGATGTTGACTCTTTTGAAGAAAAAGCCACACAATTGAACACCTCGAAATGTCACGGTAGCTCTAAGAACTCTATCATACGACCTGAGAGTTGAGGGCTACAGGAACTTTCTCATACGACCTGAGAGTTACGTTAGCCGCAATGCATCTCATGGACGATGCAAAACTATGGTAGTTCTCGAAGGTTAATGGTATAAAAAATGGGTCATGAACCATAAACTCATGGGATGATCGTTGATGGAATCGATGTAATCGACACTCCCCTGGATGGGTTGCCAATCAAGGACCTAACATTTTATATTGACTCTTTTGAAGAAAGAGCCACACAATCGAACATCTTGAAACGTCGTGGTAGCCCTAAGAACTCTAACACACAGGGAAGGACGTGTCGAAGAGTTAGACATTAAGCAAAAGATCATGCTAAAACTCTTCAGCGATCTGACAAAAGACTTCAGGACATCTACATTAAAAATCTATTGTCATCCAGCCGTAAGGATATTTGGCTTTCACCCAGGAGACCCGGGTTCGATTCCCAGCAATGGAATATTATTTTCTTATTTCATTTTATTTTACAGTTTCTATCTTAGACTAAAAAGACTTTTATGAACTTCGTACCCTTGTTAGAGTTATGTTATAGATATTTTGTTCAATTTCAAATGGTTAATGCGATAATCCAGTCGTTTTCGAGGTCTCTCTTGTTGAACGACATCGTGGTTGAGATGAGCAGGTAATTCAAATGGTTAATGCGATAATCCAGTCATTTTCGAGGTCTCTCTTGTTGAACGACGTCATGGTTGAGATGAGCAGGTGATTCAAATGGTTAATGCGATAATCCAGTCGTTTTCGAGGTCTCTCTTGTTGAACGACATCATGGTTGATGAGCACCCGAGTGATTTTGGCAAGTTGGGCTGTAGAGAACCACACCTCAAGCTACGTTCATGTGGGCTTAACAAACTTAAAATCCAAGAACACAACCCCTTAAATGGAAACGGGGATGCTAAGGAATTAAAAAGCTTTATTTTTGACGTAGAACAATACTTGAAGGTTACTTGAACTTGCTCATAGGACCTAAGAGTTACGTTGGTCGCAATGCATCTCATGGACGATGCAAAACTATGGTGGCGCTCGAAGGTGAATGGTATAAAAAATGGGTCATGCACCATAAACTCATGGGAAGACTGTTGATGGAATCGATGCAATCGACGCTCCTTCTTATACAAAATTTGGATCAACCAAGAGATAAAGCTAGAATTAGATTATGGAACCTTTTTCTAAATCGAGTCACTCCACAATCGAACTTGATCAAGGCTTGATTGAATGACTCAGATGCAATCTACCACAAGAATTGCATAAAAATTAGAAATGACAAAGATATGCTCGAATTTCTACACGAGGGATCATCTCAACTTGAGAGATCAATTTCATTGATCACAAATATGCTTTTACATAATAATGTGTGGGTATTTATAGTCTCCCCACAAAAGAAGTTAGTGGCCGTGATTTAATCTCGATCCTTTTAGATCTCCACAGAAGACGAAGTCAATTTGAGTATTACAAACTTTATGAAATTAAAATAAGAAATAAAGTTTTCTAACCACTCATGAAATGATGCTTGCAACTTCATCCGCTACTTCAACCATGCAAATATTTACTTTTGAATCTCTAAATGGTCTTAACTCAAACGACTCAGCTTGTCACACATGAAATGATGGTTGAACCTAGCCTATCCATACTGATGAAGTATGAATGCTTGCTTAATCTTCCTGGCCTTGGGTTGTGTAATAGGTCCAGTTGGAACACCGTGATTCTTATCATCATCCCCCTCTTCAAAAGGATTCGTCCTCGAATCAGAAAAATCATCACCTACATCAAAAGGACTCAACTCAACAACATTGAAAGTAGAATGTACACTGTGATTCTTATCATCATCCCTCTCTTTAGGATTCATCCTCAAATAAGAAAAATCATCACCTACATCAGAAGGACTCAACTTAGCAACATTGAAAGTAGAATGTATTGACAATTCTAAGGGAAGATCAATTTTATTGTTCCATGCAATAAAATGAGTCATTTTACTAAATGTCTTATAGAGCATTTATAGTCAAATAAAGAATTAGGAATCCATGCTATCTACAAACGCACTCCCAATTGAGCTATCCACGCTAATATTAAAATGAAAATTCATCAGTAAAATTATTAAACCTAACTCATTGAAATTTTAAAAAGAAATCATCTCTAAATTTAGATAAGATAGTAAGTTATATTACTTGAATCAGGTTTGGTGAAGGTCGAACAACACCTGACCTTCAAGTAATTTTAGAAGGAAAATTCTGAAACGTTGAAAATGAAAATTCTGACATTTTTAAAAAAAATAATCACTAAATTTAAATTAAATAGTCAAGTAAAATCAAAAAGAAATAATCACTAATTTTAGATTGAATATTTAGGTTATACAAGTTAGTCAACTTGAATTAGGTGCGGTGAACGTGGATCAAACACGTGACTTTCAGATCTTCAGTGATGCTCTCACGTGACTTTCAGATCTTCAGTGATGCTCTCACGTGACTTTCAGATCTTCAGTGACGCTCTCAAAACTGAGCTATCCCCACTAACATTAAAAATAAAAATTCATCGGTTAAGATATTTTCACTACTTCATTGAGATTTTAAAAAGAAATAATCACTAATTTTAGATTGAATAGCGAGGTTATGCAACTTTGTCAACTTGAACGCTCTGCAAACTGAGTTATCCCCGCTAACATTAAAAATAATAATTCATCGGTTAATAAGATATTTTCACTACTTCATCGAGATTTTAAAAAGAAATAATCACTAATTTTAGATTGAATAGCGAGGTTATGCAACTTAGTCAACTTGAATATGGTGCAGTGAACGTGGATCAAACACATGACCTTGAGATCTTTAGTGACGCTCTCCCAACGAAGCTATCCTGGCTAACATTGAAAATGAAAACTCATTAGTAAAGTATTTAGCTAATTCATTGATATTTTAAAAGGAAATAATCACTAATTTTAAATTGAAGAGTCACGAGTGAAATGATGTGACTTGAATCAGGTGCGGTGAACGTGGATCGAACACGTGACCTTCACATTTTCAGTCTGACGCACTCAAAACTAAGTTATCTTCGCTAATATTTGAAAAAAAAAATCATAAGTAAAGGCATTTTCGCTAATTCATTATATTTTAAAAAGAAATAATCACTAATTTTAGATTGAATAAAGTTATGCAACTTAATGAACTTATGCAACGTAAACCAAGTGCGGTGAACGTGGATTAAACATGTAACCTTCAGATATTCAGTCCGAACTAAGCTATCCCCGCTAACACTAAAAATCAAAATTCATGTGTAAAGGTATTTTTGCTAATTCATTATTCGTTGAAATTTTAAAAATAAATAATAACTAGTTTATTTTATATGCAACGTAAACCAAGTGCGGTGAACGTGGATTAAACATGTAACCTTCAGATATTAAGTCCAAACTAAGCTATCCCCGCTAACATTAAAAATCAAAATTCATCTGAGCTATCCCCGCTAACATTAAAACTAAAAATTCATAAAACTATAAGGTGCGATGAATGTAGATTGAACACAAGACCTTCCAATAATCAATCTGATGCTCTCCCAACTAAGCCATCCTAGATAACATAAAAAATAAATAATCACATGTTTTAGATTGAATAGTAAAGTTATGCAACTTACTCTCCCTGAGCTATCCACGCTAATATTAAAATTAAAAATTCAAAAAGAAATAATCGCTAATGCAGTGAACGTGGATTAAGGGTTACCTTTAAATCTTCAATATGACGCTCTCCCTGAGCTATCCACGCTAATATTAAAATTGAAAATGCTAATATTAAAATTGAAAATTCATAAGCAAAGGTATTTCCACTATTTCATTATATTTTAAACATAAATACACGCTAATATTAAAATTGAAAATGCTAATATTAAAATTGAAAATTCATAAGCAAAGGTATTTCCACTATTTCATTATATTTTAAACATAAATAATCACTAATTTTAGAAAGAATAGTCAAATTATACAACCTGAACAAAGTGCGGTGAACGTGGATCGAACATGTGACCTTCAGATCTTCAGTTTGACGCTCTCCCAACTGAGCTATCTCCACAATCATTAGAAATGAAAATTCATCAGTAAAGGTATTTTCGCTGATTCATTGAGATTTTAAAAAGAAATAATGACTAATTTTTTATTGAATAGTCAGGTTATGTAAAAAGAAACAGGTCCGGTGAACGTGGAGATCGAACACGTGACCTTCAAATCTTAAATCTGACACTCTCCAAACTGAGCTATCCCCGCTAACATTAAAAATGAAAGTTTTTAAGTTTTAAGTAAAGGTATTTCCATTAATTAATTGAAATGTTAGAAAGAAATAATCACTAATTTTAGATTGAATAGTCAAATTATGCACCGTGAACCATGTGTAGTGAACATGGATTGAACCTAGTCAAATTATGCACCGTGAACCATGTGTAGTGAACATGGATTGAACCCGAGACCTTTAGATCTTCAATCTAACGCTATCTCAACTGAGCTATCCACACTAACATTAAAAATGAAAATTCATTAGTAAAGGTTCGCTAATTCATTGAAATTTTAAATAGAAATAATCACTAATTTTTAATAAGATATTCAAGTTATCCAACTATAAGGTGCGGTGAACTAGAACATGTTAGGTATTTCCGATAATTCATTGAGATTTCAGAAAGGAATAATGACTAATTTTAGATTAAATAGTCGGGTTATGCAACTAGAATCAGGTGCGATGAACGTGGAGATCAAACACGTGACCTTCAAATCTTCAGTCTGACGCTCTCTCGACAAAGTTATCCCTGCTAATATTAAAAATGAAAATTCATAAGTAAAGGTATTTCTGCTAATTCATTATAGTTAAAAAAGAAATAATCACTAATTTTAAATTGAATAAGCAAGTTATGTTTTTAGATTGTATAGTCAGGTAATAAAATTGTATTAGGTGCGTTGAACGTGGATAAAACACGTGTGACCTTCAAATCTTCAGTCTAACAATCTCCCAACTGAGCTACTCTTGCTAACATTAAAAATGAATATTTATCAGTAAAGGTATTGGGTACGCTTCTGGAAATTCAACAAAAGGCAATAGTATTAGATTGAGATGCCAGATTTAAAATTTTCCAAGGCATTGGGTACGCAGTTATAGTACGACATTCCACCCATAAACAGATGGTCAAACAGAAATGCTCAAGCAAATACTGGAAGACATGTTGAGGGTATATGTGATGGATTTTGCAGGAAGCTCGGATAAGTACCTACCCCTTATGAAATTCACTTATAATAATACTTGCCAAGCCACCATACAAATGGCCACATACGAGGTTCTCTATGGACGAAGATTTCGATCCCTTATCTTTTGGGATGAATGGGGGCAAACGACAACTATTGGGCCAGAGTTGGTGCAAAGTACCAACGCCGCAGTCCAGAAGATTAAAGCTAGGATACAAACCGCACAAAGCCGAGAGAAAAGCTATGCAGACCTAAGGCGCAAGGACATGGAATCGTAGGTAGGGGATCATATATTCCTAAAGGTAGCACCCCATGAGAGGGGTGCTAAGGTAGGGTAAAAAGGGGAAGCTAAGCCCTAGGTTTATCCGTCCCTTTGAGATATTAGAAAGGATTGGATCTGTGGCCTATAGAATCGGGCAATGCCCAAACTTGTCTGCAGTACATAATATCTTTCATGTATCCATACTACGGAAGTATACCCTAGATTGTTCGCACGTACTGGCTCATGAAACTCTCTTCTTGAGAGATGACCTAACGTATAAAGAAAACCCGATTCAAATAATAGATAAGAAAGTCAAATGATTGAGAAACAAGGAAATCTCTCTGGTTAAGGTCCTATGGAAGAATCACAGGGTAAAAGAAGCCACTTGGGAAACAGAAGGCAAATAAGAACCTTGTACCTTGACCTATTTTAGAATAAACACTTTCGATGACTGAAAGTTTTCAAAGGAGAGGAGAATTTGCAACACTCAAGGTCTCTAATAAGAGACCGTGTATAATCCCTACTAGGTTCTATCTAGAAGTAAAGAACAAGTAAAATTGAAAAAACATTGAGAAAATGGTACTTTTTCTAATTTGTATAAACTTTCCGAATCATTAAATTTTTTATAGAATAAGAATTACAAGTTGCTTAAAAAAGGAAGGCTCCGATCGGAGAAGACTTTTCTGGCAGAAAATTCAGAAAAATCAAGAATGAAATTATAGAAATTCTAGACGTTTCAATGGTAGTGGAAAATCCATCTATAAATTATGAATAAGGGTAGACTATTAGGGACAAGAAGCAAGCTTAATTGAGTACCCAATCGAGAGATACAAGTTTTTTGTTTTAGGGTATCGTGTTCATGGGTTTACCTAGAATTCGAGAACTATAGTCCACTATTCATTTCCAAACTTGTTCCTGCACCTTCTAAATAAGTTTACCCATAAGTTTGGTGAAGGAAAGAGGTCCTCAAAGTGCTAGTAGGTTTTCACACGAATTAGTCCACGTTAAGTTACCCTCTAATGTTTTCCTAAGCTAAAACCTCAACTCCTAAAGCCTATCCCATGACATTATGTAGAAACCTAGGTTCATCAATAATCCATGTACCAAGTACCTAGAACTATGTGAATAACATGCTAAATAAGTTGCTAGGATCCATACCCATAAGTAACCATTATCTGCATTACGATGTGTAATAAAAGGCCCCTATTCCTCTTTAGGTAGGATGTCCTGCAATATGTATCATGAGCTGGATGTTATGATAGGCCTACCTTTCCCATCAGCTAAACGAGATGTCCTGCACCACGATTTACCAGTAGGATTACATGATTATGACGACACCACTCATGTGTTCATGGGGAGAAAATTGAAGGTTATTTTAGCGGAAGGTTTTCAGGATCAGTATATGATACATGACACGATGACCTCTAAGTTCTAAGATCCTGAAAACATAACAAGAAATAATATCCTAGATTAAGGTCGTGATTAAGAACCTACGAGTAGGCTACTTACTAAGTTTTACTCACTCCAAGTTTATCATTTTTTTTCAAGTAACTAAGAGTTTGGTGGATGATAGTGGACTTTGGAGTGTGGGCCATGGACTAACCTCTATTTTTAATCTAGTATGTTTTGTTCTTTTCTAGATTCAAAATAAGCGAAAAATGATAAAAAAAAGGATGAGGAATTTGTAGAAAAATTATGGATTTTTCGAGAAAAATAATAATAAAATATTCAGAAAGTGGCAAATTACCACAATACCCGTAGAAGAATGGATAATTACAGAAATGCCACTCTAATTAGAATCAGAGCATCTACCGTGACCATCCGAGCAAAATCCTTCGAACACAAATTTCAACCGTCGGATCTCCTCCAAAATTTGATATGATCTAGAACGAACACGCACGGATCATCATATCCAACGACTAGTATTCAAAGCCAAGGTCGGTAAGGCTATGATCGGAGTTGATATCTCCGAAAAATTATCCAGAAAGTTCGATCTCTAAATAACGAAGAATCTGGAGCTCTCAATGTCGGTTTAAGCTCCTCCTATAAAGTCTGAAGTAGGAGCAACAATACGGAATAAGAATCGAGAAAGGTCGATCCCCCAATCGAGGGCAATAAGCGTTTAGATTATGGGTCTCCTACTCTAAGATTTCTTCCAAATTTGAGAGCAATCCTCCACCATTTCTCTTCAAACTTATTCCTACCCTTTCTCAACAAGATTACCCACAAGTTTTATGAAGGAATATAGTGCTGAAAGAGCCTAGAAACCATTCCCCCAATTCAATCAACCATCGAAGAATTTCAAGAAAAACTTGAAAATCCAATCCTAGGATACATAATGATTCGTCGAGCAAGAATGATTCCAATCAGTTTCTACACCTCCAAGGAATGCTTCCATAGAAGAACACAAAGAAAAGGAACCTCGAGAGCGTGTCGAATTGAAGGAAATAGGTTTCGAAATTAAATTGGGGATAAGAGTCGAATTTCTATCTACGATCTCTTTTCCTTAAAATTAAGGATACTCTAGCTTCAGAGGAAGAAGTTGAGTAAACTTGATGAAGAAATCGAGAGAGGAAACATTGTAAAATAAGCTACCCAAGAGATCGAAAAATCTGGCGTTTCGAGTGAGTTGCATACCGAGAATGATTTTTGGAAATTAACGTCTTATATTCAAAGACGTTCCTCCAAACCAATTCCTTTAGCTTGAAGAAAGGATATGGAAGAGGTTCGATGAAGAAATAGGGCCTTGAAACCCCTAGAATTGGCTACCTAATAAGAAATTCTTTGTTTTATCTCTAGCGATAAATCAGATTTTTGGATGAACTTTAGAAGCGAATATCTTAGGCTACGATCCACGAGAAGGTATCAAATCAATCCCTAGCCCTTCCTTGTAATACCCATCTTTAAGTTTCACGAAGAAATCGAGGAGAGAAACGCTTTAAATGTGGCTGTACAGGCCGAGTTTCAGATGGCGGCGACTTGAAAAATGCGCATCTTCTTCCTGTTTAGAGGAAGAAAACGATGATATGGCCAATTCAACTGAACTGTCCAAGTAAACTCAAAATTTGACCTTTTCTCGAGTTTTCTCAATTTTAACCCCATTCCAGACCGATTCTCATAGAAAATCTTATGGTTTCAGAAACTAGACACAATAAGGAGTACGTGGAAGGAAATTTTGAAGTAATTTAGATACTGGAAGCTCAAGAATGGACGTCCCAAACGTCGACGACGAGGCAAGTAGCCACCTTGGACTTTTTGTTAAGAAATACTTATAGAAATCGCTTGGATTTTCATATGAACCCTAAACCAAGTATGAATTAAGGATATATGAAAGAAAAACCCAAAGAACCGTGAGTTAAGACCCTGAACCGATCAAATAGCTCGAGATTTAAGTAACGTTAAAATAACCCACTATATGAGCTCCGCTGCCTATCAAATTTTAATACTGAGCATATTATAGTATGTTGCGGTCAGATATGAAATTTGGTGGTCATTGGATAAGAATAAGTAGGTAAACCAAGAAACAGTGTAAAATGACCATAGTGCCCCTAAGGAAATAGAGAGTTATCCCGGTTTGTTGCCGTTCTTCAATGGAAGTTTCCTTCTCTTGAGCTCTCACGTCCACCTCTTTGCCCTAATCAATCCTTGTTGGTCTCCTTTTCTTTCTGCTGTCAACAGCTGCTGGATTAGTGTTTTCTTCTTCTTCTCTAGTTTCACAGTAGAGGCTGCTGCTGTGTAATTCGATTTTCTCCCCAAAATGTGTCTCCTCTCCTCTTGGTCTTCCTTTCCCTTTTATATTGAGCATGGGTTCCCTTTAGGGCTGAAAAGAAATAAGTAATCAACATAGGATGATGTGGATTTAAAATTTTCATGTCATCCCCCATTTGTTTCCAAATTTGCTACTCTCACATGGTTTAGCATAAATGTCTGAAATTTTACCATATAACTCAACTAAATATACAATTAAGATCGATTTATGCCAAATCATATTTTTTTTCATGTTAGACCGCAATAAACGATTTCATGCTCACTAAGTAGAATAAATGGGTAATAAATGAGAAAATTGTGAATAAGGGTGCAATATAAACTATAAAAAGACTTGATATAACTCTACTTTTAGAGAGTTATCAATATTATAATGGCTACTACCTAAATTATAACCTAAAGTTGATAATTGATGTCCAATTAGCCAACCCTAAATTTGTAATCATTGTGGAGTGATTGAAATTACAATGGAAGTAGTTTAAACTCCTAGTACCTTAAATGAAGTTGGTCTCTTCTAATAAAACACGAATTTCTCTTTAATATCATTATACAATTATACTTCATCTTGAACCTACTAAACATGAAACTAAAACTGCGTTCAATTTAACTCAATTTTATTGTCATCTTGAATGACGTCTAGGATATATTCTTGATTTACCTCGATATTTCATATTAGTTAAGTTTTTTGCAAAATCACAATTAGACATCAAGAAAGATGAACTTGGGTCTATTTATTGTTTTAAAGAAAATTTCTTTCTCCCTCTTATTCCTAATAACTTTAACTAAAATTTCATCTAAACAAATTTTATTGCCATACAACATAGATGAAAATTATAGCCTTCAAACAAAAACGAGAATAGTTGTGGTGAACGAGATAGAAACTAGAATAGTACTATTAATGCAATTATATTTCATATGAGTTTGTCATAAATCAAACTATGGTACATTCAATACAACTTCATTTTCTTGTCATACGAAGCAAAATAGAAGAATTAAATCAAACAAACTGATGAACTGAGCCGAATAAATCCAACCCAACCCAAACTGATTAGTTTGATTCATTTGTTGGGTTGTAGTTTATTTGATAACACTTGCATATTAGAACAATTCAATATTACAAGCCTTACTTACAAGTAAAATACTAGACCATCAACTTTTTGTTTTATAATCCAACAACCGATCAAAAAAATAAATTTCAAACTTGAGAGAAAAAAATATATTGAGTAGGAGTTAAAAATGTTGCATTTTTTTTAGAAAGGACATTTGGTCTAGTGGTATGATTCTCGCTTAGGATGCGAGAGGTCCCAATTTCAATTCTCATCAATTAATGATAATTCTGTTTTTTAATATCATTTACTTGTGTACTCCACGATATATGTCTCAACCTAGTATATTATCATTTAATGATAATGCTCTTAATATCATTTACTTGTGTAATATATGTCTCAAATGGAACTATGGAACTATCAAACTAAAACTTACACGAGAAAACTCCAAAATTACTTCAACTATGGAACTATCAAACTAAAACTTACACGACAAAACTCCAAAATAACTTCAACTATGGAACTATCAAACTAAAACTTACACGACAAAACTCCAAAATAACTTCAACTATGGAACTATCAAACTAAAACTTACACGACAAAACTCCAAAATAACTTCAACTATGGAACTATCAAACTAAAACTTACACGACAAAACTCCAAAATAACTTCAACTATGGAACTATCAAACTAAAACTTACACGAGAAAACTCCAAAATAACTTCAACTATGGAACTATCAAACTAAAACTTACACGAGAAAACTCCAAAATAACTTCCTATGGAACTATCAAACTAAAACTTACACGAGAAAACTCCAAAATAACTTCTATTCTTTTTTTTCTCTCTACAGTAATTCTATTCTTTTTTCTTCTCTCTCTACCGTAATTAACTTCTAGAAAATAAAAATAACTTCTATTCTTTTTTCTTCTCTAATTATATTATTTTTTCTTCTCTCTACAGTAATTAACTTCTATTTTTTAATTAACTCCTATTCTTTAATTAACTTATATTCTTTAATTAACTTTTATTCTTTAAATAACTTCTATTCTTTTTTCTTCTCTTTACAGTAATTATCGCAAACCCTATGTAAATAATTTTAACAGCGATCTAGATCTAAAAGATATAATAATAATTTCTCATGGATTTCATTAACAAAGAAAATAAATGAAATAATGATGATACATTCCATAAACAACTTAATATATAGTCATTAATAAGGGCATTTGGTCTAGTGGTATGATTCTTGCTTTGGGTGCAAGAGGTCTCGAGTTCCATTCTCGAAATGCCCCTCCAAAAGAAAAAAAGCACAATTTTTAAATAAAAAAAAACAAAAAAAATAAAATAGTTATCAATGGAGCTAACCCAAAGGAATGTGTGGCAATGCACCTTCAACTTCTATAAATTTTTCATATATTGAGGCACGGAAAATACTAAGAATTATAAATTTACTACAAAGGCATTTGGTCTAAGTGGTATGATTATTGTTTTGGGTGTGAGAGGTCTCAAGTTCGTTTCTCAAAATGCCCCCAACAATATTATATCAAAATGAATTGTTCTATTGTATTCTTTCTAGGAACTTTTCATTATCTTGTCCGCTGTCGTCAAATAGAACTTTTCATTATGTTGTCCGCTGTCATCAAATAGATCATCTGTTGTCACAATCCGAACATAGATCATCTGTTGTCACAATCCGAACTTTTCATTATGTTGTCCGCTGTCGTCAAATAGATCATCTGTTGTCACAATCCTTTTAAGGAAGATGCGCCCAAATAACCGATAAAGAAGTTTCAGAGAGCCATAGGTTTGAATCCTGTCACCTTGATGTGGTATTCTTAGGGGCCGAAGTGCAAAGCCCCGTAGTCTATCCGTGGTCAGGAAGGCAGGCATGTTGTCTGCTGTCGTCACATAGGTCATCTGTCGTCACAATCCTTTTAAGAAAGATGCGCCCAAATAACCGATGAAGTTTCAGAGAGCCATAGGTTCGAATCCTGTCACCTTGATGTGGTATTCTCAGGGCCGAAGTGCAAAGCCCCGTAGTCCATCCGTTGTTAGGAAGGCAGACATGTTGTCCGCTGTCGTCACATAGGTCATTTGTCGTCACAATCATTTTAAGAAAGATGCGCCCAAATAACCGATGAAGAAGTTTCAGAGAGCCATAGGCTTGAATCCTGTCACCTTGATGTGGTATTCTTAGGGGCCGACGTGCAAAGCCCCGTAATCTATCCGTGGTCAGGAAGGCAGGCATGTTGTCCGCTGTTGTCACATAGGTCATCTGTCGTCACAATCTATTTAAGAAAGATGCGCCAAAATAACCGATGAAGAAGTTTCAGAGAGCCATAGGTTCGAATCCTGTCACCTTGATGTGGTATTCTAAGGGGCCGAAGTGCAAATCCCCAAAGCCTATTCGTGGTCGGGAAGGCAGGCGAACCACGCACACTGAAAAAAAAAAGATCTCCTTTTCTATCAAACGTAGAATTGTCATTCTTTTGTCTTTTGAAACCCCTTACCTTATCAGTTATCAGGCAGGTTTTTGGTATCATATATCGAGATAATTATTATGAAAAATCTATTCCACTAGTGTGACTTAGATACCCTTTCTTTGTGGTATCAGCCATGCTATTTGAATAGCCTGAAGTCATCATAGCCTCTCCACCGGTTCCGAAGACTCCTTCGGCATCAATGTGCTCCAATGAAAGAGATGAGGCTCTTTCCTGAACCAGAACCGGGCATAAAACGCCGAGGAGAAAGTCGAAAGCGAGCTCTTTTCGCGTATACGCAATCTCGAAACCCAATTAGCTCACGGACTGTCTCCTCAACCCTGGCGAGTATGAGTGCTTGGTAAGAGAGAATGTCGAATGAGAAAGACATTCGATTACGGCAACATTCGCAACTACCAAAGTGCACTAAACCTAGTAGAGATCTTCGACCTAACGACAATGGAACTTCAAGCCTATTTTATCAATCCGCTTTGTACCTTATTGTTGATCGAATCGGATGCACGCCAGGCCTAAATTCTCTCTCAGTCACCCGGAGGCGAAAGGATGATCAGATCCGAAGTTTACGAATCAAAGAGAAAGTAGATCTGAGTTCTACACGCTTTCATTTTCAAAAGCTTCACTTGCCTACGGTACTTTATTCAGGATGTGCAACAATACGGTCATCTCTCAGCCGTGTATAGAGAATTTCTTGATCATTTCCTTGGCGGATAACAGAAATGAAATCGTTTCCCTGACCGCTCATCTTATGAGTCCATTCTTGTCTTGTTGGTTTGTTGTACTATTCTATATCTCTCTCGATTGATAGAAAGACGTTCGGGAGCTGGGAGGGCCTATCGTGAGGGAACTTTCTTTTTCACGGTAGGAAAAGGTAAAGCGGGAGCTGCATATATCCACGGTGATCAAGGCAGAGCGACTCCTTCTTTAAAAGAGGTTGGTTTTATCGAAACTGTTAGATCCGCTTTCGTTAAAGAAAAAATAGTAGCTCTTGGTTTGGCCGATGTTGATTCGTATGGCAATACGGACTCGACTCAGGATGAGGATTTCGCTTTTCATACTGCTGCTATGAGCCGAAAGAGCTGGTAAGCTATCTCGTTAAACGAAAGGAAAAGCACGTATGCGTTGACCTCTTTAGGATCAGTTGCTTCCTCTTTTGTTTATACGTTTGGAGAAACCTGCTAAGCCCGCCTTTCTTACCAGGTGTGATTCAATCTTTCAGCTCAAACTTTCCTATCGTCCAACGGAAAAGGTAGGAGTACGACTACCTTTTCCTTTTCTTGCCCGAGCCAAGGGATCATTCATTTTCTACCAAAAAGTTCGCTATCTATTAGTTGCCGTAATCGAATGTATTTCTCATTTCATGTTAGCTCCTCCAAGAGCTTCCTTGTCCGTAGTAGACGAAATCTTGGACTTCTATCGGACTTATAGCATTGCCTGGTGAGCTCGCCGTTGTGGGTGTGCCTTATAGTAGATCGAGCAGCCTTTCTTTCCCTACCTGGTATGCTTTTCCGCTTATCGTGCAACTAGCCAACTAGCCAAAGAGAGAGGGAGAGAGATCATGTCAATCAATTTGTATGTGCATTTTGTCCGTCCTGTACTTGCTTGCTTAGCTTTCTGAACCAACATCTTCGATTTCCCTCGAACCAAGAGGTCCTACTTATCTATACCCAACAGTCACACTTTCAGCCGAAAGACTGATTATTTTTCATAAAGTCGGTTCATAGATCAAGAAAGAAGGAAGCTGCTTATAGGGACGGTTATGCGATACGTCTTTTCATACTTGCCTTTTCTTTAACTCTGCTATCAACCTAGCCATTCTCGCTTGTTGCTTTAAGGGGTCTCCCGACTATAGATTACTCGAATTGGTTATCGCGTCCCTGTGCCAAAAAGGATGGGCGAGTTTGGTTTGAGTGTTCATCGATTGGGTGGATTCATTTGCTCCGGGGGGGGGGGGTGAGACGAGGTGTAGCGCAGTCTGGTCAGCGCATCTGTTTTGGGTATGTTATCCGCTAAATGTTTTAGGAAAGGGGGTACAAATTTTCTACATAGGTCATCTGTTGTCACAATCCTTTTAAGGAAGATGCTCCCAAATAATCGGTGAACAATAGCCTTTAAAGAAGCTTCAGAGAGCAAGAAGAGGCAGAACAGAGAATAGGAGTGAGTCGTGCAAGGAAGAATGAACTAGTAGGTTTAATTTGGGTTCGTTTGAACTAAAAGACGAACCAAATTTTTTCAAACGAACCCAAATTCAAGACTCACTAGCCCATAGTCCATATGTGGTAAAAAAAAAACCTTCCGTGGCCCAACCCTTATTTGTAATCAACATCCAACCATTTCTTTTTCAACCTACACGTATGCTCCAGGCCAAACTCACATAACTAGTCAGAAGAAGCGGCCCACAACTGAACGGAAGACAAGTGTCACAATCGCACTCTTGCAGTAGTGAGACAATGATTATGTGACATTTGTTCTAATCCAATGAACAAGTCAACCATGCACAATTTAGACTCAACGAACAACAGCAGTGTATGCTCGAATCACATTTAGCATAAATATTTTAGAAAACGTGAGCGAGGAAATACGTTAAAAACAATTTCTAATAAAGTAATTTTATAAGCTAAAAGTGAAGAAATAACAACTGGTCACGTTCTTCTATAGTACATTTTGGGACATTTTAGTCCTGATGGGTGTAGATATGATTTTGAGGGCTAATCATACACCATGTATTGGCACAACAATAATAGTAAAAGCCTATCTAAGATGAAAGCGAGTAAAAGGTGTTTGGAATGAGCATGCCACCATGAACCACAAATTGTTTACAAGAATAGCTGAGACATCTAACATGCAGCCACAGGCAACAAGCCACGGCCAATCATGACCGTGACATCTGCCCTTACACAATTTGTCAATATCTCTATCAACCGGCTCTTCATAAACTCAACGTTGTAGGATGAGGCTGACTTTAGGTCTCCCGACGCACTTTTAGCTGATCTCAGTATTGAGGAGTCTTTTCCAACCTACTAGGAGCTATTGAAAATTACTTCTCGGTTTGTTAACTCATCAAGTCTTCTCTGTTGGTGTTTATCCTACTTTCTTCGCTTGAAACAATTTCTTCTTTGCATGATGTCATACCACCTGCTTTTACTTGATGTTTTCTTGGTTGGAATAATAACGTTTCAAGTTATTGACGCGGACAACAGGGTTAGTCTGTATCTATAGGAGCAATTGGATCCTATATGATGTCTTCCTAATCTTGTGGATAACTTCGACTAGTCCATAGAATTTTCGCACCAGTCTTTGGTTCTTGTTGCTTTGAACTCAAAGTTGATCTGACCTTAACTTATCATAACTCTCTATTTGCTTTGAAACTATCGTGGTCGACCCTTCTCTACATCCGTCTGGCAATAAACTATCGTAGTGGCAATAAAGTTTTTGTTGAGGTTGGCACACTTGAGCTCCCCTTTTCAAATACAACAATGGCAGAGGGTGTAGATTCATCATGGCTAAGATTCTTTCTCAACTGTACTATCGTCATCATTTTCACCCCTCTTGGTTGATGGATGTTTGTCTGAATGATCGTTGGGTTAGACTCCGTTACTACTAGGCATTTTTCTAGGGGCATGTACATGACTTTGTGTTCTAGCAGGATGTCAATCCGTGACTATTTGGGCTCTAGAAGGTTGGATATGAAGGCTGACTATTTATAGTAAAAATCTGATAGAGATATATATACTAAATAATTATATATAGTAGGCGGTTACATGTAGTGAAGCTATATATAATAAACTGAAATCATATGTATACCCATTAGTCAATGCTTCCTAAATGTACATTTCTCATTCTCCATATCCTCTCTTTGCATACCAGAAGTCATTAATACAAAACCATTAGTCAATATTTCTTCTTACATTTTCTCTATCACGTTCTTTGTGTTCATTTAGATCAAGTGTGTGCGTTGTTGTATGATTTTAATAACTGGTATCAGAGCGATGAGAGATTCACCACGATCTGTGAAGATGGAAAGTTCAAAGACTGGAATTGAAAAGTTTGATGAATTCGATATCAGTTTCTAGAAGATGCAGATTGAAGATTATCTGTACGAGAAAGATATTCAGGAACCCATTTTGGGGGTGAAGCTGGATACCATGACCACGGAGGAGTGAAAGCTCAAGGATTGTCACGCCGTAGGGTTAATCTAGTTGACGCTGCCAGGGAACCAAAGAAAGTGCGATTGAAAATGGTACATACAGACGTTTGGGGACCATCTCCAGTTTCTTCATTTCTAGTACCAAAATTTCATGGATTCTGGTCTAGCCCTGTGCAACAACAACTCTCTGTTTTTGTAAGGCTAGTTAGATATCTCATGACCACTCTTTTCCTCCTCACCATATCTAGACACTATAATGTTGATCCAGTATTGTCTTATATAGTTAACGTTCACTTTTTAACGTCCAAGGACATTTTATAACTACCACGAAAATCAAAACATACAAGAAATTCATACAAGTTTTACAACATATCATATACTGCTTACTTCGTCGCGGAGAGACGTGTCATCGAGCTGAGTCATAGAGATATACGACTCTTTATCCTAAGAAAAAATCTATATAATTTAAAATCTGGCTTGCTCTGATACCAATATGTCACAACCCAACTTTTAAGGGTTCAAAACTCAAATAGAAACTAAAATTGAGAGTGAAAACAAATAAAAATAAAAGTAAATTAATATAAAATAAGAAAATGTTGTAAAATTAAGATGAGATTGAGAAAACACCACAACATTAAATATAAAATTAAATTAAATTATAAGACGTGTTAATCAAATTTATCCAAACAAAAAAAAAAGTGTTTGGGATACAATTACAAAAAAAAAAAAAAAGAAATACAAAAAAACTCAAACACAAAGACAGACTAACGCTACATAACAACCCCATCTGTGAGTGCACAACCTTTGAAGGCTCCCTCATCTCAACGGTAAGTTCTATTACGAACCCATCCAAAATAATCACACCTGTGACCGCATCTCCTGACTTTAAACTGCTAGTTTGAACATGGTTTCGTCACCAAAGCTTTAGAGATAAATCTATCTTTACAAAAATATTTTTCTCTTAATTTATAATTAGTCATAAAAAGAAATAATTAGGTACAAATTTGGTCTAGAATTCAAAACTTTCCAATCTTACTGTTCCTTAACTAGATTCAAATCTAGATTCATGAACTCCTAGTACCATAAATAAAGTTGGTATCCTCTAATAAAACAGTAATTTTTCTTAAGATCATTAAATTCTTATAGACTCCAGGCTCAATATCACTAATACAATTATGTTTTATCTTGAACACGCCAGACATGAAACTAAAGTGCGTTCAATTTAACTCCATTTTATTGCCATCTTGAATGATGTGTAGGGTATATTCTTGATTTACGTTAAAGTTCTTGTGACATGACAGTTCATATTAGTTAAGCTTTTTGCAAAATCACAAGTTAAAAGACAACAACGATGAACCTAGGTCTATTAGTCAATTCAAAGACAATTTATTTCTCCATCTTATCGATAATAATAGTTCAACTAAATTCATATTATGCAAAGAAACAAGTTTACGACTCATAAAAACAACTACCTAAATTATGTCCTAAAAATTTGAAAACATAAGTTGTAGTTGATAATTACACAAAAATTTCCCTAAATCCATGAATTCGTGTCGAATTAGTCATTCCTAAAGCTTGTAACTAGCATATAGTAATTGAAGCTCCACATGAAGTAATTTAAAGTTCCCCTTACCTAACAAATGTTTATCTCCTCTTTAATGAAGCATGAATTGCACTGAAGTTCATGAAATGCTTATAGACACCAACTCTGAGTACTATTAATGCAATTATGTTTCATATGAGTTTGTCATAAATGAAACTAAGGTGCTTTCAATACAACTTTATTTTCTTGTCATACGAGGCAAAATAGAAAAATTAAATCAAACAAACTAATGAACTGAACCGAATAAATCCAAGCAAAATTGATTAGTTTGTTTCTTTTGTTGGGTTGTTGGTTTATTTGATAACTCTTGTATATTATAACGATTCAACTTTTCGTTTTATAGCCCTCCAACTACTATGAAAAAAAATATATTTGAGTAGAAGCTAAAAATATTTGCTGTTCAAGAAAAGGCATTTGGTTTAGTGGTATGATTCTCACTTGGGGTGCAAGAGGTTTTGAGTTCAATTCTTGAAATGCCCCTATGTCTAAATCTTTTCTTATCTAAGGACTTCATATTCGAAATCAACCTAACTTCATGCTCTTAATACTCATAGTCTTTCTTAACATCAAATCCCAAGGCTTGCAATACGACCTTAATACCTAGGCCTAAGGCTTCATACATACATTTCAAGTGGTATAACAATGTCATTAGGCTTCATACATACGTTTCAAGTGGTATAACAAGGGCATTTGGTCTAGTGCTATGAAAGTTTGATTCTCAAAATGCCCCTTCAAGAGATTGTTGTATGAAAGATTGATGACGAGAGGTTTAGGATTTTTTAATGTAAGAATCGTGGAGATGTAGCTCAGATGGTAGAGCGCTTGCTTCTGATGTGGAAAGTACGGAGATCGATACCTTGCATCTCAAAATGAATCGATCACTAAATATATTATTTCTTTTCAATTTTTTCTTATTTACGACGTAATGAGCAGGGATAGTTTCTCATGTCACTATTATTGATGACGAGATGTTTAGGATTTTGTGATGTGAGATTGTGGGGATGTAGCTCAAATGGTAGACCGCTTGCTTTGCATGCGAGAGGTACGGGGATAGATACCACGCATCTTGCTTCTGATGTGGAAAGTACGGAGATCGATACCTTGCATCTCAAAATGAATCGATCACTAAATATATTATTTCTTTTCAATTTTTTCTTATTTACGACGTAATGAGCAGGGATAGTTTCTCATGTCACTATTATTGATGACGAGATGTTTAGGATTTTGTGATGTGAGATTGTGGGGATGTAGCTCAAATGGTAGACCGCTTGCTTTGCATGCGAGAGGTACGGGGATAGATACCACGCATCTCCAAAATAAAACTATCTATTATTAAATATATTATTGAAAATTATTTCTTTTCAATTTTTCCTTATTCATGATAGGTTGAGTAGCGATATTTCTTCATTTTCACTGTTATTGATGATGAAAAATTTAGGGTTTTGTGATGCAAGAATTGTGGGGATGTAGCTTCGCTTAGCATAAGAGAGGTACAACTTAGCATACGAGAGGTACGAGGATCGATACCTCGCATCTCCAAAAGAAACTATTTATTATTAATATTTTATTTCTATTCAATATTTCCTTATTTATGACATAATATGCAGAGATACTTTTTCATTTTCACAATTATTGATGAAGGGACGTTTAGGGTTTTCTGATGTAAGAATCGTAGGGATGTAGTTCAAATGGTAGAGCGTTCATTTCCCATGTGGAAAGTACGGAGATCAATACCTTGCATCTCCATTTGAATCGATTACTAAATATATTATTTGTTTTCAATTTTTTCTTATTTAGGACATAATGAGTTGGAATAGTTTTTCATTTTCACTATTACTGATGACGAGATGTTTAGGACTTTGTGACATAAGAATTGTGGGGATATAGCTTAGATGGTAGAGCACTCGCTTTCCATGCAAGAGGTATGGGGATCAATACCCTGCATCTCTAAATTTTCTTCATTTTCACTATTATTGATGATGGGAATTTGAGGGTTTTATGATGCAACAATTGTGGGGATGTAGCTTATGATGGGAAATATATTAATATTTTATATCTATTCAACCTTTCCTTATTTATGACATAATTAGCAGAGATATTTTTTCATTTTTACTAGAATTGATGACGGGACATTTAGGGTTTTTTGATATAAGTATTGTGGGAATGTAGCTTAGATGGTAGATTGCTTGCTTAGCATGCAAGAGGCACGGGGATCGGATCGATACCCCATATCTCCAAAAGAAACTATTCGTTATTACTATTTTATTTCTATTCAATTTTCCTTATTTATGACATCCTATGTGAGAAGTACTGGGATCGATACCATGCATCAACAAAGGAAACGATTACTAAATATATTAGTTCTTTTACATTTTTCCTTATTAATGACATAATGAGCGGGGATAGTTTTTCATTTCAATATCATTGATGACGGAAAGTTTAGAGTTTTTTGATGTAAAATCGTGGGATTGTAGCATGCGAGAGATATGGGGATCGATACCTCGCATCTCCAAAAGAAACTATTCGTTATTACTATTTTATTTCTATTCAATATTTCCTTATTTATGACATAATGAGTAGCGATATTTTTCATTTTCACTATTATTCATGATGAGACGTTTAGGGTTTTTTGACGTAAAAATTGTGGAGATGTAGCTTAGATGGTAGAGCGCTCACTTTGCATGTGAGTTGTACGGGGATTGATAACCCGCATCTCCAAAAGAAAGTATTTAATTTGTTATTATATTTTTTTATTTTCACAATTATCGATGCCCTGCATCACCAAACCAAACTATTTGTTATTAATATTTTGATATTTTTTTATTTTCACTATTATTGATGATGGGACATTTAGGGTTTATGATGTACAAATCATTGGGATGTAGCTCAGATGGTAGAGCGCTCGCTTTGCATGTGAGAGGTACGGGGATTGATACCCTGCATCTCCAAAAGAGAGAAATTATTTTTTTAAGTATTGAGTTAATTTAACTTGTTATGTATCCGACTTGTTATGTATCGGCGAGAGAAAAAGAAAAGATACTTATTTAAGGATTATTATATCATTATGGCATTAAGGATTATTATATCATTATGGCTATGCCATTTTTATAGATAAAAGAGAGTAATGTCCCACAAGCACATATAGAGAAAGGAAAGATACTTATATAAGGATTATTATATCATTATGACTATGCCATTTTTATAGATAAAAGAGAGTAATGTCCCACAAACACATATAGAGAGAGGACTTATTGTAAGTAAAGAAAGCAATCTAGTAGTTATACTGCTACTTGTGAAGAGGGAATTTGATGAATTCCTCAAAAGATAAGAGCTTATAGGATGGCGTTAGCGTCCGATGCATATGACGGAACTTCTTCACAATTGCAATATCTGACCAGTGAATATTATTGTCATTTATAGCTTCTATCACAATACTATAAAATTTGGGGTCAAAGCCTATATGGCACTCAAAAGACCATTCACCACACGCTTGTAAATTAAATTATATCTACCACCTCTGAAATTTTCCACGGCAAACCTTCCAATAGCTTGCACTTCTTCATCATTGAAATCCTTAATTGGAACTAGATTTTAAGGCAAATCTTCTCCACGACTCACTTTTGAACACTTTTATAGATAGTTTCAACAAACTTACTTTGCTCGTGAATACTTTGGAGTTCAATATTTATAGTTGGAGAACGCTATTCAAATTGATATGGTCGAATCTTACAACAAAGTCTAATTGAGCCTCACTCTATTAGGAGATAGCCTCAAATCAAATTCTTTAGTTTGGACAATGGTTGCATTGTTTTAGTCAAACAACCGAGACTAGTGTATTACCAATAGTATAGACATTTTGTACGTGTATTTTCTTACATATTAACAATTGTATACAAATAATAATTAAATTTATGAGTAGATGTTTGGATGGAGTTTTATTAAATAGGTCCTTAAATTATATATAAAAATATATAAGATTTTTATGTTTTTATTTTTTTTATATACATTTAGGAGAACAAAACAAAGATTCAAGAAGATGTCATTCCTGCCATGTTTTAATTTTTATTCTTTCTTATTTCTCAAAGATTAAAAAAAAAAAAAAAAAAAGTTATCCTCTCTCAAATATTGTTCGTTATTTGATTATTTTCTCTTGAGTGAATTTTAAGTGAAACACATTCTCTACCCAAGTAATTGCAAGATGCAAGCTTCACACCAAGAGGAATCAAAGTCCCAAGTATCAACGTCCTTAAGTGTCAATTTTTATTCTCCATCTCAACATAAATTAAACTTATTTTCGTGAAGATATCTATTTATAAAAGCAAAATATCTCAGAGTCACAAAAAAAAAATGAGATATAGATACGAGACATAAATATGATACCAAATAGATATGATAACTGTAAGGATTAGATTTGATCGAGTTATTTGGATTAGATTTTATCTAGTTATTTGAATTAGATTTGATTTAGTCATTCTTCAATTGGATGAGAGATTTCTCCCCATTCTTTTGATCTTTCCAGTTTTCTTTTTCTGTTCCTAACATTTTGGTATCAGAGTCATGCCCTAAACTAGTTAAAACTAGAAGCAGCAGTCTTATACGTGTGTCATAATAAAAGTATGTCGATGGAGAGTCCACTTGTGCAGTTTGTTGGAGGAAGGAGTCAAGGTCGTGGAAGCTTTAGAGGCAGAGGAAGGGGACGAGGCAGACAAACCTTCAACAAGGCCATAGTGGAGTGCTATAACTGTCACAAGCTATGACATTTTCAATGGGAATGTCAAAGCAAGGAGAAGGAGACAAACTATGCAGAGAGTCAAGAAGAGATGTCGCTGAGGCTTACGTGAATATGAATAAGGCCAATAAAGAAGATATGTGGTTCCTTGACTTGGGATGTAACAATCATATGTGTGGGAAGAAGGAATATTTTTCAGATTTTGATGGAAGTTTCAGAGATTCAGTGAAGCTTGGCAACAACTTAAGCATGGTTGTAACCGGAAAGGGTAATGTACTGCTGGAAGTGAATGGAATCATAATGATAATCACAGGAGTGTTCTATGTGCCAGACCTGAGGAACAATTTGTTGAGTATTGGTAAATTGCAAGCAAAGACGTTACCTTTTTGTTTCAAAATGGAACATGCAAGGTGTTTCATCCTGAGAGAGGCTTAATCATGGAGACCAAGATGTCTTTGAATCGAATGTTCGTATTGCATGCTATATCTCAGCCTGTAGCAGCCGTTCAAACTTAATTGAAACTTATGGGGAAAAGTGGTTCAAGGTCTTTGTCGTACACTCACCGCTCCAATTCCTATCGCCATAGTCAGAGAAGCAGAAGGGACCCAAGTTCTTCCCCCTATCATTCCACTACCAATTCTAGGAGAAGCAGCCGTTCAAGTTCCCTCAGCCGCCAACGCAGAAGTAGGTCTTCCTCGTTATCTCCTTTCCCCAAATCGTCCAGTTCCAGTCCTAGTCGTGCATCACCTGATCGGAATCATTCCATAGAGAAGCTTAAGAAAGAGGAAAAAGAGAAGAAAAGACGTGAAACAGAGTTGAAGAAGTTAGAAGAAGATGCAGCTAGGAGGATGGAAGAACTAATTCAGAAGAATGTTGAAGAAAGGCTAAACTCTGAAGAGACTAAATTAGAAATACAGAGGCAAATAGAGGAAGGTCGCACGAAGTTGTTTGATGATGTTGATGTGCAGCTTGAGAAAGAGAAAGAAGCCGCTCTTACTGCTACAAGAAAAAAAAAAAGAACAAGCACGAAAAGAGAGAGAAGAGCTAGATAAAATGCTGGAAGAGAATAGAAGAAGGGTAGAAAAAGCACAGCGACGATTAGTTCTGGAGCTGCAGCGGAAGGAAGAAGAACAATATTGTGAGCTCGAGTTGATTCAGAGATAAAAGAGGAGGCAGCTCAGATAACTAAGCTAGATGATAAGAGTTTGAGTTATGTTTTGCTGGGAGTTAGTGAAGAGTCAAAAGCTTACAGACTCTATGATATAGAAACGGCAGATGAAAATAAGGATATAGAAGCGGCAGATGAAAATAATGATATAGAAGCGGCAGATGAAAATACTATAGAGGAAAATATTTCATCTGGCTCTTTGGCTGAAGCAAGCTCTCCTAGCTCGAATAAGGCAAGGAATAAGAGACCACCAGTCTGGATGAGAGACTATGCAATAGAAGAAGTTTTTTTTTGTAAAGAAGATGATGAAGCTCAGCCATGTTTACCCCTACTGAACCTGCAAACTTTGTAAACTTTAGAGAAGTATTGAAGAGTGAGAAATGGAGGCAAGCGAGGGATCTGGAGCAATAAACAGAAATGGCACATGGGAATTGATGAAGTTACCTGGTGGAAGTTTGGTATGAGGTCGTAGATATAAACTGATTACTATTCGTGTTCAGTTTAAGGGAGGGATTGTTAGGATTAGATTTGATTGAGTTATTTGGATTAGATTTGATCTAGTTATTTGAATTAGATTTGATGTAGTTATTTGAATTAGATTTGATTTAGTCATTCTTCAATTGGATTAGAGATTTCTCCCAATTCTTCTCATCTTACCATTTTCTTTTTCTGTTACTAACAGTAACATGTCATTCTTAAAAAACTAGGATACCGATGTGACAATGATACATTAATTAAAAAGAATTATTTCAAAAAATTTATCAATTTTATATTAGAAATAAATTCATATAAATAAGTTTATTTATTTGTATACTTAAAAAAAAGCTTAATATATGTTTCACTCTCAAAATATATTCAAAGTCAAGTGTCTGATACGATGGATTATAAATTTGTAATGTATCCATTGTATTAACAAGTGTTCAGTACATGGCCAACACGTGTCAGATTAGTGAAACTAAGTTATTCTCATGCTCTCTTTACACCCATTTAAAGTAGTTTGAAAACTAGCATGTCAAATATTATAATTGACTAACTACAACTTCAATTTTGTGCTTTAAGGATGGTTTTGACCCAAGAGAAATAAAATCATTAATTTAGTACATGGTAGCAAAGATGAACATGAGAATGAGTTATTCTCATATGGAAAGAGATTTAACCTTAAGTTATATCTCATATCCTCTCCTAACCAATTATTTAGTTTTATTTAGTATGTTTTAGAAAGATACGTCCATCAATAGCAAAAAAATAAAATAAATAGAATAGATTAAATTAGCGAAAAGCAATGACTAACATAATTAAAAAAGAAAAAGAAACATAAAGGATGAATTGATTAAATTGGCTAATTGCTAACATAATTAAAAAAAAATGTAACAAACACACCGAAGTAAGATTAGGAACACAAGTAAAAAAAAAAAAAAAAAAAAAAAAAACACAAACAGCCAAAAAATCAAGATTTGGAAAGTGTTAAAGATATATAGACATTTCAAGACCTTACCGTGCAATTTTCCCATGAAATCTAACACTGGAGCATCATAAAATTTAGAGAAATGATTGAAATTGATGTCATGTTCATATAGGTTGACTTTAATACTAAAGACAAATGGAACTTTTTTAAGGATAAATTGGGGACACCAGCCTAAGCTAATCAGGTAGGTTGCCTTACCATCCGTATGGTTATATTTGATGTTGACTGTGCTCGTGGTTCTGCAAGTGTCATATATATTGATATGTATGAAATGTTTGTGAATCGGTATGCTTATGATATGTTATAATATGTGAATTGTATGATAATACTTACGGTACCATGTGTTCAATGGTATATTTGAGATAAGATACGAGAAGGATGCACTAAACGTAATGTAACGATAGGAGTAAGACATGTTCATGAAACGTTATGGTTTGGTTATGTATCGAAGTGTTATGGGTATGACAGATTGATAACAACGATATGGTCACGATGGATTCATAAAACAATACGATTAGGTTATGGGTAGAAAGGGATAGGATTATGATAGATTGATAGAACGATAGCATTAGGATACGTTCCTGTAACGTTAAGACTAAGGTACGTTCAGGTAATGACACAACTATGATATGTCCAAGGACGTTAAGGCTATGATAAATTAGGGAAGGATATAATCACGAAGTTTTTACGACATGGTATGATTATGATACGACATGTGAAGGACGGATATATATCCAACAAGTGTCTAAGAGGGACGTGAGAATAAATTATTCTCGAGCTTTCTTTACATCGGTCAAAGAGTATTTGATAAGCTTTCAAAATTAAAGGGTTTTCTCTTTTCTTCTTCCTTCTTTCTCCCTTTTTCACGTTTATTTATTTATTTTTTTAAATAAAAAAAAAGTTTAATGTGAGAATGAAGAAGTTAGAAAGGAGAAAGAAATGAATGTAATAAAACTTTTCCGTTGGTAGGAATGGAAATGGTGAATGGGTCCTTGACGATAGTCGACCGCTATACTCTTGTTTTGGATGTAAGTGATGATTATCAGCAATATGAGTTGTGTCAATACCACACCGTTATCAAGAGGAAGTAAAGTAGAGTAGAATAGATCAAGCGATCCATTTGTTGAGAGTACTGTAAGAGGCACACAATTAAGAATGTTGGATATAACTACTCTTTCACATCTGAGGGATGAGTCTCAAAGATCCAACTACAATATCAAAGAAACTTCGGGTGGTAGCGATTGCTTGCATTGGTGTCTCCGTGGTATCCTAGACACATGTAACATGATTTTTCTTACTCAAATATAGCTTCATTTGTCTTAAAAGTTCACTTTTGAGTAATCCTGAAAGGCTTCTTAATTTTCAGCCTCGGTGAAGATGATCACTACGAGGTGGGTTTGTTAGTGATGATGCAATTATATAATCACGGTTTTATATCAATGGTTCCATTTATATCTATAAATGAAATTTGTGGTGTATTTTTTGGAAATTCAACAATAATCATCGGTTATATGGTTACCATTCTAAAGAAATTCAACTTTCGACCTTTTGTGAATGCTCAAAGCTACTTGCAAAGTACTGTTGATTATGATCCATAATACTCACCGACTCGTAATTGAGGTTTGTTCATGTTTGAAAATGTGTCAAATCAAAAGACAAGATGCTAATTAATATTGTTTGTGATTGTTGTTGTGAATTCTTCATCTTTGAATACATATTTTGGTTGGCTCATGAATTTTTCCATCTTTTAAAAATGTTATTTTTTTAGTTCGGGCCTAATTTCATAATAGGCTATTAAATCACAATATTGCAATATTTTAAGTTACTTTTAAGATTAAAGGTCCATGAATAAACTAATTACGGCAAGTTCTTTTTATGCATCTTATTTTAATCTAGCACCTAAATGCTTCCTAATTATTTTATTTATTTTTTTATGAATTAGGTTATGAAGATCATTTGAATTATAAACGCTTTAATTCAAACAATATTTAATAACAAATCATTTTAATATTTATACTCAAATATACTAACAAGTACTAGTAACACTAGTCTCAATGACTTAAAGAATACAACTATTATCTCGAACTATAAAGAATTTAATTCCAACCTATTCTAATGGACAAACGCTTTATTAGACTCTATTGTAAGATTTCACTACATCAATTTAAGTAGCGTTCAACTACAACTATAAATATCAAATTCTTAAGTATTCATGAACAAAATCGGCCCAACTGACCAATAGAGATCAGGTTCTTCTTGAGACCAGGAATGTATCTGACATCTTGTAATGTCCATTGATTTCCTGCTGAAGTTTGTATGGAGACATCTCCCTTTCCTTCAATCTCCAAGGTTTTGTTGTCGGCAAGATACACCTTCCCGAAATTTCCTGATTTGAAATTTCGAAACAATTCCTTACTTGGAGACGAATGGAACGATGCACCTGAATCCAAAATCCAGGATTCAGCTGGGCTATCCACACTAAGGATTAAAACGTCCTCAACATCTTCTGTTGTGTATATAGAATCATCATCATCTTCAGATTTATGATTCTGCTTCTTCTTTAGCTTTGTACAATCTGTCCGAAAGTGTCATTTTCCCCCACAGCTCCAACACGTTACGTTGGGTTTGTTTGGAGATTTTCTCCGGTTCTTTGATTTTGAACGCCCATGTTTGTTTGAGCTCTTTGATTTGCTTCTTCCCCTTCGATCAACACTGAGAGCATTGTCTGATGAATCTCCAGTTTCCCGTTTGCGAATACTTTCGCTGAGAACTACATCTCAAATTTCATCAAACTTCAGTTTATCAGATCCTCGGGAACTGCTGATTGCGGCAACAACAGTATCCCATGACTCGGGTAAGGATGACATCAAAATCAACGCTTTAATTTCATCTTCGAAATTAATTTCCACCGAACCCAGTTGACTTATGATCATATTGAATTCATTTATATGATCCGCAACACGTCCACCTTCAGACATCTGTAGATTGAACAATCTACATATCAAATACACCTTTTTCATAGCCGACGGTTTTTCATACATATTTGACAGCGCCTTCATCAGATCTGACGTTGTCTTCTCCTTGATGATGTTAAACGCCACGTTTCTGGATAGCGTCAACCGGATAATCCCTAAGGCTTGTCGATCCTTGAGCTTCCACTGTTTCGTGGTCATGGTATCCGGCTTCACCCTCAACAGAGGTTCGTGAAGATCTTTCTGGTACAGATAATCTTCAATCTGCATCTTCTAGAAACCGAAATCGGATCCATCGAACTTCTCAATTCCAATCTTTGAACTTTCCATCTTCACAGATCGTGGTGAATTTTGCGTTGCTATGATACCAGTTGTTAGGATCGCACAACAACGCACACGCTCGATCCAAATGAACACAAAGAAAAAAGGATAGAGAAAATTGCAAGGAGAACTCTAGCTAAAAGAATTTTTTATTGATGACTTCAGGTATGTACAACCAGAGAGAGTACAGAGAATAGAAAGTACATTTCAAAGCTTTACTGGACGGGATATATATATGGTTATATCTACTAAATATAGCTTTACCAGATTTAACCATCTACTATATATAGCTATGTACCATATATAGCTTTACCGGATATAGCCGTTGACCAAGCTATAAATATAGGGAGCAGACTCCATAACTCAACAGAAACATCGTAAAACAAGCTACCCAAGAGATCGAAAAATCTGGCGTTTCGAGTGAGTTGCATACCGAGAACGATTTTTGGAAATTAACGTCTTACATTCAAAGGCGTTCCTCCAAACCAATTCCTTGAGCCTGAAGAGAGGATATGGAAGAGGTTCGATGAAGAAATAGGGTCTTGAAACCCCTTGAATCGGCTACCCAATAAGAAATCCTTTGTTTTATCTCCAGCGATAAATCAGATTTTGGATGAACTTTGGAAGCGAATATCTTAGGCTACGATCCACGAGAAGTTATCAAATAAATCCCAAGCCCTTTCTTGTATCATCCATCTTTAAGTTTCACGAAGAAATCGAGGAGAGAAACACTGTAAATGTGGCTATATAGGCCGAGTTTCAGATGGCGGCGATGCGAAAAATGTGCATCTTCTTCCTGTTCAGAGAAAGAAAACGATGATACGGCCAGTTCAACAGAACTTTCCAAGTCAACTCAAAAGTTGACCCGGGTTTTCTCAGTAGATCTTATTTTATG
This sequence comes from Cucurbita pepo subsp. pepo, assembly GCF_057944985.1. NCBI lineage: Eukaryota > Viridiplantae > Streptophyta > Magnoliopsida > Cucurbitales > Cucurbitaceae > Cucurbita > Cucurbita pepo. The sequence continues at coordinate 11,600,415 of NC_141807.1, forward strand.
AAATGTTGTATGAATCCTTTTCTTGAGAGGTTATATAAGGTAACGAAGTTTGGGAGTTATTGGAAAACTTAGTTAGCGAAACCATGATATGGGAGAAAATGCTCATCACGATCCACCACGATTATGACAACGCCACCTATGCACTCATGGGAAGTGGTAACAACGTTTTGTTTTAAAATGTCTTGTGTTGCCGTTAACCTATGCACTCATGGGAAGTGGTAACAACGTTTTGTTTTAAAATGTCTTGTGTTGTCGTTCCTTATTCAGTGTTTTCACATATCGGGAGTTGAACCCAGGTCGTTGGATTCAAAGTCCAAAGTGCTAACCACTACACCATAGAACCCCTTGTAAAAATTTATTTTGGAATGGTTTTCCTATTTTATGCCGATTCCACAAGAAGGGAGATCCTATCATGAGTCAAACTCAAGTTATTGGATTCAAAGTTCTAGAGCTGTTTTATCCAACTCGTTGTGATCTTGAGCACCTTTAGAGTGGTTGCAGAAGTAACCCTCCGGTGTTGATTGAAGCTCTTGGAGAACATGTAATTTTATATATTTCTTATAGTTAATTTATATATTGTTGTATATTACAAACAAATTGAAATAATACTTTACATCCCCGTCTTTCTTTCTTCCATGCAAAACTTAACATGAAAACTATATTATTTCAATATTCACTCGAGAAACAAGGGGTGAAAACTATATTATTTCAAACCCTCCATTATTGCTTCTACTTTGCGTGAAAATGCTTCCACTAAATCATGTTACTAACTAGTTGGTTTGGTTTGATTCAATTCTTGGGTCCACTAGATTGAATTGACGTAGCTCAATTAGACTCTTGATAATATAAAAATCATAAGTTTCTTAAATTAAGTTAACTTAAAAGTTTAACCCTTAATCTTTTTTAGAATGTTTGGCTTTGTGTCTAGTTGATCTCTAAATGCTTAGAAGTATCTAATAAGACTTCTATTTAAGGAACTTTTCACTATAAAAGATGTAAGACTTCAGGTTTATTATTAAGGAATTTCAAATGAGTGATTTGATATATCTCAGAGGACAAAATATTTATTTGTTTCAAATATCTTACGTTGACCATTCTTTTTTGTCAAGTATTTTGAATATTATCATTGTGAATTACTAATGGCATTATATTGAATCTCATTAATAACAATATCCCAAAACTCAGGTAAAGATGACATCAAAATTAATACTTTAATTTCATCTTCAAAATTTATTTCCACTTAACTCAGTTGACTAATAATCATAATAGTCACTCGTGCACAAATATTTACAACCTTAAAATGTAAAATTATTAGGAGTACAAGAAAAAAGTGTTTAAAAATATAGGAAAAAAAATAGTAGGAATTGGTCAAAGTCAACATCCATCGATCACTTATGAAACAACACAACACAGATGAGGGTAACATTTTTTTATTTCTCTACTATATTAGGCCCTTTGGTTTATTGGCTTTATAAGATGGAGACATGAAGTTTTCTATGTTCCAGATAAATTTGGTGGATTGTTTTCTGGTTAGCATTGGTACCATCAAACCTTATTTATTTCTTTGAAATGTTTGAGTTTACAATTTACATGTTTTCATTTTTCTACTTTGTTTTCTTGCATTTTGAAATGAAGCAAAATTAGTCGGAGTGTTTTAGGCAGATTGTTATAATTCTAATTTTTAACTAAAAAAAAAAAATAGTCTCGTTGTCACGCTTAAAACTACCCTATAGGTATAATCGACCTATTATCCTTCCACCAATAAGAGCAAAAGGCAACGTTACTATGTGAAACTAGTTTCATGTCATTTATTCAACAATAAGGGTGTTAGCATGCATTTGGAAATGAACCCATATTTAAAAAATTTATATAAAATAGAAAAGTATTGTTATCTCAACTTCACCCAAGACCTATGGCCAGACTCCCAACATGGAAGGTATAATCTAGAGAATCATTCCAAGAACCCTAACAGATGGGTTACAAACTCACATTTCGGTGGGTTCTCCAAGCACGGATTGCAAGTTAAAAGAGAGGTTGAAAATAAAGTAAAATTGTTAAGGATAGTTGACCGTTCATTATAAGGCAAATATCTAGATATTTGCCTTACATTACGGGTTACCATATTTGCCATTTTATTAAAGGCAAATATATTGTATTCATTTATTATTCTTTCCTTTTATAGCTATATCCATATTATTTGTATTTTACCATATTTCTGTATTTTGTAAATGATTATAAATAAGAGAACTCTCACCACCATTTAGGTGTGGTGGATTCAGCAAACATTCACATGGTATCAGAGCTCTTTCGGTTTAACAACCTGATCCTGTCTTCTCTATGGCTTCTGAATCTTCTTATCATCTTCTTCTTTTCAATACTCTAATCCATATGATCACCATCAAACTTTCTTCCTCCAATTATCTTCTCTGGAAAAGCCAACTTCTCCCTCTTCTTGAGAGTCAAGACATGCTGGGCTATGTCAATGGAACTATGGTTCCACCACCTCGCTTTGAACCAGAAACCTCCTCTTCCTCCTCAACACTCAACCCTAAATATTTGGCATGGAGAGCAGCCGATCAACGACTTCTCTGTCTCCTGCTCTCCTCTCTCACTGAGAAAGCCATGGTTGTTGTCGTTGGTCTATCTACTGCACGTGATGTTTGGCTTGCGTTGGAAACTATGTTCAGCCATCAGTCGAAAGCTCGTGAACTAAGACTCAAGGATGACTTGCAGTTGATGAAACGTGGCACCAAACCTGTTGCTGAGTATGCCCGTGCCTTCAAAAAAATTTGTGACCAACTTCATGCCATTGGCAGACCCGTCGAGGACATTGATAAAGTGCACTGGTTACTTCGTGGACTCGGCACCGAATTTTCAGCGTTTTCTACTGCTCAGATGGCTCTCACGCCTATCCCCTGTTTTGCAGATTGAGTCTCTAAAGCTGAAAGTTTTGAGTTGTTCCAGCGCTCCCTTGAGTCCTCTGACACCACTCCTACAACATTCACAGCCACTAATCGTGGTCGCACCCATGGAAGCCACCCTGCTTCCTTTACCAACCAGCGAGGTCGTTCTTATTCTCACAAAAACAACTCTTCTAATCCAGGACGAACCCACTCAAGTCAGGGTCGTCGACCACCTCACTGCCAAATATGCCACAAAGAGGGCCATTATGCTGACCGCTGCAACCAACGGTATGTTCGACCTGATTCTTCTCATGCTCACCTTGCTGAAGCCTTTAACACGTCATGTTCTATTGCTGGACCCGATGCTGCTGATTGGTTTCTGGACATTGAAGCTTCACCCACTCCTGATGGTCTCTTTATTAGTCAATTAAAATATGATCGAGATATTCTTACTCGTGCTCAGTTGCTCGATAGCAAACAAGTTCACACTCCCATGGTTGTTTCTCAACACCTAACTGCTGATGGTTCTCCTTTCTCTGATCCTACTCTCTATAGATCTCTTGTTGGCGCCCTTCAGTACTTGACTATTACGCGTCTAGATATTGCCTATGCTATCAATTCTGTCAGTCAATTCTTGCATGCCTCTACTGCAGATCACTTTCTTGCTGTCAAACGTATTCTTCGCTATGTCAAAGGTACACTCCACTTTGGTCTTACCTTTCGTCCATCCACTGTTCCTAGTACGCTAGTCGCTTATTCGGATGCTGACTGGGCTGGTTGTCCCGATACTCGTCGTTCTACATCCGGCTATTCTATTTACCTTGGTAACAATCTCATTTCTTGGAGTGCCAAAAAGCAACCTACTGTCTCACGCTCCAGCTGTGAATCTGAGTATCGTGCTCTTGCCACAACTGCTGCTGAACTTCTTTGGGTTACGCATCTTTTGCATGACCTCAAGGTCCCTATCTCACAGCAGCCCTTACTCTTATGTGACAACAAAAGTGCTATTTTTTTGAGCTCTAATCCCGTTTCTCACAAGCGGGACAAACATGTTGAACTAGATTATCATTTCCTTCGAGAACTTGTTATCGCTGGCAAACTTCGCACACAATATGTACCCTCTCATCTCCAAGTTGCTGACATCTTCACAAAGAGTATTTCTCGACCTCTCTTTGAATTTTTCAGATCCAAGCTTCACGTTCGTTCAAATCCGACGCTCAACTTGCGAGGGGGTGTTAAGGATAGTTGACCGTTCATTATAAGGCAAATATCTAGATATTTGCCTTACATTACGGGTTACCATATTTGCCATTTTATTAAAGGCAAATATATTGTATTCATTTATTATTCTTTCTTTTTATAGCTATTTCCATATTATTTGTATTTTAGCATATTTCTGTATTCTGTAAATGATTATAAATAAGAGAACTCTCACCACCATTTAGGTGTGGTGGATTCAGCAAACATTCACAAAAATGATAAAAGGGCCCTTCAGCAAACATTCACAAAAATGATAAAAGGGCCCAACAAAATTCGAACCATATTTCTGTATTCTGTAAATGATTATAAATAAGAGAACTCTCACCACCATTTAGGTGTGGTGGATTCAACAAACATTCACAAAAATGATAAAAGGGCCCAACCAAATTCGAATGGGTGACCTCTTGATCTGTAGTCAAATGCTTTACCACTGAGCTATGTGTCACGGTCCTATGTTCTTGACCGTGCGGCGTCGTGATCTATACACGCTCACGACCAGCCTTAAGGGGAATTAAGCCCCATATATATTTTTCGCCCCGGCTTTGTGGCTTCGTCGGACCTTAGGCGAGGTTTGTCTTCGCCAATCGAACATCGCTTGTGCGGAATCCAAGCTTGTTCAACCACACACGCTGCCTGCGCGTGTATGTTCGATCGTCTGCGACACATCCGACTTGCCTCTACGCTAGGCCAACTCATTCGGCTCGACCTTGCCTCTACTCGGGCCAAAGTCTCTCAATACAACGTCGCATCTCATCTTGCCATCTCGATCCCCATCGACCTTGCCTCTACTCGGGATGTCGTCGGCCATCATAACTCGTTCAGTCGTGCCATCGAGAATGGGCCCGCATGTCGTTCATCTCATCGGGACTTCCCGAACATCCATCCATCCGGGTTCTATCGAGGCATAGGCCCTCCCGTGCCCATGCCGAGTCATTTACGGATACCGTACCGGATAGCGGGTGTATGTAGCAACCTCCAACACGCGGGCTAGGGCGCAATACCGGCACACCCGTGCCGTCCGGTACTGTCCTTCAAAAACCCATTTCAAAGGAAGTCGCCCGAGACACTCGTCTCGGCACGCTCGCCCACACTGTGACACACGTATGTGCCACAGGGTAGCTCACTTAGGCCACAGGGCCCAGGGGTGGTGGAGAGCTAACACCATGGTACCCCCTATAGTACATTTTGAGCCATTTTCATTCTACCAGGAGTAGACATGATTTTCGTGAGGTGTCATACGGTGTCGTGCATTGTCCGTCCAATGTCCGATCGACACCAAACTTGGCGAGCATTCATATTTCATATGGACGGACTTAACTCCCGAACCGCATGACCAAATTCCTTCTGAAACCTCGACTTTTTGAGGTTAAGGCCCGAGGCCCTACCCGGCCCTTCAACAAGCCTATCTTGTCCTTCATGTCTATGCTGATGTCTCTGTTATGCTTGTGTCTCAACATGTCTTCAATACCCACTTTGCGTGGTGGTGTGTTGGATGATGCATCGTCCTCCTCGATCGCATCATGGCATTCTTCTACGTTGGCCCGCATATGGCCGGATGGGCGTCTCTTGAGGGACGCCCCTTTGCTTGTCATGGCATGAGGGTCACAACCTACTCTCTTCATAGTAAGGTTGTGACACTATGGACCCATTTTGCATGATTTCAACCTGAGTGACCCCTTCTACAGAGTGTCAGTCTAAAAGTGTAAAAAGTGTCTCTCCAAAATAAAGGGGCCCAACCAAGTTCAAATGGGTGACCGGTCAAATTCTCTACCACTGAGCCATGGATCCATTTTGTAGAATTTTAACCTTAGTGACCCCTTAGACATAGTGTCGGTCCAAAAAGTGTAACAAATTTCTATCCAAGATAGAAGGGCCTGTTAGGATCGCACAACAACGCACACGCTCGATCTAGATGAACACAAAGAACAGGATAGAGAAAAGTGCAAGGCGAACTCTAGCTAAAAGAATTTTTCTATTGATGACTTCACGTATGTACAGTAAGAGAGAATTACAGAGAATAGAAAGTACTTTTCAAAGCTGATGGTATATATATATATAGTTCAGTTTACTATATATAGGTTTACCAGATTTAACCATCTACTATATATAGCCATTTACTATATATAGCTTTACTCGATTTAACCATCTACTATATATAGCTATTTACCATATATAGGTTTACTGGATATAGTTTTACCAAATATTGCTGTACCGGATATAGTTTTACCAAATATAGCTTTACCGGATATAACCGTTGACCAAGCTATAAATAAGCCGCAGGCTCCATAACCTAACAATTCTCCCACTTGGAGACTGATCTAGTCAACCAAGAATTTCATTTTCAAACGACCATGAGCATCTTCATGGTCTACATGGCACCATATCAATTGAGCAACAGATAGTGTAATGAAGATACATACATATCTGGTACTCTGATAGTACAGGATGATCTTCTCAACACTAGTTCAAGTGTCAGTTGCTCCACTGCTGATTTCTCCGCAACAACCTCAGGAGTTTGTTGAGTATCTGCTACAAGATCACTTGGTGATTTTCTCCGCAACTCAACCTCAACTCCCACTTGCTTTGTTGACTTGGAACCTTGCTCCACATCTGGTTCCTCAGCAGTGGTCTCAGGAGTTTCTTGAGTATCTGCTACAACATCACTAGGTGAGTTTCCCTACAACTCAAGCTCAACTCCCACTGTCTTCGTGGTCTTGGAACCGTGCTCCACATCTGGTTCCATTTCCAATCGCACTTTCTTCAATTCTCTGGCGGTCCTTGTGAAGCTAACTCGCTTTTGCTTGCTCATAATGTAGTTCTCACAACGACCCACATCAACAGATTTCAGACCTTCTAAAACTCCTTTCGCAGCCAGCCTCTTCATTTCTTTCGCGCTCATAGGTTCAAGTCTATTGTGCTGTAGACTTGAATTTGAAGCACTCTCAGCAACAGCAGCTATGTTCATACACCCTGCAGTGGTGTATAAGGTTCCAGATTTTGAGCCACGTGCTACCACCGTAGCACCCTTCATAATCTTCCACGAACTCTTCTCTAACTTTGTTGCATAACCTGTGCTGTCCAACTGATCAATAGAGATCAGGTTCCTTCAGAGACCAGGAATATATCTGACATCCTTTAATGTCCACTGATTTCCTGCTGGAGTTTTTATGCAGACATCTCCTTTTCCTTTAATCTCCAAATCTTTGTTGTCGGCAAGATACACCTTCTCGAAATTTCCAGACTTGAAATTCCAGAACAACGCTTTATTTGGAGACAAATGAAAAGATGCACATGAATCCAAAATCCAGGATTCAATCGAACTGTCCACGCTGAGGATTAGAGCATCCCCAATGTCTTCTGCTTGCTCATAACGTAGTTCTCACAACGACCCACATCAACAGATTTCAGACCTTCTAAAACTCCTTTCGCAGCCAGCCTCTTCATTCCTTTCGCGCTCATAGGTTCAAGTCTATTGTGCTGTAGACTTGAATTTGAAGCACTCTCAGCAACAGCAGCTATGTTCATACACCCTGCAGTGGTGTATAAGGTTCCAGATTTTGAGCCACGTGCTACCACCGTAGCACCCTTCATAATCTTCCACGAACTCTTCTCTAACTTTGTTGCATAACCTGTGCTGTCCAACTGACCAATAGAGATCAGGTTCCTTCAAAGACCAGGAATATATCTGACATTCTTTAATGTCCACTGATTTCCTGCTGGAGTTTTTATGCAGACATCTCCTTTTCCTTTAATCTCCAAATCTTTGTTGTCGGCAAGATACACCTTCTCGAAATTTCCAGACTTGAAATTCCAAAACAACTCTTTATTTGGAGACAAATGAAAAGATGCACATGAATCCAAAATCCAGGATTCAATCGAACTGTCCACGCTGAGGATTAGAGCATCCCCAATGTCTTCTGCTGAATTTATAGAATCATCACATCTCCAAATTTGTGATTCTTCTTTCTCTTTGGTCTTGTACAACCTGTCCGAAAGTGACCTTTTTCTCCACAATTCCAACACGTTACGTTTGGTCTATTTGGAGATTTTTCTCGGTTCTTTGATTTTGATCGCCCTTTGTTTGGGCCCTTCGGTTTACTTCTTCCCCTTCGATCAACACTGAGAGCATTGCCCGATGAATCTCCAGTTTCCCGTTTGCGAATACTTTCACTGAGAACTACATCTCGAATTTCACAAAACTTCAGTTTATCAGATCCTCGGGAACTGCTAATTGCGGCAACAACAGTATCCCATGACTCGAGTAAGGATGACATCAAAATCAACGCTTTAATTTCATCTTCGAAATTAATTTCCACCGAACTCAGTTGACTTATGATCATATTGAATTCATTTATATGATCAGCAACAAGTCCACCTTCAGACATCTGTAGATTGAACAATCTCCACATCAAATACACCTTGTTCATAGCCGATGGTTTTTCATACATATTTGACAGCGCCTTCAATAGATCTGACGTTGTCTTCTACTTGATAATTTTGAACGCCACGTTTCTGGATAGCGTCAACCGAATCAGCCTCAAGGCTTGTCGATCCTTAAGCTTCAACTGTTCCATGGTCATGGATTCCGACTTCACTCCCAACAGAGGTTCGTGAAGATCTTTCTGGTACAGATCATCTTCAATCTGCATCATCCAGAAACCGAAATCGGATCCATCGAACTTCTCAATTCCAATCTTTGAACTTTCCATCTTCACAAATCGTGGTGAATTTCGCCTAGCTCTGATACCAGTTGTTGGGATCGCACAACAACGCACACGCTCGATCTAGATGAACACAAAGAACAGGATAGAGAAAAGTGCAAGGAGAACTCTGGCTAAAAGGATTTTTCTATTGATGACTTCACGTATGTACAGTAACAGAGAATAGAGAGTACTTTTCAAAGCTTTAGTTGATGGTATATATATATATAGTTCAGTTTACTATATATAGGTCTACCAGATTTAACCATCTACTATATATAGCTATTTATCATATATAGCTTTACCGGATATAACCGTTGACCAAGCTATAAATAAGCAGCAGGCTCCATAACCTAACAGGGCCCAACTAGGTTCGAATTGGTGACCTCTTGATCTGCAATCAAATGCTCTAACATTGAGCTATGGTCCCATTTTGTATGATCTCAACCTTAGTGACCCCTTCTACAGATTATCGGTCCAAAAGTGACCCTACCGAATCGGCTATGGACCAATTTTGTATAAATTGGTGGATTACCTATCGGGAATTAAACACAGGTCGTTAGATTCAAAGTCGAAAGTGCTAACCACTACACCATAGAACCACTTGTTAAACTTTATTTTGGCAGCGATTTTGATAAGCGCCAACAACGCTGGATTTTGCAAAGCTAGAGGTCGTAGTATCCTTAGATACTTTCACAAGGTGTTTTTAACTTCTTTTATAGGTAATTGAACTTTTGAGTCCATGTAAATGATTGGTTGGATTAGGATCAGTTTAAGAAGACAGAGGAGAAAAGAGAGACTTTGTTAGAAATTCTCCCATAGGTAATCCCAAGGTGTTTTGAACTTCTTTTATAGGTCGAATTTTAAAATCAAACCACAACAAAATTTACTTCTATCTAGCAAAATTTTTTTTTTTTGTTTGAAACAAGATTATTCCCTTCATTTTTCTAAAACTAAATTTGACTCTCGAATAGATTTTAATAGTTTTGTTATTTAAATTTTCTTTAAAATTTTAGTACACCGAGAACAATGGAAATAATACTTTTTTTTTTTTTTTTTTTTTTTTTACTATTTTGTAATTTGTAGGGTATTATTGGAGGCTTTTGAATCAAATATGATAATTGATTCTCTGTCCTCTTTGACAATTTTAGATACCTCCATATTCGATATTTGATGCGTCACGTTTCATTATGAGATCTGCCCTTGGGTCAATAAGACTTAAGCAGAGAGTTTATTTGACTAATGAATTGATTTTTTTGGGTTGTAGAAATATCCCTTACAAATCAAGACTTTGTATTATTTTGAAGACACTCATCAAGACATTTGTAAATGTGCCTGATATCTTGAAGGATATAAGACACGTAATTGAGAGAACCTAAATTTTTTTTGAAGTTTGCTTTTCTAGGATACGTCATCACCAAAGTTTGAGACAAAGACCATTGGATGGGTTTTAATAAGGCTCAAATAAATTTAAAATCCAAGAAAACGTATCTGAGTTTGATATTATTTGATTTTGGGTATGGACACAACTAGCTGATTTCTTTTGATTACATTAATGAATGTATGTAGATGTTTAAAGTGTTGATCTTAATGGTTTTAGAAAATATCAACACATCATCAATATAAACTATCGAATTTTTTTGATAGGATTGAAAATATCATTCATAATCTTCTGAAATTCGGATGGAGCATTATTTAGCCTAAACGGCATGACGTTCGTCTCATATTTTCTAAATTGGACATTAAATGCTATTTTATATTTGTCCTTTTAGGAAACTAGAATTTTCCGAAATCCCAATTTCATGTCGAATTTTATAAAAACATTTGACTCTAAATTCTTTTTATCAAATCATTTTTGTTTTGGATTGGATATCTTATTTATTCTAAAACCTTATTCAAAGGTTTGTATGTAATTACCAGTATCAGAATTTCTCGTTTCTTTTCACCATGTTGTTAACCTAAAATGCCAGACATGACCACATGCTCTTTGAAGACCTTATCAACTTCCTCGGCAAAATATCACCTAAAATGTCACAGTATTTAGTGTTCGATGCTTTTTGACTTAACCCTAGGGTTCTATTTAAAGTGAACTTGTGAAATTTTTTGTCAAATTATATATTTGAATACCTAATACATTAAGATATAATATCTTATTTCAATAATATTAAAATGTTGTAGAATATCATAATATATGTTTAATTAATATGAATCTCATTCAAATTTTAAATATATATTTTTATTTAATGTTTATGATACACATCAATTATTTTAATATTTAACATATCAAATACGTTAATATGTTTTGATATTATACTTCAAGACTATAGGAACTTGCTTAGAGGACATGAGAGTTACATTGGCCTACAATGCATCTCATGGACGATGCAAAACCATGGTGGCGCTTGAAGGTGAATTGTATAAAAAACTGGTCATGCACCAAAAAATCATGGGAAGACCATTGATGGAATTGAAACAATCGACGCTCCCCTGTATGGGTTTCCAATCAAAGACCTAATGTTTGATGTTGACTCTTTTGAAGAAAGAGCCACATGATCAAACAACAAGAAACGTGGCGGTATCTCTGAGAATTCTATCACACACATAAAAAAAACATGTCGAAGAGTTAGACATTACATAGAAGATTTGGCTTTCATCGAGGAGACCTGAGTTCGATTCTTGAAAATGAAGTTTTATTTTCTTATTTCGTTTATTTTATAGTTTCATCTTTTGTCACCAATTATATTTAAACTTTACCTAGGTTTGAGAAGCACTATAATGGATGAGTTCAATAGTATCTTAAATTCAAAAGACTTTTATGAACTTGGTTTGAGAGGCACTATAACGGTCAAGTTCAATAGTATCTTAGATTAAAAAGACTTTTATGAACTTTGAACCTTTAATAGTGTTATGTAATAGATATTTGGTTCAATTTCAACAAGTGAGGTTGAGGTCATTCAAATGGTTAATGTGATAATCCGATAATTTTCAAGGTCTCTTTTGTTGAACGCCATCATGGCTGAGATGACTGAGATGAGCACCAGAGTGAGTTTGACAAGGAGGGTCGTAGAGAACAACACCCCAAGCCAAGCTCATGTTGGGCTTAACAAACTGAAAATCCAAAAACACAAACCCTTAAATGGGAACCAGGATGCTAAGGAATTAAAAAGCTTTATTTTTGACGTAGAACAATACTTGAAGGTTACAGGAACTTGCTCATAGAACCTAAGAGTTACGTTGGCCACAATGCATCTCATGGACGGTGGCGCTCGAAGGTGGATGATATAAAAAATGGGTCATGCACCATAAACTCATGGGAAGACCGTTGATGGAATCGATGCAATCGACGCTCCCCTTGATGGGTTGCCAATTAAAGACCTGACGTTTGATGTTGACTCTTTTGAAGAAAAAGCCACACGATTGAACACCTCGAAATGTCGCGGTAGCTCTAAGAACTCTATCATACGGCCTGAGCGTTGAGGGCTACAGGAACTTTCTCATACGACCTGAGAGTTACGTTAGCCGCAATGCATCTCATGGACGATGCAAAACTATGGTAGTTCTCGAAGGTGAATGGTATAAAAAATGGGTCATGAACCATAAACTCATGAGAAGATCGTTGATGGAATCGATGCAATCGACACTCCCCTGGATGGGTTGCCAATCAAAGACCTAACATTTTATATTGACTCTTTTGAAGAAAGAGCCACACAATCGAACAGCTTGAAACGTTGCGGTAGCCCTGAGAACTCTAACACACACACGGAAGGACGTGTCGAAGAGTTAGACATTAAGCAAAAGATCATGCTAAAACTCTTCAGCGATCTGACAAAAGACTTCAGGACATCTACATTAAAAATCCATTGTTGTCCAACGGTAAGGATATCTGGCTTTCACCCAGGAGACCTGAGTTCGATTCCCGGCAATGGAATATTATTTTCTTATTTTATTTTATTTTACAGTTTCTATCTTAGACTAAAAAGACTTTTATGAACTTCGTACCTTTGTTAGAGTTATGTTATAGATATTTTGTTCAATTTCAAATGGTTAATGCGATAATCCAGTCGTTTTCGAGGTCTCTCTTGTTGAACGACATCATGGTTGAGATGAGCAGGTAATTCAAATGGTTAATGCGATAATCCACTCATTTTCGAGGTCTCTCTTGTTGAACGACGTCATAGTTGAGATGAGCAGGTGATTCAAATAGTTAATGCGATAATCCAGTCGTTTTCGAGGTCTCTCTTGTTGAACGGCATCATGGTTGATGAGCACGCGAGTGAGTTTGACAAGTTGGGCTGTAGAGAACTACACCTTAAGCCAAGTTCATGTGGGCTTAACAAACTTAAAATCCAAGAACACAACCCCTTAATGAAAACCGGGATGCTAAGGATTTAAAAAGCTTTATGTTTGAAGGTTACTTGAACTTGCTCATAGGACCTAAGAGTTACGTTGGTCGCAATGCATCTCATGGACGATGCAAAACTATGGTGGCGCTCGAAGGTGAATGGTATAAAAAATGGGTCATGCACCATAAACTCATGAGAAGACTGTTGATGGAATCGATGCAATCGACGCACCTTCTTATACAAAATTTGGATCAACCAAGAGATAAAGCTAGAATTAGATTATGGAACCTTTTTCTAAATTGAGTCACTCCACAATCGAACTTGATCAAGGCTTGATTGAATGACTCAGATGCAATGTACCACAAGAATTGCATAAAACTTAGAAATGACAAAGATATGCTCGAATTTCTACATGGGGATCATCTCAACTTGAGAGATCAATTTCATTGATCACAAATATGCTTTTACATAATAATGTGTGGGTATTTATAGTCTTCCCACAAAAGAAGTTAGTGGCCGTGATTTAATCTCGATCCCTTTAGATCTCCACAGAAGACGAAGTCAATTTGAGCATTACAAACTTTATGAAATTAAAATAAGAAATAAAGTTTTCTAACCACTCATGAAATGATGCTTGCAACTTCATCCACTACTTCAACCATGCAAATATTTACTTTTGAATCTCCAAATGGTCTTGTCTCAAACGAATCAGCTTGTCACACATGAAATGATGGTTGAACCTAGCCTATCCAATTTTGTAGATGAAGTATTAATGCTTGTTGAATCTTCTTGGCCTTGGGTTGTGTAATAGGTCCAGTTGGAACACGGTGATTCTTATCATCATCCCCCTCTTCAAAAGGATTCGTCCTCGAATCAGAAAAATCATCACCTACATCAAAAGGACTCAACTCATCAACATTGAAAGTAGAATGTACACTGTGATTCTTATCATCATTCCCCTCTTTAAGATTCGTCCTCGAATAATAAAAATCATCACCTACATCAGAAGGACTCAACTTAGCAACATTGAAAGTAGAATGTATTGACAATTCTAAGGGAAGATCAATTTTATTGTTCCATGCAATAAAATGAGTTATTTTACTAAATGTCTTATAGAGCATTTATAGTCAAATAAAGAATTAGGAATCCACCCTATCTACAGACGCACTCCCAATTGAGCTATCCACGCTAACATTAAAATGAAAATTCATCAGTAAAATTATTTACACTAACTCATCTAAATTGTAAAAAGAAATCATCTCTAAATTTAGATAAGATAGTAAGTTATATTACTTGAATCACGTGTGGTGAAGGTCGAACAACACCTGACCTTCAAATCTTCAATATTAAGCTCTCCCAACTAAGCTATCCCCTATAACATTGAAAATGAAAATTCTAAAAAGAAATAATCACTAAATTTAGATTAAATAGTCAAGTAATTTTAAAAAGAAATAATCACTCATTTTAGATTGAATATTTACGTTATGCAAGTTAGTCAACTTGAATTAGGTGCGGTGAACGTGGATCAAACACGTGACTTTCACATCTTCAGTGATGCTCTCACGTGACTTTTAGATCTTCAGTGACGCTCTCCAAACTTAGCTATCCCCGCTAACATTAAAAATAAAAATTCATCGGTTAAGATATTTTCACTGCTTCATTGAGATTTTAAAAAGAAATAATCACTAATTTTAAATTTTATAGCCAGGTTATGCAACTTAGTCAACTTGAACGCTCTCCAAACTCAGCTATCCCCGCTAACATTAAAAATAAAAATTCATGGGTTCATAAGATATTTTCACTACTTCATTGAGATTTTAAAAAGAAATAATCACTAATTTTAGATTGAATAGCCAGGTTATGCAACTTAGTCAACTTGAATCAGGTGCAGTGAACGTGGATCAAACACGTGCCCTTGAGATCTTTAGTGACGCTCTCCCAACGAAGCTATCCTGGCTAACATTAAAAATGAAAACTCATTAGTAAAGTATTTAGCTAATTCATTGATATTATGCAACTTAGTCAACTTGAACGCTCTCCAAACTCAGCTATCCCCGCTAACATTAAAAATAAAAATTCATGGGTTCATAAGATATTTTCACTACTTCATTGAGATTTTAAAAAGAAATAATCACTAATTTTAGATTGAATAGCGAGGTTATGCAACTTAGTCAACTTGAATAAGGTGCAGTGAACGTGGATCAAACACGTGCCCTTGAGATCTTTAGTGACGCTCTCCCAACGAAGCTATCCCCGCTAACATTAAAAATGAAAACTCATTAGTAAAGTATTTAGCTAATTCATTGATATTTTAAAAGGAAATAATCACTAATTTTAAATTGAATAGTCACGAGTGAAGTTATGTGACTTGAATCAGGTGCGGTGAACGTGGATCGAACACGAGACCTTCACATTTTCAGTCTGACACTCTCAAAACTAAGTTATCTTCGCTAATATTTGAAAAAAAAATCATAAGTAAAGGTATTTCCTCTAATTCATTATATTTTAAAAAGAAATAATCACTAATTTTAGATTGAATAAAGTTATGCAACTTAATGAACTTATGCAACGTAAACCAAGTGCGGTGAACGTGGATTAAACATGTAACTTTCAGATATTCAGTCTGAACTAAGCTATCCCCGTTAACACTAAAAATCAAAATTTATGTGTAAAGGTATTTCTGCTAATTCATTATTGGTTGAAATTTTAAAAATAAATAATAACTAGTTTATTTTTTATTGAATAGTCAGCTTATGCAAATGGAAACAGGTGCGGTGAACGTGGAGATTAAACATGCGACCTTCAAATCTTTAGTTTGACACTCTCCCCGCTAACATTAAAAATAAAAATTCATAAAACTATAAGGTGCAATGAATGCAAATTGAACACAAGACCTTCCAATAATCGATCTGATGCTCTCCCAACTAAGCCATCCTAGATAACATAAAAAATAAATAATCACATCTTTTAGATTGAATAGTAAAGTTATGCAACTTAGTCAACTTATGCCAGTTGGATAAAAAACGTGATAGATCTTCTGCTAATTCATTGAGATTTTAAAAAGAAATAATCGCTAATGTAGTGAACGTGGATCAAACGTTACCTTTAAATCATCCTTCTACTAATCCCTAAGCTATCCACGCTAATATTAAAATTGAAAATTCATAAGTAAAGGTATTTCCACTAATTCATTATATTTTAAACATAAATAATCACTAATTTTAGAAAGAATATTCAAATTATACAACCTGAACAAAGTACGGTGAACGTGGATCAAACACGTGACCTTCAAATCTTTAGTCTGACGCTCTCCCAACTAAGCTATCCCCGCAATCATTGAAATTAAAATTCATCAGTAAAGGTATTTTTGCTGATTGATTGAGATTTTAAAAAGAAATAATGACTAATTTTTTATTGAATAATCAGGTTATGCAAAAAGAAACAGGTGCGGTGAACGTGGAGATCGAACACGTGACCTTCAAATCTTAAATCTGACGCTCTCCAAACTGAGCTATCCCCGCTAAAATTAAAAATGAAAGTTTTTAAATTTTAAGTAAAGGTATTTCAACTAATTAATTGAAATGTTAGAAAGAAATAATCACTAATTTTATATTGAATAGTCAAATTATGCACCGTGAACCATGTGTGGTGAACATGGATCGAACACGAGACCTTCAGATCTTCAATCTAACGCTATCTCAACTGAGCTATCCACACTAACATTAAAAATGAAAATTCATCAGTAAATCCCGGATTTCTTTCTTTCACTGTAAAGCCGAACCGAAAGATGAATGACACAGATTAGATTGAACAGTAAGATGTGGACGATATCGACCGTGACCTTGATACGGAGCTGGAGCTTCTAACTATGGGGAAACTGGAGGATCAGCTCCTGAACTACTTAGGTTCGCTAATTCATTGAAATTTTAAATAGAAATAATCACTAATTTTTAATAAGATATTCAAGTTATCCAACTTGTTTAAGGTGCGGTGAACTAGAACACGTTAGGTATTTTCGATAGTTCATTGAGATTTCAGAAAGGAATAATGACTAATTTTAGATTGAATAGTCGGGTTATGCAACTAGAATCAGGTGCGGTGAACGTGGAGATCACACACGTGACCTTCAAATCTTCAGTCTGACGCTCTCCCAACAGAGTTATCCCTGCTAATATTAAAAATGAAAATTCATAAGTAAAGGTATTTCCGTTAATACATTATATTTAAAAAAGAAATAATCACTAATTTTAGATAGAACAAGCAAGTTATGTTTTTAGATTGTATAGTCAGGTAATAAACTTGTATTAGGTGTGTTGAACGTGGATAAAACACGTGTGACCTTCAAATCTTCAGTCTAACAATCTCCCAGCTGAGCTACTCTTGCTATCATTAAAAAGGAATATTTATCAGTAAAGGTATTAGGTACCCTTCTGGAAATTCAACAAAAGGCAATAGTATTAGATCTGTTAGGCTATGGAGCCTGATACTTATTTATAGCTTGGTCAACGGTTATATCCGGTAAAGCTATATTTGGTAAAGCTATATATAGTAAAGCTATATATGGTAAAGCTAAATCCGGTAAAGCTATATATGGTAAATAACTATATATAGTAGATGGCTAAATCTGGTAAAGCTATATATAGTAAAATATACCCTATATATATCTGGTCCGGTATAGCTTTGAGAATGTACTTTTCTATTCTCTGTACTCTCTCTCTTGTTGTACATACCTGAAGTCATCAATAAAAAATCCTTTTAGCCAGAGTTCTCCTTGCAACTTCTCTCTATCCTTCTCTTTGTGTTCATCTAGATCGAGCGTGTGCGTTGTTGTGCGATCCTAACAACTGGTATCGATCCTAACAACTGGTATCAGAGCTAGGCGGAAGTCAGAGCTAGGCAGAAGTCAAAGCCAGGCGGAAGTCAGAGCCAGGTGGAAGTCAGAGCCAGGCGAAATTCACCACGATCTGTGAAGATGTTAATTTCAAAGATTGGAACTGAGAAGTTCGATGGATCCGATTTCGGTTTCTGGAAGATGCAGATTGAAGATTATCTGTACCAGAAAGATCTTCACGAACCTCTGTTGGGGGTGAAGCCGGATACCATGACCACGAAACAGTGGAAGCTCAAGGATCGATAAGCCTTGGGGCTGATCCGGTTGACGCTATCCAGAAACGTGGTGTTCAACATTATCAAGGAGAAGACAACGTCAGGTCTGTTGAAGACGCTGTCGAATATGTACGAAAAACTGTCGGCTATGAAAAAGGTGAATTTGATGCGGAGATTGTTATGAGTTCTTGTGAGAACTTCGTTATGAGCAAACATAAACGAGTTAGCTTCACAAAGACTGTTAGAGAATTGAAGAAAAGTACCGGAAGAAGCGCGCTGAAACTCCAGAAGGGGGTTGCGTCGCCCGTAAGCGTCGCTGAAGCTCTAGAGGGGGTTGCGTCGGCTGAAAGCGTCACTGAAGCTCCAAAGGGGGTTGCCTCATCCGGAAGCGTCGCTGAAGCTCTAGAGGGGGTTGCGTCGTCCGGAAGCGTCGCTGAAGCTCCAGAGGGGGTTGCGTCGGCGGGAAGTGTCGCTGAAGCTCTAGAGGGGGTTGCGTCGCTCGGAAGTGTCGCTGAAGCTCCAGAGGGGGTTGCGTCACCCGGAAGCGTTGCTGAAGCTCCAGATGGGGTTGCGTCGTCCGGAAGCGTCGCTGAAGCTCCAGAGGGGGTTGCGTCGTCCGGAAGCGTCGCTGAAGCTCCAGAGGGGTTTGCGTCGTCCGGAAGCGTCGCTGAAGCTCCAGAGGGGTTTGCGTCGTCCGGAAGCGTCGCTGAAGCTCCAGAGGGGGTTACGTCGTCCGGAAGCGTCGCTGAAGCTCCAGAGGGGATTGCGTCGTCCGGAAGTGTCGCTGAAGCTCCAGAGGGGGTTGCATCGGCTGGAAGCGTCGCCGAAGCTCCAAAGGGGGTTGCGTCATCCGGAAGCGTCGTTGAAGCTCTAGAGGGGGTTGCGTCGGCCGGAAGCGTCGCTGAAACTTTAGTTGAGGTTGAGTTGCTCAAAGATTCACAGAGTGATGTTGTAGCGGATACTCAAGAAACTCCTAAGACTCTTGCTGAGAAACCAGAGGTGAAGCAAGTGGGAGTTGAGGTTGAGTTGCTAAAAGATTCACATAGTGATGTTGTAGCAGATACTCAAGAAACTCCTGAGACTCATGCTGTTGGCGAGGAACCCGGTCTATCATTCAAAACACAGAAGGCGATACCATTTCACTCGGAGGTTAGTTGAAGATGGTGATGTGTTTTGAGAAGATAGAGGGTGCAAAGAATCCAGCAAACATGTTAACAAAATGTGTTGATGTTGGAATATTGAGGTTGTGCAAAACCTCAATTGGTATGGTGCAGTGGATGCTCATGGTCGTTTGAGAGTGAAATTCTTGGTTGACTAGATCAGTCTCCAAGTGGGAGAATTGTTAGGCTATGGAGCCTGATACTTATTTATAGCTTGGTCAACGGTTATATCCGGTAAAGCTATATTTGGTAAAGCTATATATAGTAAAGCTATATATGGTAAAGCTAAATCCGGTAAAGCTATATATGGTAAATAACTATATATAGTAGATGGCTAAATCTGGTAAAGCTATATATAGTAAAATATACCCTATATATATCTGGTCCGGTATAGCTTTGAGAATGTACTTTTCTATTCTCTGTACTCTCTCTCTTGTTGTACATACCTGAAGTCATCAATAAAAAATCCTTTTAGCCAGAGTTCTCCTTGCAACTTCTCTCTATCCTTCTCTTTGTGTTCATCTAGATCGAGCGTGTGCGTTGTTGTGCGATCCTAACAACTGGTATCGATCCTAACAAGATCGAGATGCCAGATTTAAAATTTTCCAAGGCATTGGGTACGCAGTTATAGTAGGACATTCCACCTATAAACAGATGGTCAAACAGAAATGCTCAAGCAAATATTGGAAGACATGTTGAGGGTATATGTGATGGATTTTGCAGGAAGCTCGGATAAGTACCTACCCCTTATGAAATTCACTTATAATAATACTTGGCAAGCTACCATACAAATGGCCACATACGAGGTTCTCTATGGACGAAGATTTCAATCCCTTATCTTTTGGGAAGAAGGGGGGAAAACGACAACTATTGGGCCAGAGTTGGTGCAAAGTACCAACGCCACAGTCCAGAAGATTAAAGCTAGGATACAAACCGCAAAAAGCCGAGAGAAAAGCTATGCAGACCTAAGGCGCAAGGACATGGAATTGTAGGTAGGGGATCATATATTCCTAAAGGTAGCACCCCATGAGAGGGGTGCTCAGGTAGGGTAAAAAGGGGAAGCTAAGCCCTAGGTTTATCCGTCCCTTTGAGATATTAGAAAGGATTGGATCTGTGGCCTATAGAATCGGGCAATGCCCAAACTTGTCTGCAGTACATAATATCTTTCATGTATCCATACTACGGAAGTATACCCTAGATCGTTCGCACGTACTGGCTCACGAAACTCTCTTCTTGAGAGATGACCTAACGTATAAAGAAGACCCGTTTCAAATAATAGACAAGAAAGTCAAATGATTGAGAAACAAGGAAATCTCTCTTGTTAAGGTCCTATGGAAGAATCATAGAGTAAAAGAAGCCACTTGGGAAACAGAAGGCAAATAAGAACCTTGTACCTTGACCTATTTTAGAATAAACACTTTCGATGACTGAAAGTTTTCAAAGGAGAGGAGAATTTGCAACACTCAAGGTCTCCAATAAGAGACAGTGTATAATCCCTACTAGGTTCTATCTAGAAGTAAAGAACAAGTAAAATTGAAAAAACATTGAGAAAATGGTACTTTTTCTAATTTGTATAAACTTCCCGAATCATTAAATTTTTTATAGAATAAGAATTACAAGTTACTTAAAAAAGAAAGGCTCCGATCGGAGAAGACTTTTTTGGCAGAAGATTCAGAAAAATCAAGAATGAAATTATAGAAATTCTAGACGTTTCAATGGTAGTGAAAAATCCATCTATAAATTATGAATAAGGGTAGACTATTAGGGGCAAGAAGCAAGCTTAATCGAGTACCCAATCGAGAGATACAAGTTTTTTGTTTTGGGGTATCGTGTTCATGGGTTTACCTATAATTCGAGAACTATAGTCCACTATTCATTTCCAAACTTGTTCCTGCACCTTCTAAATAAGTTTACCCATAAGTTTGGTGAAGGAAAGAGGTCCTCAAAGTGCTAGTAGGTTTTCACACGAATTAGTCCACGTTAGGTTACCCTCTAATGTTTTCCTAAGCTAAAACCTCAACTCCTAAAGCCTAACCTATGACATTATGTATAAACCTAGGTTCATCAATAATCCATGTACCAAGTACCTAGAACTATGTGAATAACATGCTAAATAAGTTGCTAGGATCCATACCCATAAGTAACCATTATCTGCATTACGATGTGTACTAAAAGGCCCCTATTCCTCTTTAGGTAGGATGTCGTGCAATATGTATCATGAGCTGGATGTTATGATAGGCTTACCTTTCCCATCAGCTAAACGAGATGTCCTGCACCACGATTTACCAGTAGGATTACATGATTATGACGACACCACTCATGTGTTCATGGGGAGAAAATTGAAGGTTATTTTAGCAGAAGGTTTTCAGGATCAGTATATGATACATGACACGATGACCTCTAAGTTCTAAGATCCTGAAAACATAACAAGAAGTAATATCCTAGCTTACGGTCGCGATTAAGAACCTACGAGTAGGCTACTTACTAAGTTTTACTCACTCCATGTTTATCATTTTTTTTCAAGTAACTAAGAGTTGGTCGTGGATAAGAGTGGACTTTGGAGTATGGGCCATGGACTAACCTCTATTTTTAATCTAGTATTTTTCGTTCTTCTCTAGATTCAAAATAAGCGAAAAATGATAAAAAAGCGATGAGGAATTTGTAGAAAAATTATGGATTTTTTGAGAAAAATAATAATAAAATATTCAAAAAGTGGCAAATTACAAAATACCCCTAGAAGAATGGATAATTACAGAAATGCCACTCCAAGCAAAATCCTTCGAACACAAATTTCAACCGTCGGATCTTCTCCAAAATTTGATATGATCTAGAACGAACACGCACGGATCATCACATCCAACGACTAGTATTCAAAGCCAAGGTCGGTAAGGCTATGATCGGAGTTGATATCTCCAAAAAATTATCCAGAAAGTTCGATATCTAAATAACGAAGATTCTGGAGGTCTCAATGTTGGTTTAAGCTCCTCCTATAAAGTCTGAAGTAGGAGCAACAATACGGAATAAGAATCGAGAGAGGTCGATCCCCCAATCGAAGGCAATAAGCGTTTAGATTGTTGGTCTCCTACTCTCAGATTTCTTCAAAATTCGAGAGCAATCCTCCACCATTTCTCTTCAAACTTCTGAATAACGAAGAATCTGGAGCTCTCAATGTCGGTTTAAGCTCCTCCTATAAAGTCTGAAGTAGGAGAAACAATACGGAATAAGAATCGAGAAAGGTCGATCCCCCAATCGAGGGCAATAAGCGTTTAGATTATGGGTCTCCTACTTTCAGATTTCTTCCAAATTTGAGAGCAATCCTCCACCATTTCTCTTCAAACTTATTCCTACCGTTTCTCAACAAGATTACCCACAAGTTCGATGAAGGAATATAGTGCTGAAAGAGCCTAGAAACCATTCCCCCAATTCAATCAACCATTGAAGAACTTCAAGAAAAACTTGAAAATCCAATCCGAGGATACATGATGATTCATCGAGCAAGAATGATTCCAATCAGTTTCTACACCTCCAAGGAATGCTTCCATAGAAGACCACAAAGAAAAGTAACCTCGAGAGCGTGTCGAATTGAAGGAAATAGGTTTTGAAATTAAATTGGGGATAAGAGTCGAATTCGTATCTACGATCTCTTTTCCTTCAAATTAAGGATCCTCTAGCTTCAGAGGAAGAAGTTGAGTAAACTTGATGAAGGAATCCAGAGAGGAAACATCGTAAAACAAGCTACCCAAGAGATCAAAAAATCTGGCGTTTCGAGTGAGTTGCATACCGAGAACGATTTTTGGAAATTAACGTCTTACATTCAAAGACGTTCCTCCAAACCAATTCCTTTAGCCTGAAGAAAGGATATGGAAGAGGTTCGATGAAGAAATAGGGCCTTGAAACCCCTAGAATCGGCTACCCAATAAGAAATCCTTTGTTTTATCTCCAGCGATAAATCGGATTTTGGATGAACTTTGGAAGCGAATATCTTAGGCTACGATCCACGAGAAGGTATCAAATCAATCCCTAGCCCTTCCTTGTAATACCCATCTTTAAGTTTCACGAAGAAATCGAGGAGAGAAACGCTGTAAATGTGGTTGTACAGGCCAAGTTTCAGATGGCGGCGACGCGAAAAATGCGCATCGTCTTCCTGTTCAGAGGAAGAAAACGATGATATGGCCAGTTCAACTGAACTGTCCAAGTCAACTCAAAATTTGACTTTTTCTCGGGCTTTCTCAATTTTAACCCCATTCCAGACCTATTCTCATAGAAAATCTTATGGTTTCAGAAACTAGACACAATAAAGAGTACGTGGAAGGAAATTTTGAAGTAATTTAGATACTCGAAGCTCAAGAATAGACGTCCCAAACGTCGACGACGAGGCAAGTAGCCACCTTGGACTTTTTGTTAAGAAATACTTGTATAAATCGCTTGGATTTTCATATGAACCCTAAACCAAGTATGAATTAAGGATATATGAAAGAAAAACCCAAAGAACCGTGAGTTAAGACCCCAAATCGATGAAATAGCTCGAGATTTAAGTAACGTTAAAATAACCCACTATATGAGCTCTTCTGCCTATCAAATTTTAATACTGAGCATATTATAGTATGTTGAGATCAGATATGAAAGTTGGTGGTCATTAGATAAGGATAAGTAGGTAAACCAAGAAACAGTGTAAAATGACCATAGTGCCCCTAAGGTAATTTACCTTCGGTTCATGACCTAGATGACCTTCAAATGCTATGAAATTCATCGGTAGATCTTATTTTATGAAATGTTATATGAATCCTTATCCCAAGAGGTTATATAAGGTAATGAAGTTTGGGAGTTATTGGAAAACTTTAGTTAGCGAAACCAAGATATGGGAGAAAATGCTCATCACGATCCATATGACCTTTGCCATGAAGCACGATGTTTATAAGCTTTGTAGTCAATGTTGCCAATGTTTGCTGCACAAAAAAAGATAGGGATGTTAAATTTTTAAGTCAGTTTTGGAATACTAAGTCATAAATTAGGTAAAAAAATACTAGGAGCATTGCTTAGGGCTATTATTTATAAGAATATTAAATCATAAATTGGGTAATAAATTATTATTTTCAACTACATGTCATCTTAAGATTAACGAGCAAACTAAGGTGGTTAATAGAACGTTAGGAGCATTGCTTAGGGCTATTAACAACAACTCTTTAATAAACTAAAATAATACCGTCAACATACTTAAACTATATAAAACTCTCTCGCCTCCCCTATTAAGTTTAGCTCTCCATACAAACTGAATTAAACAGAGGAATCCGCATCTTCATCATGTAAAATTGATGGAATAAGAAAATAGAGAGTTATCCCGGTTTGTTGCCGTTCGTCAATGGAAGTTCCCTTCTCTTGAGCTCTCACGTCCACCTCTTTGCCCTAATCAATCCTTGTTGGTCTTCTTTTCTTTCTGCTGTCAACAGCTGCTGGATTAGTGTTTTCTTCTTCTTCTCTGGTTTCACAGTAGAGGCTGCTGCTGTGTAATTCGATTTTCTCCCCCAAAATGTGGCTCCTCTCCTCTTGGTCTTCCTTTTCCTTTTATATTGAGCATGGGTTCCCCTTTAGGGCTGAAAAGGAATAAGGAGTCCACATAGGATGTTCCTCATTGGGTAGTCAATGACCCACTTGGACTGATGATGTGGATTTAAAATTTTCATGTCATCCCCCATTTGTTTCCAAATTTGCTACTCCCACATGATTTAGCATAAATGTCTGAAATTTTACCATATAATTCAATTAAATATACAATTAAGATCGATTTATGCCATATCATTTTTTTTTTTTCATGTTAGACCGCAATAAACGATTTCATGCTCACTAAGTAGAATAAATGAGTAATAAATGAGAAAATTGTGAATAAGGGTGCAATATTAACTATAAAAAGACTTATATAACTCTACTTTTAGAGAGTTATCAATATTATAATGGCTACTACCTAAATTATAACCTAAAGTTGATAATTGATGTCCAATTAGCCAACCCTAAATTTGTAATCATTGTGGAGTGATTGAAATTACAATGGAAGTAGTTTAAACTCCTAGTACCTTAAATGAAGTTGGTCTCTTCTAATAAAACACGAATTTCTCTTTAATATCATTAATACAATTATGCTTCATCTTGAACCTACTAAACATGAAACTAAAACTGCGTTCAATTTAACTCAATTTTATTGTCATCTTGAATGATGTGTAGGATATATTCTTGATTTACCTCGATATTTCATATTAGTTAAGCTTTTTGCAAAATCACAATTAGACAACAACATAGATGAACTTGGGTCTATTTATTATTTTAAAGAAAATTTCTTTCTCCATCTAATTCCTAAAAACTTTGCAACTAAATTCATATTATGCGAAGAAACAAATTTTTTACTCGCAAGAAGTAAAATATGAAACTTTAACTAAAATTTCATCTAAACAAATTTTATTGCCATACAACATAGATGACAATTGTAGCCTTCAAACAAAAACTAGAATAGTTGTGGTGAACAGGATAGAAACTCTAGTGTTCATCCATAATATACAACCACTACCTAAATTATGACCTAAAAATTTGAAAACATAAGTTGTAGTTGAAAATTACATAAAACAATCCCCTAAATCCAAGAACTCTGTCCAATTAGTAAATCCTAAAGATAGTAGCTAACATAGAGTAATTGAAGCTCCACATGAAGTAATTTAAAGTTCGAGTTACTTAACTAAAGTTTATCTCGTCTTTAATGAAGCATAAGTTTCACTTAAGTTCATGAAATGTTTATAGACTCGAACTCTTAGTACTATTTATGAAATTATATTTCATATGAGTTTGTCATAAATCAAACTATGGTACAATCAATACAACTTCATTTTCTTGTCATACGAAGCAAAATAGAAGAATTAAATCAAACAAACTGATGAACTGAGCCGAATAAATCCAACCCAACCCAAACTGATTAGTTTGATTCATTTGTTGGGTTGTAGTTTATTTGATAACACTTGCATATTAGAACAATTTAATATTACAAGCCTTACTTACAAGTAAAATACTAGACCATCAACTTTTTGTTTTATAGTCCAACAACCGCTCAAAAAAATAGATTTCAAACTTGAGAGAAAAAAATATATTGAGTAGGAGCTAAAAATGTTGCATTTTTTTTAGAAAGGGCATTTGGTCTAGTGGTATGATTCTCACTTAGGGTGTGAGAGGTCTCGAGTTCAATTCTCGAAATGCCCCTATGTTCATAAGAACTCCAAAATAACTTCTTAACTTCTATTCTTTTTTTTCTCTCTACCGTGTAAATAAAAAATAAGAACTCCAAAATAACTTCTATTCTTTTTTTCTTCTCCCTACAGTAATTCTATTCTTTTTTTTCTCTCTACAGTAATTCTATTTTTTTTTCTTCTCTCTCTACCGTAATTAACTTCTAGAAAATAAAAATAACTTCTATTCTTTTTTCTTCTCTCTATTGTAATTCTATTATTCTTTTTCTCTCTACAGTTTATTTTGGAATGGGTTTCCTATTTTATGCAGATTCCACAAGAAGGGAGATCCTATCATGAGTCAAACTCAAGTTATTGGATTCAAAGTTCTAGAGCTGTTTTATCTAACTCGTTGTGATCTTGAGCACCTTTAGAGTGGTTGCAGAAGTAACCCTCGAGTGTTGATTGAAGCTCTTGGAGAACATGTAATTTTATATATTTCTTATAGTTAATTTATATATTGTTGTATATTACAAAAAAATTGAAATAATACTTTACATCCCCGTCTTTCTTTCTTCCGTGCAAAACTTAACATGAAAACTATATTATTTCAATATTCACTCGAGAAACAAGGGGTGAAAACTATATTATTTCAAACCATCCATTATTGCTTCTACTTTGCGTGAAAATGCTTCCACTAAATCATGTTACTAACTAGTTGGTTTGGTTTGGTTTGGTTTGGTTCAATTCTTGGGTCCACTCGATTGAATTGACGTAGCTCAATTAAACTCTTGATAATATAAAAATCATAAGTTTCTTAAATTAGCTTAACTTAAAAGTTTAACCCCTAATTTTTTTTAGAATGTTTAGCTTTGTGTCTAGTTGATCTCTAAATGCTTAGAAGTATCTAATAAGACTTCTATTTAAGGAACTTTTCACTATAAAAGATGTAAGACTTCAGGTTTATTATTAAGGAATTTCAAATGAGTGATTTGATATATCATACAGGACAAAATATTTATTTGTTTCAAATATCTTACGTTGACTATTCTTTTTTGTCAAGTATTTTGAATATTATCATTGTGAATTACTAATGGCATTAGATTGAATCTCATTAATAACAATATCCCAAAACTCAGGTAAGGATGATATCAAAATTAATACTTTAATTTCATCTTCAAAATTTATTTCCACTTAACTCAGTTGACTAATAATCATAATAGTCACGTGTGCACAAATATTTACAACCTTAAAAGGTAAAATTATAAGGAGTACAAGAAAAAAGTGTTTAAAATAGTTTCAAAATATAAAAAAAAAATAGTAGGAATTGGTCAAAGTCAACATCCATGGATAACTATATTAGGCCCTTTGGTTTATTGGCCTTACAAGATGGAGACATGAAGTTTTCTATGTTCGAAATCAATTTGGTTGATTGTTTTCTGGTTAGCATTGGTACCATCAAAACTTTTTTATTTCTTTGAAATGTTTGAGTTTACAATTTACAATTTAGAAATGAAGCAAAATTAGTCTGAGGGTTTTAGGCAGATTGTTATAATTCTAATTTTTAACTTAAAAAAAAAAAAAAAAACTTAGTCTCGTTGTCACGCTTAAAACTACCCTATAGGTATAATCAACCTATTATCCTTCCACCAATAGGAGAAAAAGGCAACGTTACTATGTGAAACTAGTTTCATGTCATTTATTCAACAATAAGGGTGTTAGCATGCATTTGGAAATGAACCCATATTTAAAAAATTTATATAAAATAGAAAAGAATTGTTATCTCAAAGACAATGATACTATGTGAAACTAGCCTCAAGATGCTTCCTTAACTCTTAGGGGCGGTAAACCAACGGTTCCTTCACCCAAGACCCATGGCCCGACTCCCAACATGGAAGGGATAATCTAGAGAATCATTCCAAGAACCCTAACGGATGGGTTACAAACTCACATTTCGATGGGTTCTCCAAGCACGGATTGCAAGTTAAAAGAGGTTGAAAACAAAGTAAAATGATAAAAGGAACCAACCAAATTCGAATGGGTGACCTCTTGATCTGCCGTCAAATGCTTTACCACTGAGCTATGGACCCATTTTGCATGATTTCAACCTTAATGACCCCTTCTACAGAGTGTCAGTCTAAAAGTGTAAAAAGTGTCTCTCCAAAATAAAAGGGCCTAATCAAGTTCAAACGGGTGACCGGTCAAATTCTCTACCACTGAGCCATGGATCCATTTTGTAGGATTTTAACCTTAGTGACCCCTTAGACATAGTGTCGGTCCAAAAAGTGTAACAAATTTCTATCCAAGATAGAAGGGCCTGTTAGGATCGCACAACAACGCACACGCTCGATCTAGATGAACACAAAGAACAGGATAGAGAAAAGTGCAAGGAGAACTCTGGCTAAAAGGATTTTTCTATTGATGACTTCACGTATGTACAGTAAGAAAGAATTACAGAGAATAGAAAGTACTTTTCAAAGCTCTAGCGGACGGGATATAACCGTTGGCCAAATATATCTGAGTTTGATATTATTTGATTTTGGGTATGGACACAACTAGGTGATTTCTTTTGATTACATTAATGAATGTATGTAGATGTTTAAAGTGTTGATCTTAATGGTTTTAGAAAATATCAACACATCATCGATATAAACTATCGAATTTTTTTGAAAGGATTGAAAATATCATTCATAATCTTCTGAAATTCGGATGGAGCGTTATTTAGCCTAAATGGCATGACGTTCCTCTCATATTTTCTAAATTGGACATTAAATGCTATGTTATATTTGTCCTTTAAGGAAACTAGAATTTTTCGAAATCACAATTTCATGTCGAATTTTATAAAAACATTTGACTCTAAATTTTTTTTATGAAATCATTTTTGTTTTGGATTGGATATCTTATTTATTCTAAAACCTTATTCAAAGGTTTGTAGTTAATTACCAGTATCAGAATTTCTGGTTTCTTTTCACCATGTTGTTAATATAAAATGCCAGACATGACCACATGCTCTTTGAAGACCTTATCAGCTTCCTCTGCAAAATATCACCTAAAATGTCACAGTATTTAGTGTTCGATGCTTTTTGACTTAACCCTAGGGTTCTATTTAAAGTGAACTTGTGATAATTTTTGTCAAATTATATATTTGAATACCTAATACATTAAGATATAATATCTTATTTCAATAATATTAAAATATCGTAGAATATCATAATATATGTTTAATTAATATGAATCTCATTCAAATTTCAAATATATAATTTTATTTAATGTTTATGATACACATCAATTATTTTAATATTTAACATATCAAATACGTTAATATGTTTTGATATTATACTTCAAGACTATAGGAACTTGCTCAGAGGACATGAGAGTTACATTGGCCTACAATGCATCTCATGGACGATGCAAAACTATGGTGGCGCTTGAAGGTGAATTGTATAAAAAACTGGTCATGCACCAAAAAATCATAGGAAGACCATTGATGGAATTGAAGCAATCGACGCTCCCCTGTATGGGTTTCCAATCAAAGACCTAATGTTTGATGTTGACTCTTTTGAATAAAGAGCCACATGATCAAACAACAAGAAACGTGGCGGTATCTCTGAGAACTCTATCACACACATAAAAAAAATGTGTCGAAGAGTTAGACATTACATAGAAGATCTGGCTTTCATCGAGGAGACTCGAGTTTGATTCTCGAAAATGAAATTTTATGATCTTATTTCGTTTATTTTATAGTTTCATCTTTTGTCACAAATTATATTTAAACTTTACCTTGGTTTGAGAAGCACTATAATGGATGAGTTCAATAGTATCTTAAATTCAAAAAAAATTTATGAACTTGGTTTGAGAGGCACTATAATGGTCAAGTTCAATAGTATCCTAGATTAAAAAGACTTTTATGAACTTTGAACCATTAATAGTGTTATGTCATAGATATTTGGTTCAATTTCAACAAGTGAGGTTGAGGTCATTCAAATGGTTAATGTGATAATCCGGTCATTTTCAAGGTCTCTTTTGTTGAACGCCATCATGGCTGAGATGACTGAGATGAGCACCAGAGTGAGTTTGACAAGGGGGGTCGTAGAGAACCACACCCCAAGCCAAGCTCATGTTGGGCTTAACAAACTGAAAATCCAAAAACACAAACTCTTAAATGGGAACCAGGATGCTAAGGAATTAAAAAGCTTTATTTTTTACGTAGAACAATACTTGAAGGTTACAGGAACTTGCTCATAGAACCTAAGAGTTACGTTGGCCACAATGCATCTCATGAATGGTGGCGCTCGAAGGTGGATGATATAAAAAATTGGTCATGCACCATAAACTCATGGGAAGACCGTTGATGGAATCGATGCAATTGATGCTCCCCTTGATGGGTTGCAATTAAAGACATGACGTTTGATGTTGACTCGTTTGAAGAAAAAGCCACATGATCGAACACCTCGAAATGTCGCGGTAGCTCTAAGAACTCTATCATACGACCTGAGAGTTGAGGGCTACAGGAACTTTCTCATACAACCTGAGAGTTACGTTAGTCGCAATGCATCTCATGGACGATGCAAAACTATGGTAGTTCTCGAAGGTGAATGGTATAAAAAATGGGTCATGAACCATAAACTCATGGGATGATCGTTGATGGAATCGATGCAATCGACACTCCCCTGGATGAGTTGCCAATCAAAGACCTAACATTTTATATTGACTCTTTTGAAGAAAGAGCCACACAATCGAACAGCTTGAAACGTCGCGGTAGCTATGAGAACTCTAACACACACAGGGAAGGACGTGTCGAAGAGTTAGACATTAAGCAAAAGATCATGCTAAAACTCTTCAGCGATCTGACAAAAGACTTCAGGACATCTACACCAAAAATCCATTGTCATCCAGCGGTGAGGATATCTGGCTTTCACCCAGGAGACCCAGGTTCGATTCCAGGCAATGGAATATTATTTTCTTATTTCATTTTATTTTACAGTTTCTACCTTAGACTAAAAAGACTTTTATGAACTTCGTACCGTTAGAGTTATGTTATAGATATTTTGTTCAATTTCAAATGGTTAATGCGATAATCCAGTCGTTTTCGAGGTCTCTCTTGTTGAACGACATCATGGTTGAGATGAGCAGGTAATTAAAATGGTTAATGCATAATCCAGTCATTTTCGAGGTCTCTCTTGTTGAACGATGTCATGGTTGAGATGAGCAGGTGATTCAAATGGTTAATGCGATAATCCAGTCGTTTTCGAGGTCTCTCTTGTTGAACGACATCATGGTTGATGAGCACCCGAGTGAGTTTGACAAGTTGGGCTGTAGAGAACCACACCTCAAGCCACGTTCATGTGGGCTTAACAAACTTAAAATCTAAGAACACAACCCCTTAAATGGAAACCCGGATGCTAAGGAATTAAAAAGCTTTATTTTTGACGTAGAACAATACTTGAAGGTTACTTGAACTTGCTCATAGGACCTAAGAGTTACGTTGGTCGCAATGCATCTCATGGACGATGCAAAACTATGGTGGCGCTCGAAGGTGAATGGTATAAAAAATGAGTCATGCACCATGAACTCATGGGAAGACTGTTGATGGAATCGATGCAATCGACGCTCCTTCTTATACAAAATTTGGATCAACCAAGAGATAAAGCTAGAATTAGATTATGGAACCTTTTTCTAAATCGAGTCACTCCACAATCGAACTTGATCAAGGCTTGATTGAATGACTCAGATGCAATGTACCACAAGAATTGCATAAAACTTAGAAATGACAAAGATATGCTCGAATTTCTACACGAGGGATCATCTCAACTTGAGAGATAATTTTCATTGATCACAAATATGCTTTTACATAATAATGTGTGGGTATTTATAGTCTCCCCACAAAAGAAGTTAGTGGCCGTGATTTAATCTCGATCCCTTTAGATCTCCACAGAAGACGAAGTCAATTTGAGCATTAAAAACTTTATGAAATTAAAATAAGAAATAAAGTTTTCTAACGACTCATGAAATGATGCTTGCAACTTCATCCGCTACTTCAACCATTCAAATATTTACTTTTGAATCTCCAAATGGTCTTGACTCAAACGACTCAGCTTTCACACATGAAATAATGGTTGAACCTAGCATATTCAATTTTGTAGATGAAGTATGAATGCTTGTTGAATCTTCTTGGCCTTGGGTTGTGTAATAGGTCCAGTTGGAACACCGTGATTCTTATCATCATCCCCCTCTTCAAAAGGATTCGTCCTCGAATCAGAAAAATCATCACCTACATCAAAAGGACTCAACTTAGCAACATTGAAAGTAGAATGTATTGACAATTCTAAGGGAAGATCAATTTTATTGTTCCATGCAATAAAATGAGTCATTTTACTAAATGTCTTATAGAGCATTTAATAGTCAAATAAAGAATTAGGAATCCACGCTATCTACAAACGCACTCCCAATTGAGCTATCCACGCTAACATTAAAATGAAAATTCATCTCTAAATTTAGATAAGATAGTAAGTTATATTACTTGAATTAGGTGTGGTGAAGGTCGAACAACACCTAACCTTCAAATCTTCAATATTAAGCTCTCCCAACTAAGCTATCCCCTATAACATTGAAAAATAAAAATTCTGAAATTTTAAAAAGAAATAATCACTAAATTTAGATTAAATAATCAAAAATTTTAAAAAGAAATAATCACTAATTTTAGATTGAATATTTAGGTTAGTGATGCTCTCACGTGACTTTCAGATCTTCAGTAATGCTCTCACGTGACTTTTAGATCTTCAGTGACGCTCTCCAAACTAAGCTATCCCCACTAACATTAAAAATAAAAATTCATGGGTTAAGATATTTTCACTACTTCATTGAGATTTTAAAAAGAAATATCATTAATTTTAGATTGAATAGCCAGGTTATGCAACTTAGTCAACTTGAACCCTCTCCAAACTGAGCTATCCCCGCTAACATTAAAAATAAAAATTCATAAAACTATAAGGTGCGATGAATGCAGATTGAACACAAGACCTTCCAATAATCAATCTAATGCTCTCCCAACTAAGCCATCCTAGATAACATAAAAAATAAATAATCACATGTTTTAGATTGAATAGTAAAGTTATGCAACTTAGTCAACTTATGCCAGTTGGATACAAAACGTGACAGATCTTCTGTTAATTCATTGAGATTTTAAAAAGAAATAATCGCTAATGTAGTGAACGTGGATCAAACGTTACCTTTAAATCTTCAATATGACGCTCTCCTTGAGCTATGCATGCTAATATTAAAATTAAAAATTCAAAAAGAAATAATCGCTAATGCAGTGAACGTGGATCAAACGTTACCTTTAAATCTTCAATATGATGCTTTCCCTGAGCTATCCACCCAAATATTAAAATTGAAAATTCATAAGTAAAGGTATTTCCACTAATTCATTATATTTTAAACATAAATAATCACTAATTTTAGAAAGAATATTCAAATTATACAACCTGAACAAAGTGCGGTGAACGTGGATCGAACAACCTTCAGATCTTCAGTCTCACGCTCTACCAACTGAGCTATCCCCGCAATCATTGGAAATGAAAATTCATCAGTAAAGGTATTTTCGCTGATTCATTGAGATTTTAAAAAGAAATAATGACTAATTTTTTATTGAATAGTCAGGTTATGCAAAAAGAAACAGGTGCGGTGAACGTGGAGATCGAACACGTGACCTTCAAATCTTAAATCTGACGCTCTCCAAACTGAGCTATTCCCACTAACATTAAAAATGAAAGTTTTTAAGTTTTAAGTAAAGGTATTTCCACTAATTAATTGAAATGTTAGAAAGAAATAATCACTAATTTTATATTGAATAGTCAAATTATGCACCGTGAACCATGTGTGGTGAACATGGAACGAACACGAGACCTTCAGATCTTCAATCTAACGCTATCTTAACTGAGCTATCCACACTAACATTAAAAATGAAAATTCATCAGTAAAGGTTCGCTAATTCATTGAAATTTTAAATAGAAATAATCACTAATTTTTAATAAGATATTCAAGTTATCCAACTTGTTTAAGGTGCGGTGAACTAGAACACGTTAGGTATTTCCGATAATTCATTGAGATTTCAGAAAGGAATAATGACTAATTTTAGATTGAATAGTCGGATTATGCAACTAGAATCAGGTGCGGTGAACGTGGAGATCAAACACGTGACCTTCAAATCTTCAGTCTGACGCTCTCCCAACAGAGTTATCCCTGCTAATATTCAAAATGAAAATTCATAAGTAAAGGTATTTCCGCTAATTCATTATTTTTAAAAAAGAAATAATCACTAATTTTAGATTGAATAAGCAAGTTATGTTTTTAGATTGTATAGTCAGGTAATAAACTTGTATTAGGTGCGTTGAACGTGGATAAAACACGTGTGACCAACTAAGCTACTCTTGCTAACATTAAAAATGAATATTTATCAGTAAAGGTATTGGGTACGCTTCTGGAAATTCAACAAAAGGCAATAGTATTAGACCGAGATGCCAGATTTAAATCTCGCTTCTGGAAAATTCAACTAAGGCATTGGGTACGCAGTTATAGTACGACATTCCACCCATAAACAGATGGTCAAACAGAAATGCTCAAGCAAATATTGGAAGACATGTTGAGGGTATATGTGATGGATTTTGCAGGAAGCTTGGATAAGTACCTACCCCTTATGAAATTCACTTATAATAATACTTGCCAAGCCACCATACAAATGGCCACATACGAGGTTCTCTATGGACGAAGATTTCGATCCCTTATCTTTTGGGAAGAAGGGGGGCAAACGACAACTATTGGGCCAGAGTTGGTGCAAAGTACCAACGCCGCAGTCTAGAAGATTAAAGCTAGGATACAAACCGCACAAAGCCGAGAGAAAAGCTATGCAGACCTAAGGCGCAAGGACATGGAATTGTAGGTAGGGGATCATATATTCCTAAAGGTAGCACCCCATGAGAGGGGTGCTCAGGTAGGGTAAAAAGGGGAAGCTAAGCCCTAGGTTTATCCATCCCTTTGAGATATTAGAAAGGATTGGATCTGTGGCCTATAGAATCGGGCAATGCCCAAACTTGTCTGCAGTACATAATATCTTTCATGTATCCATACTACGGAAGTATACCCTAGATCGTTCGCACGTACTGACTCATGAAACTCTCTTCTTGAGAGATGACCTAACGTATAAAAAAGACCCGATTCAAATAATAGACAAGAAAGTCAAATGATTGAGAAACAAGGAAATCTCTCTTGTTAAGGTCCTATGGAAGAATCATAGAGTAAAAGAAGCCACTTGGGAAACAGAAGAAAAATAAGAACCTTATACCTTGACCTATTTTAGAATAAACACTTTCACGGAAAGTTTTCAAAAGAGAGGAGAATTTGCAACACTCAAGGTCTCCAATAAGAGACAGTGTATAATCCCTACTAGGTCGTATCTAGAAGTAAAGAACAAGTAAAATTGAAAAAACATTGAGAAAATGGTACTTTTTCTAATTTGTATAAACTTCCCGAATCATTAAATTTTTTATAGAATAAGAATTACAAGTTGCTTAAAAAAGGAAGGCTCCGATCGGAGAAGACTTTTCTGGCAGAAGATTCAGAAAAATCAAGAATGAAATAATAAAAATCAAGAAATTCTAGAATGAAATAAGAATTACAATGGTAGTGGAAAATTCGTCTATAAATTATGAATAAGGGTAGACTATTAGGGGCAAGAAGCAAGCTTAATCCAGTACCCAATCGAGAGATACAAGTTTTTTGTTTTGGGGCATCGTGTTCATGGGTTTACCTAGAATTCGAGAACTATAGTCCACTATTCATTTCCAAACTTGTTCCTGCACCTTCTATATAAGTTTACCCATAAGTTTGGTGAAGGAAAGAGGTCCTCAAAGTGCTAGTAGGTTTTCACACGAATTAGTCCACGTTAGGTTACCCTTTAATGTTTTCCTAAGCTCAAACCTCAACTCCTAAAGCCAAACCCATGACATTATGTATAAACCTAGGTTCATCAATAATCCATGTACCAAGTACCTAGAACTATGTGAATAACATGCTAAATAAGTTGCTAGGATCCATACCCATAAGTAACCATTATCTGCATTACGATGTGTACTAAAAGGCCCCTATTCCTCTTTAGGTAGGATGTCCTGCAATATGTATCATGAGCTGGATGTTATGATAGGCCTACCTTTCCCATCAGCTAAACGAGATGTCCTGCACCACGATTTACCAGTAGGATTACATGATTATGACGATACCACTCATGTGTTCATGGGGAGAAAATTGAAGGTTATTTTAGCGGAAGGTTTTCAGGATCAGTATATGATACATGACACGATGACCTCTAAGTTCTAAGATCCTGAAAACATAACAAGAAGTAATATCCTAGCTTAAGGTCGCCATTAAGAACCTACGAGTAGGCTACTTACTAAGTTTTACTCACTCCATGTTTATCATTTTTTATCAAGTAACTAAGAGTTGGTCGTGGATGAGAGTGGACTTTGGAGTATGGGCCATGGACTAACCTCTATTTTTAATCTAGTATTTTTTGTTCTTCTCTAGATTCAAAATAAGCCAAAAATGATAAAAAAAGCGATCAGGAATTTGTAGAAAAATTATGGATTTTTTTGGGAAAAATAATAATAAAATATTCGAAAAGTGGCAAATTACCAAAATACCCCTAGAAGAATGGATAATTATAGAAATGCTACTCTAATTAGAATCAGAGCATCTACCGTGACCATCCGAGCAAAATCCCTCGAAGGCAATAAGCGTTTAGATTGTGGGTCTCCTACTCTCAGATTTCTTCCAAATTCGAGAGTAATCCTCCACCATTTCTCTTCAAACTTCTAAATAACGAAGAATCTGGAGTTCTCAATGTCGGTTTAAGCTCCTCTTATAAATCTGAAGTAGGAGAAACAATACGGAATAAGAATCGAGAAAGGACGATCCCCCAATCGAGGGCAAAAAGCGTTTAGATTATGGGTCTCCTACTTTCAGATTTCTTCGAAATTTGAGAGCAATCCTCCACCATTTCTCTTCAAACTTATTCCTACCGTTTCTCAAAAAGATTACCCACAAGTTCTATGAAGGAATATAGTGTTGAAAGACCCTGGAAACCATTCCCCCAATTCAATCAACCATTGAAGAACTTCAAGAAAAACTTGAAAATCCAATCCGAGGATACATGATGATTCGTCGAGCAAGAATGATTCCAATCAGTTTCTACACCTCCAAGGAATGCTTCCATAGAAGACCACAAAGAAAAGTAACCTCGAGAGCGTGTCGAATTGAAGGAAATAGGTTTCAAAATTAAATTGGGGATAAGAGTCGAATTCCTATCTACGATCTCTTTTCCTTCAAATTAAGGATCCTCTAGCTTCAGAAGAAGAAGTTGAGTAAACTTGATGAAGGAATCGAGAGAGGAAACATCGTAAAACAAGCTACCAAGAGATTGAAAAATCTGGCATTTCGAGTGAGTTGCATACCGAGAACGATTTTTGAAAATTAACATCTTACATTCAAAGACGTTCCTCCAAACCAATTCCTTTAGCCTGAAGAAAGGATATGGAAGAGGTTCGATAAAGAAATAGGGCCTTGAAACCCCTAGAATCGGCTACCTAATAAGAAATCCTTTGTTTTATCTCCGGCGATAAATAAGATTTTGGATGAACTTTGGAAGCGAATATCTTAGGCTACAATCCACGAGAAGGTATCAAATTAATCACTAGCCCTTCCTTGTAATACCCATCTTTAAGTTTCACGAAGAAATCGACGAGAGAAACGCTGTGAATGTGGCTGTACAGGCCGAGTTTTAGATGGCGGCGACGCGAAAAATGCGCATCTTCTTCCTATTTAGAGGAAGAAAACGATGATATGGCCAGTTCAACTGAACTGTCCAAGTCAACTCAAAATTTGACCTTTTATCGGGTTTTCTCGATTTTAACCCCATTCCAGACCGATTCTCATAGAAAATTTTATGGTTTCAGAAACTAGACACAATAAGGAGTACGTGGAAGGAAATTTTGAAGTAATTTAGATACTGGAAGCTCAAGAATGGACGTCCCAAACGTCGACGACGAGGCAAGTAGCCACCTTGGACTTTTTGTTAAGAAATACTTGTAGAAATCGCTTGGATTTTCATATGAACCCTAAACCAAGTAGAATTAAGGATATATGAAAGAAAAACCCAAAGAACCGTGAGTTAAGACCCTGAACCGATCAAATAGCTCGAGATTTAAGTAACATTAAAATAACCCACTATATGAGCTCCGCTGCCTATCAAATTTTAATACAGAGCATATTATAGTATGTCGAGGTCAGAAGTCAAATTTGGTGGTCATTGGATAACGATAAGTAGGTAAACGAAGAAACGGTGTAAAATGACTATAGTGCCCCTAAGGTAATTTACCTTCGGTTCATGACCTAGATGACCTTCAAATACTATGAAATTCATCGGTAGATCTTATTTTATGAAATGTTATATGAATCCTTATCCCAAGAGGTTATATAAGGTAATGAAGTTTGGGAGTTATTGGAAAACTTTAGTTAGGGAAACAAAGATATGGGAGAAAATGCTCATCACGATCCATATGACCTTTGCCATGAAGCACGATGTTTATAAGTTTTGTAGTCAATGTTGCCAATGTTTGCTGCACAAAAAAAGATAGGGATGTTAAATTTTTAAGTCACTTTTTGAATATTAAGTCATAAATTGGGTAACAAATTATTGTTTTCAACTACAAGTCATCTTCAGATTAACGAGCAAACTAAGGTGGTTAATAGAACGTTAGGAGCATTGCTTAGGTCTATTAACAACAACTCTTTAATAAACTAAAATCATACCGTCAACATACTTAAACTATATAAAACTCTCTCACCTCCCCTATTAAGTTTAACTCTCCATACAAACTTAATTAAACAGAGGAATCCGCATCTTCATCGTGTAAAATTGATGGAATAAGCAAAGAGAATAAGGAAATAGAGAGTTATCTCGGTTTGTTGCCATTCGTCAATGGAAGTTCCCTTCTCTTGAGCTCTCACGTCCACCTCTTTGCCCTAATCAATCCTTGTTGGTCTCCTTTTCTTTCTGCTGTCAACAGCTTCTGGATTAGTGTTTTCTTCTTCTTCTCTGGTTTCACAGCAGAGGTTGCTGCTGTGTAATTCGATTTTCTCCCCCAAAATGTGGCTCCTCTCCTCTTGGTCTTCCTTTTCCTTTTATATTGAGCATGGGTTCCCCTTTAGAGCTGAAAAGAAATAAGTAGTCCACATAGGATGTTCCTCATTGGGTAGTCAATGACCACTTGGACTGATGATGTGGATTTAAAATTTTCATGTCATCCCCCATTTGTTTCCAAATTTGCTACTCCCACATGGTTTAGCATAGATGTCTGAAATTTTACCATATAACTCAACTAAATATACAATTAAGATCGATTTATGCCAAATCATTTTTTTTTCATGTTAGACCGCAATAAACGATTTCATGCTCAGTAAGTAGAATAAATGGGTAATAAATGAGAAAATTGTGAATAAGGGTGCAATATTAACTATAAAAAGACTTGATATAACTCTACTTTTAGAGAGTTATCAATATTATAATGGCTACTACCTAAATTATAACTTAAAGTTGATAATTGATGTCCAATTAGCCAACCCTAAATTTGTAATCATTGTGGAGTGATTGAAATTACAATGGAAGTAGTTTAAACTCCTAGTACCTTAAATGAAGTTGGTCTCTTCTAATAAAACACGAATTTCTCTTTAATATCATTAATACAATTATGCTTCATCTTGAACCTACTAAACATGAAACTAAAACTGCGTTCAATTTAACTCAATTTTATTGTCATCTTGAATGACGTGTAGGATATATTCTTTATTTACCTCGATATTTCATATTAGTTAAGCTTTTTGCAAAATCACAATTAGACAACAACAAAGATGAACTTGGGTCTATTTATTATTGTAAAGAAAATTTCTAAAGATGAACTTGGGTCTTACTTACAAGTAAAATACTAGACCATCAACTTTTTGTTTTATAGTCCAACAACCGCTTAAGAAAATAGATTTCAAACTTGAGGGAAAAAAATATATTAAGTAGGAGCTAAAAATGTTGCATTTCTTTTAGAAAGGGCATTTGGTCTAGTGGTATGATTCTCGCTTAGGGTGCGAGAGGTCCCGAGTTCAATTCTCAAAATCCTCCTATGTATATGTCTCAACCTAGTGTATTATCATTTAATGATAATGCTCTTTTAATATCATTTACTTGTGTACTCCACGATATATGTCTCAACCAAGTATATTATCATTTAATGATAATGCTCTTAATATCATTTACTTGTGTAATATATGTCTCAAATGTAACTATCAAACTAAAACTTACACGAGAAAATAAAAATGTAGTAATTCTATTCTTTTTTCTTCTCTCTATAGTAATTCTATTCTTTTCTATTCTTACTTCTATTCTTTTTTCTTCTCTCTATACTAATTCTATTCTTTTTTCTTCTCTCTATAGTAATTCTAATGTAGTAATTCTATTCTTTTTTCTTCTCTCTATAGTAATTCTATTCTTTTTTCTTCTCTCTATAGTAATTCTATTCTTTTTTCTTCTATTCTTTTCTTCTTTTTTCTTCTCTCTATAGTAATTCTATTCTTTTCTATTCTTACTTCTATTCTTTTTTCTTCTCTCTATACTAATTCTATTCTTTTTTCTTCTCTCTATAGTAATTCTATTCTTTTTTCTTCTCTCTATAGTAATTCTATTCTTTTTTCTTCTATTCTTTTCTATTCTTACTTCTATTCTTTTTTCTTCTCTCTATACTAATTCTATTCTTTTTTCTTCTCTCTATAGTAATTCTAATGTAGTAATTCTATTCTTTTTTCTTCTCTCTATAGTAATTCTATTCTTTTTTCTTCTCTCTATAGTAATTCTATTCTTTTTTCTTCTCTCTATAGTAATTCTATTCTTTTCTATTCTTACTTCTATTCTTTTTTCTTCTCTCTATAGTAATTCTATTCTTTTTTCTTCTCTCTATAGTAATTCTATTCTTTTTTCTTCTCTTTACGGTAATTCTATTCTTTTTTCTTCTCTCTACGGTAATTTTATTCTTTTTTCTTCTCTCTACGGTAATTAACTTCTATTCTTTAATTAACTTCTTTACAGTCTCTCTATAGTAATTCTTTTTTCTTCTCTCTATAGTAATTCTATTCTATTTTTTCTTCTCTCTACGGTAATTAACTTCTATTCTTTAATTAACTTCTTTACAGTCTCTATAGTAATTCTTTTTTCTTCTCTCTATAGTAATTCTATTATTTTTTCTTCTCCCTATAGTAATTCTATTATTTTTTCTTCTCTCTACAGTAATTCTATTATTTTTTTTCTCTCTACAGTAATTAACTTCTATTCTTTAATTAACTTCTTTACAGTCTCTCTATAGTAATTCTATTATTTTTTCTTCTCTCTACAGTAATTAACTTCTATTCTTTAATTAACTTCTTTACGGTCTCTCTATAGTAATTCTATTATTTTTTCTTCTATCTATAGTAATTCTATTATTTTTTCTTCTCTCTACAGTAATTAACTTCTATTCTTTAATTAAGGTAATTAACTTCTATTCTTTAAATAACTTCTATTTTTTTTCTTCTCTCTCTACAGTAATTATCGCAAACCCTATGTAAATAATTTAACAGCGGTCTAGATCTAAAAGATCTAAAAGATATAATAATAATTGCTAATGATTTTCATTAACAAAGAAAATAGATGAAATAATGATGATACATTCCATAAAAAACTTAATATACAGTCATTAATAAGGGCATTTGGTCTAGTGGAATGATTCTTGCTTTGGTTGCAAGAGGTCTTGGGTTCGATTCTCGAAATGCCCCTTCAAAAGAAAAAAAGCACAATTTTGAAAGAAAAAAAAAACAAAAAAACAAAATAGTTATCAATAGGGCCAAAGGAAATTTTGAAAGAAAAAAAAAACAAAAAAACAAAATAGTTATCAATAGGGCCAAAGGAATGCGTGGCAATGCGGTTTTTAAACATTGAACCAAGAAAGAAGATGAGAATACAGAGCCGGACTTCAAAAAGAGCATTACAGAAATGAAACAAAATAGTTATCAATAGAGCCAAAGGAATA
Source organism: Cucurbita pepo subsp. pepo (assembly GCF_057944985.1). Lineage (NCBI taxonomy): Eukaryota > Viridiplantae > Streptophyta > Magnoliopsida > Cucurbitales > Cucurbitaceae > Cucurbita > Cucurbita pepo. Next base: position 11,643,246 of record NC_141807.1, read on the forward strand.
AATAGTTATCAATAGAGCCAAAGGAATGCGTGGCAATGCGGTTTTTAAACATTGAACCAAGAGCCAAAGGAATGAATGCGTGGCAATGCGGTTTTTAAACATTGAACCATTTTTAAACATTGAACCAAGAGCCAAAGGAATGCGTGGCAATGCGGTTTTTAAACATTGAACCAAGAAAGAAGATGAGAATACAGAGCCGGACTTCAAAAAGAGCATTACAGAAATGAAACAAAATAGTTATCAATAGGGCCAAAGGAATGCGTGGCAATGCGGTTTTAAACATTGAACCAAGAAAGAAGATGAGAATACAGAGCCGGACTTCAAAAAGAGCATTACAGAAATGAATGGAAGGGCCCGACTTCAAAAAGAGCAATTGTTCTATTGTATTCTTTTAGGAACTTTTCATTATGTTGTCCCTGTTTCTATGTTTCTAGGAACAATTGTTCTATTGTATTCTTTTAGGAACTTTTCATTATGTTGTCCCTGTTTCTAGGAGCAATTGTTCTATTGTATTCTTTTAGGAACTTTTCATTATGTTGTCCCTGTTTCTAGGAACTTTTCATTATGTTGTCCCTGTTTTCATTATGTTGTCCCTGTTTCTAGGAACTTTTCATTATGTTGTCCCTGTTTTCATTATGTTGTCCCTGTTTTTAGGAACTTTTCATTATGTTGTCCCTGTTTCTCTTCAAAAAGAGCAATTGTTTTATTGTATTCTTTTAGGAACTTTTCATTATGTTGTCCCTGTTTCTAGGAACTTTTCATTATGTTGTCCCTGTTTCTAGGAACTTTTCATTATGTTGTCCCTGTTTCCCTGTTTCTAGGAACTTTTCATTATGTTGTCCCTTTTCATTATGTTGTCCCTGTTTCTAGGAACTTTTCATTATGTTGTCCCTGTTTCTAGAGGAACTTTTCATTATGTTGTCCCTCTTTCTAGAGGAACTTTTCATTATGTTGTCCCTCTTTCTAGAGGAACTTTTCATTATGTTGTCCCTGTTTCAAGGAACTTATTCTTTCTAGGAACTTTTCATTATGTTGTCCCCTGTTTCTAGGAACTTTTCATTATGTTGTCCCTGTTTCTAGGAACTTTTCATTATGTTGTCCCTGTTTCTACGAACTTTTCATTATGTTGTCCCTGTTTTCATTATGTTGTCCCTGTTTCTAGGAACTTTTCATTATGTTGTCCCTGTTTCCCTGTTTCTAGGAACTTTTCATTATGTTGTCCCTTTTCATTATGTTGTCCCTGTTTCTAGGAACTTTTCATTATGTTGTCCCTGTTCCTAGAGGAACTTTTCATTATGTTGTCCCTGTTTTAGAGGAACTTTTCATTATGTTCTCCCTGTTTCTAGGAACTTTTTCTTTCTAGGAACTTTTCATTATGTTGTCCCTGTTTCTAGGAACTTTTCATTATGTTGTCCCTGTTTCTAGGAACTTTCATTATGTTGTCCCTGTTTCTAGGAACTTTTCATTATGTTGTCCCCTGTTTCTAGGAACTTTTCATTATGTTGTCCCCTGTTTCTAGGAACTTTTTATTATGTTGTCCCTGTTTCTAGGAACTTTTCATTATGTTGTCCCTGTTTCTAGAGGAACTTTTCATTATGTTGTCCCTGTTTCTAGAGGAACTTTTCATTATGTTGTCCCTGTTTCTAGGAACTTATTCTTTCTAGGAACTTTTCATTATGTTGTCCCTGTTTCTAGGAACTTTTCATTATGTTGTCCCTGTTTCTAGGAACTTTCATTATGTTGTCCCCTGTTTCTAGGAACTTTTCATTATGTTGTCCCCTGTTTCTAGGAACTTTTCATTATGACTTTTCATTATGTTGTCCCCTGTTTCTAGGAACTTTTCATTATGTTGTCCCCTGTTTCTAGGAACTTTTCATTATGTTGTCCCTGTTTCTATGAACTTTTCATTATGTTGTCCCTGTTTCCCTGTTTCTAGGAACTTTTCATTATGTTGTCCCTTTTCATTATGTTGTCCCTGTTTCTAGGAACTTTTCATTATGTTGTCCCTGTTTCTAGAGGAACTTTTCATTATGTTGTCCCTGTTTCTAGAGGAACTTTTCATTATGTTGTCCCTGTTTCTAGGAACTTATTCTTTCTAGGAACTTTTCATTATGTTGTCCCTGTTTCTAGGAACTTTTCATTATGTTGTCCCTGTTTCTAGGAACTTTCATTATGTTGTCCCCTGTTTCTAGGAACTTTTCATTATGTTGTCCCCTGTTTCTAGGAACTTTTCATTATGTTGTCCCCTGTTTCTAGGAACTTTTCATTATGACGTTTCATTATGTTGTCCCCTGTTTCTAGGAACTTTTCATTATGTTGTCCCCTGTTTCTAGGAACTTTTCATTATGTTGTCCCTGTTTTCATTATGTTGTCCCTGTTTCTAGGAACTTTTCATTATGTTGTCCCTGTTTCCCTGTTTCTAGGAACTTTTCATTATGTTGTCCCTTTTCATTATGTTGTCCCTGTTTCTAGGAACTTTTCATTATGTTGTCCCTGTTTCTAGAGGAACTTTTCATTATGTTGTCCCTGTTTCTAGAGGAACTTTTCATTATGTTGTCCCTGTTTCTAGAGGAACTTTTCATTATGTTGTCCCTGTTTCTAGAGGAACTTTTCATTATGTTGTCCCTGTTTCTAGGAACTTATTCTTTCTAGGAACTTTTCATTATGTTGTCCCTGTTTCTACGAACTTTTCATTATGTTGTCCCTGTTTCTAGGAACTTTTCATTATGTTGTCCCTGTTTCTAGGAACTTTCATTATGTTGTCCCTGTTTCTAGGAACTTTTCATTATGTTGTCCCCTGTTTCTAGGAACTTTTCATTATGTTGTCCCCTGTTTCTAGGAACTTTTCATTATGACTTTTCATTATGTTGTCCCCTGTTTCTAGGAACTTTTCATTATGTTGTCCCCTGTTTCTAGGAACTTTTCATTATGTTGTCCCCTGTCGTCAAATAGATCATCTGTTGTCACAATTCTTTTAAGGAAGATGCGCTTTCATTATGTTGTCCGCTGTCGTCAAATAGATCATCTGTAGTCACAATTCTTTTAAGGAAGATGCGCTTTCATTATGTTGTCCGCTGTCGTCAAATAGATCATCTGTTGTCACAATCCTTTTAAGGAAGATGCGCCCAAATAACCGATAAAGAAGTTTCAGAGAGCCATAGGTTCGAATCCTGTCACCTTGATGTGGTATTCTTAGGGGCCGAAGTGCAAAGCCCCGTAGTCTATCCGTGGTCAGGAAGGCAGGCATGTTGTCCGCTGTCGTCACATAGGTCATCTGTCGTCACAATTCTTTTAAGAAAGATGCGCCCAAATAACCGATGAAGAAGTTTCAGAGAGCCATAGGTTCGAATCCTGTCACCTTGATGTGGTATTCTAAGGGGCCGAAGTGCAAATCCCCAAAGCCTATCCGTGGTCAGGAAGGCAGGCGAACCACGCACACTAAAAAAAAAAAAAAGATCTCCTTTTCTATCACACGTAGAATTGTCATTCTTTTGTCTTTTGAAACCCCCTACCTTATCAGTCATCAGGCAGGTTTTTGGTATCATATATCGAGATAATTATTATGAAAAATCTATTCCACTAGTATGACTTAGATACCCTTTCTTTGTGGTATCAGCCATGCTATTTGAATAGCCTGAAGTCATCATAGCCTCTCCACTAGTTCCGAAGACTCCTTTGGCATCAATGTGCTCCAATGAAAGAGATGAGACCCTTTCCTGAACCAGAACCGAGCATAAAACACCGAGGAGAAAGTCGAAAGCGAGCTCCTTTCGCGTATACGCAATCTCGAAACCCAATTAGCTCACGGACTGTCTCTTCAACCCTGGCGAGTATGAGTGCTTGGTAACAGAGAATGTCGAATGAGAAAGACATTCAATTACGGCAACATTCGTAACTACCAAAGTGCACTAAACCTAGTAGAGATCTTCGACTTAACGACAATGAAACTTCAAGCCCATTTTATCAATCCGCTTTGTACCTTATTGTTGACCGAATCGGATGCACGCCAGGCCTAAATTCTCTCTCAGTCACCCGGAGACGAAATGATGATCAGATCCGAAGTTTACGAATCGAAGAGAAAGTGGATCTGAGTTCTACACGCTTTCATTTTCAAAAGCTTCGCTTGCCTACGGTACTTTATTCAGGATGTGCAACAATACGGTCATCTCTCAGCCGTGTATAGAGAATTCCTTGATCATTTCCTTGGCGGATAACACAAATGAAATCGTTTCCCTGACCGCCCATCTTATGAGTCCATTCTTGTCTTGTTGGTTTGTTGTACTATTCTATACCACTCTCGATTGATAGAAAGACGTTCGGGAGCTGGGAGGGCCTATCGTGAGGGAACTTTCCTTTTCACGATAGGCAAAGGTAAAGCGGGAGCTGCATATATCCACGGTGATCAAGGCAGAGCGACTCCTTCTTTAAAAGAGGTTGGTTTTATCGAAACTGTTAGATCCGCTTTCGTTAAAGAAAAAATAGTAGCTCTTGGTTTGGCCGATGTTGATTCGTATGGCAATGCGGACTCGACACAGGATGAGGATTTCGCTTTTCATACTGCTGCTATGAGCCGAAAGAGCTGGTAAGCTATCTCGCTAAACGAAAGGAAAAAGCACGTATGCGTTGACCTCTTTAGGACCGGTTGCTTCCTCTTTTTGTTTATACGTTTGGAGAAACCTGCTAAGCGCGCCTTTCTTACCAGGTGTGATTCAATCTTTCAGCTCAAACTTTCCTATCATCCGATGGAAAAGGTAGGAGTACGACTACCTTTTCCTTTTCTTGCCCGAGCCAAGGGATCATTCAATTTCTACCAAAAAGTTTGCTATCTATTAGTTGCCGTAATCGAATGTATTTCTCATTTCATGTTAGCTCCCCCAAGAGCTTCCTTGTCCATAGTAGATGAAATCTTGGACTTCTATCGGACTTATAGCATTGCCTGGTGAGCTCGTCGTTGAGGGTGTGCCTTACAAGAGATCGAGCAGCCTATCTTTCCCTACCTAGTATGCTTTTCCGCTTATCGTGCAACTAGCCAACTAGCCAAAGAGAGAGGGAGAGGGATCATGTCAATCAATTTGTATGTGCATTTTGTCCGTCCTGTACTTGCTTGCTTAGCTATCTTAACCAACATCTCTGGTTTCCCTCGAACCAAGAGGTCCTGCTTATCTATACCCAACAGTCACACTTTCAGCCGAAAGACTGATTTTTTTCATAAAGTCGGTTCATAGATCAAGAAAGAATGAAGCTGCTTACAGGGACGGTTATGCGATACGTCTTTTCATACTCGCCTTTTCTTTAACCCTACTATCAACCTAGCCATTCTCGCTTGTTGCTTTAAGGGGTCTCCCCACTGTAGATTACTCAGATTGGTTCTCGCGTCCCTGTGCCAAAAAGGATGGGCGAGTTTGAGTGTTCATCGATTGGATGGATCCATTTGCTCCGAGGGGGGGGGGTGGTGAGACGAGGTGTAGCGCAGTCTGGTCAGCGCATCTGTTTTGGGTATGTTATCCGCTAAATGTTTTAGGACAGGGGGTACAAATTTTCTACATAGGTCATTTGTGGTCACAATCCTTTTAAGGAAGATGCTCCCAAATAATCGGTGAACAATAGACTTTAAAGAAGTTTCAGAGAGCAAGAAGAGATAGAACAGAGAATAGGAGTGAGTCGTGCAAGGAAGAAGGAACTAGTAGGTTTAATTTGGGTTCATTTGAACTAAAAAACGAACCAAATTTTTTCAAACGAATCCAAATTCAAGACTCACTAGCCCATAGTCCATATGTGGTAAAAAAAAAAACCTTCCATGGTCCAACCCTTATTTGCAATCAGCATCCAACCATTTCTTTTTCAACCTACACGTATGCTCCAGGCCAAACTCACGTAACTAGTCAGAAGATGCGGCCCACAACTAAACGGAAGACAAGTGTCACAATCGCACTCTTGCAGTAGTGAGACAATGATTATGTGACATTTGTTCTAATCCAATGAACAAGTCAACCATGCAAAATTTAGACTGAACGAACAATAGCAGTGTATGCTCGAATCACATTTAGAAGAAATATTTTAGAAAACGTGAGCGAGGAAATACGTTAAAAACAATTTCAAATAAAGCAATGTTATAAGCTAAAAGTGAAGAAACAACAACTGGTCACGTTCTCCTATAGTACATTTTGGGACATTTTAGTCCTGATGGGTGTAGATATGATTTTGAGGGCTAATCATACACCCTCTATTGGCACAACAATAATAGTAAAAGCCTATCTAAGATGAAAGCAAGTAAAAGGTGTTTGGAATGAGCATGCCACCATGAATCACAAATCGTTTACAAGAATAGCTGAGACATCTAACATGCAGCCACAGGCAACATGCCTCGGCCAATCATGACCGCGACATCTGTCCTTACACAATTTGTCAATATCTCTATCAACCGGCTCTTCATAAACTCAACGTTGTAGGATGAGGCTGACTTTGGGTCTCCCGACGCACTTCTAGCTGATCTCAGTATTGAGGAGTCTTTTCCAACCTACTAGGAGCTATTGAAAATCACTTCTCGGTTTGTTAACTCATCAAATCTTCTCTGTTGGTGTTTATCCTACTTTCTTCGCTTGAAACAATTTCTTCTTTGCATGATGTCATACCACCTGCTTTTACTTGATGTTTTCTTGGTCGGACTAATAACGTTTCAAGTTACTGACGTGGACAACAGGGTTAGTCTGTATCGATAGAAGCAATTGAATCCTATATGATGTCTTCCTAATCTTGTGGATAACTTCGACTAGTCCATAGAATTTTCGCACCAGTCTTTGGTTCTTGTTGCTTTGAACTCAAAGTTGATCTGACCTTAACTTATCATAACTCTCTATTTACTTTGAAATTATCGTGGTCGACCCTTCTCTACATCCGTCTGGATGGTATTATTGTCATCTTGAATGATGTGTAGGGTATATTCTTGTGACATGACAGTTCATATTAGTTGAGCATTTTGAAAAATCACAAGTTAAAAGACAACAACGATGAACCTAGGTTCTATTAGTCAATTCAAAGACAATTTCTTTCTCCATCTTATCGATAATAATAGTTCAACTAAATCCATATTATGCAAAGAAACAAGTTTACGACTCATAAAAACAACTACCTAAATTATGTCCTAAAAATTTGAAAACATAAGTTGTAGTTGATAATTACACAAAAATTTCCCTAAATCCATGAATTCGAATTAGTCAATCCTAAAGCTTGTAACTAGCATATAGTAATTGAAGCTCCACATGAAGTAATTTAAAGTTCCCCTTACCTAACTAAGTTTATCTCCTCTTTAATGAAGCATGAATTGCACTGAAGTTCATGAAATGCTTATAGACTCTAACTGTGAGTACTATTAATGCAATTATGTTTCATATGAGTTTGTCATAAATGAAACTAAGGTGCATTCAATACAACTTTATTTTCTTGTCATACGAGGCAAAATAGAAAAATTAAATCAAACAAACTAATGTTTCTTTTGTCATACGAGGCACTTCTTCATCATTGAAATTCTTAATTGGAACTAGATTTTAAGGCAAATCTTCTCCACGACAAATCTTCTCCACGACTCACTTTTGAACACTTTTATAGATAGTTTCAACAAACTTACTTTGCTCGTGAATACTTTGGAGTTCAATATTTATAGTTGGAGAACGCTATTCAAATTGATATGGTCGAATCTTACAACAAAGTCTAATTGAGCCTCACTCTATTAGGAGATAGCCTCGAATCAAATTCTTTAGTTTGGGCAATGGTTGCATTGTTTTAGTCAAACAACCGAGACTAGTGTATTACCAATAGTATAGACATTTTATACGTGTATTTTCTTACATATTAACAATTGTATACAAATAATAATTAAATTTATGAGTAGAAGTTTGGATGGAGTTTTATTAAATAGGTACTTAAATTATATATAAAAATATATAAGATTTTTATTTTTTATTTTTTTTATATACATTTAGGAGAACAAAACAAAGATTCAAGAAGAGGTCATTCCTGCCATGTTTTAATTTTTATTCTTTCTTATTTCTCCAAGATTAAAAAAAACAAAAAAGTTATCCTCTCTCAAATATGATTCGTTATTTGATTGTTTTCTCTTGAGTGAATTTTAAGTGAAACACATTCTCTACACAAGTAATTGCAAGATGCAAGCTTCACACCAAGAGGAATCAAAGTCCCAAGTATCAACGTCCTTAAGTGTCAATTTTTATTCTCCATCTCAACATAAATTAAACTTATTTTCGTGAAGATATCTATTTATAAAAGCAAAATATCTCAGAGTCACAAAAATAAAAATGAGATTAGATTTGATAACTGTAAGGATTAGATTTGATAGAGTTATTTGGATTAGATTTTATCTAGTTATTTGAATTAGATTTGATTTAGTCATTCTTCAATTGGATGAGAGATTTCTCCCGATTCTTCTGATCTTTCCAGTTTTCTTTTTTTGTTCCTAACATTTTGGTATCAGAGTCATGCCCTAAACTAGTTAAAACTAGAAGCAGCAGTCTTCTACGTGTGTCATAATAAAAGTATGTCGATGGAGAGTCCACTTGTGCAGTCTGCTGGAGGAAGGAGTCAAGGTCGTGGAAGATTTAGAGGCATAGGAAGGGGACGAGGCAGACAAACCTTCAACAAGGCCATAGTGGAGTGCTATAACTGTCACAAGCTAGGACATTTTCAATGGGAATGTCAAAGCAAGGAGAAGGAGACAAACTATGCAGAGAGTCAAGAAGAGATGTCGCTGAGGCTTACGTGAATATGAATAAGGCCAATAGAGAAGATATGTGGTTCCTTGACTCGGGATGTAGCAATCATAAGTGTGGGAAGAAGGAATATTTTTCAGATTTTGATGGAAGTTTCAGAGATTCAGTGAAGCTGGGCAACAACTCAAGCATGGTTGTAACTGGAAAGGGTAATGTACTGCTGGAAGTGAATGGAATCATAATGATAATCACAGGAGTGTTATATGTGCCAGACTTGAGGAACAATTTGTTGAGTATTGGTAAATTGCAAGCAAAGGCGTTACCTTTTTTTCAAAATGGAACATGCAAGGTGTTTCATCCTGAGAGAGGCTTAATCATGGAGACAAAGATGTCTTTGAATCGAATGTTCGTATTGCATGCTATATCTCAGCCTGTAGCAACCGTTCAAACTCAATTGAAACTTATGGGGAAAAGTGGTTCAAGGTCTCTGTCGTACACTCACCGCTCCAATTCCTATCGCCATAGTCAGAGAAGCAGAAGGGACCCAAGTTCTTCCCCCTATCATTCCACTACCAATTCCAGGAGAAACATCCGTTCAACTTCCCTCAGCCGCCAATGCAGAAGTAGGACTTCCTCGTTATCTCCTTTCCCCAAATCGTCCAGTTCCAGTCCTAGTCGTGCATCCACTGATCGGAATCATTCCATAGAGAAGCTTAAGAAAGAGGAAGAAGAGAAGAAAATGCGTGAAACAGAGTTGAAGAAATTAGAAGAAGATGCAACTAGGAGGATGGAAGAACTAATTCAGAAGAATTTTGAAGAAAGGCTAAACTCTAAAGAGACTAAATTAGAAATACAGAGGCGAATAGAGGAAGGTCGCACGAAGTTGTTTGATGATGTTGATGTGGAGCTTGAGAAAGCGAAAGAAGCCGCTTTTACTGCTACAAGACAAAAAGAAGAACAAGCACGAAAAGAGAGAGAAGAGCTAGATAAAATGCTGGAAGAGAATAGAAGAAGGGTAGAAAAAGCACAGCGACGATTAGTTCTGGAGCTGCAGCGGAAGGAAGAAGAACAATATTGTGAGCTTTAGTTGATTCAGAGATAAAAAGAGGAGGCAGCTCAGAGAACTAAGCTAGATGATAAGAGTTTGAGTTATGTTTTGCTGGGAGTTAGTGAAGAGTCAAAAGCTTACAGACTCTATGATATAGAAACGGCAGATGAAAATAAGGATATAGAAGCGGCAGATGAAAATAATGATATAGAAGTGGCAAATGAAAATACTGCAGAGGAAAATATTTCATCTGGCTCTTTGGTTGAAGCAAGCTCTTCTAGCTCGAATAAGGCAAGAAATAAGAGACCACCAGTCTGGATGAGAGACTATGCAATAGGAGAAGTTTTTTTTTGTAAAGAAGATGATGAAGCACAGCCATGTTTACCCCTACTGAACCTGCAAACTTTGTTAACTTTAGAGAAGTATTGAAGAGTGAGAAATGGAGGCAAGCCAGGGATCTGGAGCAATAAACAGAAATGGCACATGAGAGTTGATGAAGTTACCTGGTGAAAGTTTGGTATGAGGTCGTAGATATAAACTGATTACTATTCGTGTTCAGTTTAAGGGAGGGATTGTTAGGATTAGATTTGATTGAGTTATTTGGATTAGATTTGATCTAGTTATTTGAATTAGATTTGATTTAGTCATTCTTCAATTGGATGAGAGATTTCTCCCAATTCTTCTGATCTTACCGTTTTCTTTTTCTGTTACTAACAGTAACATGTCATTCTCAAAAAACTAGGATACCGGTGACAATGATACATTAATTAAAAAGAATTATTTCAAAAAATTTATCAATTTTATATTAGAAATAAATTCATATAAATAAGTTTATATATTTGTATACTTAAAAAAAAGCTTAATGTATGTTTCACTCTCAAAATATATTCAAAGTCAAGTGTCTGATACGATGGATTATAAATTTGTAATGTATCCATTGTATTAACAAGTGTTCAGTACATGGCCAACACGTGTCAGATTAGTGAAACTAAGTTATTCTCATGCTCTCTTTACACCCATTTAAAGTGGTTTGAAAACTAGATCGTCAAATATTATAATTGACTAACTACAACTTCAATTTTGTGCTTTAAGGATGGTTTTGACCCAAGAGAAATAAAATCCTTAATTTAGTACATGGTAGCAAAGATGGACATGAGAATGAGTTATTCTCATATGGAAACAGATTTAACCTTAAGTTATATCTCATATCCTATCTTAACCAATTATTTAGTTTTATTTAGTATGTTTTAGAAAGATAGGTCCATCCATAGCAAAAAAATAAAATAAAATAAAATAAATAGAATAGATTAAATTAGCCACTAACATAATTAAAAAAAAAAAGAAACATAAAGGATGAATTGATTAAATTGGCTAATTGCTAACATAATTAAAAAAAAAAAAAATTGTAACAAACACACCGAAATAAGATTAGGAACACAAGTAAAAAAAAAAAAAAAACTCATACAGCAAAAAAATCAAGATTTGGAAAGTGTTAAACAGTTTTGATATATAGACATTTCAAGACCTTACTCGTGCAATTTTCCCATAAAATCTAACACTAGAGCATCATAAAATTTAGAGAAATGATTGAAATTTATGTCATTTTCATATAGGTTGACTTTAATACAAAAGACCAATCGAACTTTGTTAAAGATAAATTGGGGACACCAGCCTAAGCTAATCAGGTAGGTGACCTTACCATCCATATGGTTATATTTGATGTTGACTGTGCTCGTGGTTCTGCAAGTGTCATATATATTGATATGTGTGAAATGTTTGTGAATCGATATGCTTTATGATATGTTATAATATGTGAATTGTATGATAATACTTACGGTACCATGTGTTCAATGGTATATTTGAGATAGGATACGAGAAGGATGCACTAAACGTAATGTAACGATAGGAGTAAGACATGTTCATGAAACGTTATGGTTTGGTTACGTATCGAAGTGTTATGTGTATGACAGATTGATAACAACGATATGGTCACGATGGATTCATAAAACAATACGATTAGGTTATGGGTAGAAAGGGATAGGATTATGATAGATTGATAGAATGATAGCGTTAGGATACGTTCCTGTAACGTTAAGACTAAGGTACGTTCAGGTAACGACACAACTATGATATGTCTAAGGACGTTAAGGCTATGATAAATTAGGGAAGGATATAATCACAAAGTTTTTACGACATGATATGATTATGATACGACATGTGAAGGACGGATATATATCCAACACGTGTCTAAGAGGGACGTGAGAATATTTTATTCTCGAGCTTTCTTTACATCGGTCAAAGAGTATTTGATAAGCTTTCAAAATGAAGGTTTTCTCTTTTCTTCTTCCTTCTTTCTCCCTTTTTACGCTTATTTTTATTTTTTTTTAAATAAAAAAAAGTTTAATGTGAGAATGAAGAAGTTAGAAAGGAGAAAGAAATGAATGTAATAAAACTTTTCCGGTAGGAATGGAAATGGTGAATGGGTCCTTGACGATAGTCGACCGCTATACTCTTGTTTTGGATGTAAGTGATGATTATCAGCAATATGAGTTGTGTCAATACCACACCGTTATCAAGAGGAAGTAAAGTAGAGTAGAATAGATCAAGCGATCCATTTGTTGAGAGTACTGTAAGAGGCACACAATTAAGAATGTTCGATATAACTACTCTTTCACATCGGAGGGATGAGTCTCAAAGATCCAACTACAATATCAAAGAAACTTCGGGTGGTAGCGATTGCTTGCATTGGTGTCTCTGTGGTATCCCAGACACATGTAACATGATTTTTCTTGCTCAAATATAGCTTCATTTGTCTTAAAAGTTCACTTTTGAGTAATCCTGGAAGGCTTCTTACTTTGTAGCCTCTGGTGAAGATGATCACTCCGAGGTGCGTTTGTTAGTGATGATGCAATTATATAATCAGGGTTTTATATCAATGATTCCATTTATATCTATAAATGAAATTTGTGGTGTATTTTTTGGAAATTCAACAATAATCATCGTGGTTACCATTCTAAAGAAATTCAACTTTCGACCTTTTGTGAATGCTCAAAGCTACTTGCAAAGTACTGTTGATTATGATCCATAATACTCACCGACTCGAAATTGAGGTTTGTTCATGTTTGAAAATGTGACAAACCAAAAGACAAGATGCTAATTAATATTGTTTGTGATTGTTGTTGTGAATTCTTCATCTTTCAATACATATTTTGGTTGGCTCATGAATTTTTCCATCTTTTAAAAATATTATTTTTTTTAGTTCGTGCCTAATTTCCCTATTGAATCACAATATTGCAATATTTTAAGTTACTTTTAAGATTAAAGGTCCATGAATAAAGTAATTACAGCAAGTTCTTTTTATGCATCTTATTTTGATCTAGCACATAAATGCTTCCTAATTATTTTTTTTTTTTTATTAATTAGGTTATGAAGATCATTTGAATTATAAACGCTTTAATTTATACAATATTTAATAACTAATCATTTTAATATTTATACTCAAATATACTAACAAGTACTAGTCTCAATGACTTAAAGAATACAACTATTATCTCGAACTATAAAGAATTTAATTCCAACCTATTCTAATGGACAAATGCTTTATTAGACTCTATTGTAAGATTTCACTTCATCAATTTAAGTAGCGTTCAACTACAACTATAAATATCAAATTCTTAAGTATTCATGAACAAAATCGGCCTAACAATGTCTCTTGGAACTATTTACCAAAGGTGTTAGAATGAGCCGTGTGGAAGGGTTGCCTTTAGATGCTTTAGTACCAATTAAGGATGTCAATATCCTAGTAGTGCAGAATGCAGGAAGGTTTGTAGTTGAAAAGAATAACGAGAATAGTGGACATCGTTTCATTTACAAGCGTGTGGTGAACGGTTTTTTGTTATGACTAGAGAACGTCGTCCTCGCAGAATTTATATTATTGTGATAGAAGTTATAAATAACGATGATATTCCTTGGTCTTTTATTACAAAGGTGCAGAACTTTTAAAAAAGTTCTCGAGTTCCTTGTCCCCAAGTAGCATACAACTACTAGAATGCTATCTCTACTTATAATAAAGCCCTCTCTCTCTCGAAATATATATGTGTGTGTTTGTGGATGTATTACTCTCTTTTATTAATGAAATATGGCATAGTCATAATGATATTATGAGTATCTTTTATATCCCTCCCTTCCTTATCGCTATATAAAGAATATGAAGATTATAAGTAAAAGATGTACAAGTAATTTGTTACTTTTGAACTTAAAATGCTTATAATTCAATATATCTTTCTTATCAACAATAATTATCAAACGGTATATAATTTTGTCCAAGTAAGGTCGCTTCTCATTCCCTGTATGATATCATAACACAAAATCGAGCGGAAGGGTTAACGATAAAATGATAACAAAAACCCATTCGTCGAACTAACTATAAAGGAAGGGTTGGTTGGAAACCATGTCTATACTTCTTTGCTTTAATCACAGGTAACTAAATATATATAAGAACAACAGAATATGGCATGCCCAGTCAAAACATAAAAAATTTCTTGCCATGTTATAGTTAATGAATATGGTATGCACAAAGATCCGATGTCACACTTCATGATTGGAGACCAATACAGTGAGCTATGGTCGTCCATAACGTCCTTTGGTTCAATTATGTCAAGCAAATGTTGTAGCAAGCAAAGAGTTTTTAATTAGTTTGCTATTGCAAAGAGCTCGATTTAAGGCACAAATGTCTCTGATGTGAAAGGCGCACCAATTCAACGAGATTTAAGTAACCATGAATAAGACACATGATACAGCTTGAAAACAAAACGATATTCATGACTCTTGTTATTTTCTTCCACTACAAACCTTCTAGCCTCTTGCACTTTTTTGTCATTGACATCCTTAATTGAAATTAGAATTGAAGGAAACGCTTCTCCACAACTCATTCTGGAACACTTTTGATAGATAGTTTCAACAGATTTACTTTGCCGAGGAATACTTTAAAATTCGATATTTATAGTTGAACGCTACTTAAATTGATGAAGTGAAATTTTACAACAGATGTTAATAAATCGTTTGTCTATTACAAGAGAGCTTGGAATTAAATTCTTTATAGTTGGGATAAGGGATGTTTTAGTCAAATTATGTATACTTTTTAGTTTTAAAATAAATTAATTTTTTAGTTTAAAATAAATTGATTTTTTAGTTTTAATTTTATTCCTAATAAATTAATTTTGATGTGGTGTTATGTATTTTAATAAAATTAATATTAACTTAATCAACAAAATTTGTATTTTTTTAAAAATTATAAGCTAAATTAATAAAAATACCATTGAACTTTGCACTTTATCTCAAAAAAAATATTCATAATTTTTTTAGAAGTTTCAATAATACACTTAATCTTTAAAAAAAAAATCTATAGAAACTATTAATTTGTTTTTTAAAAAAATACAGTTGAATTTTTTTTTTTTAAAAAAAAAAAAGCTTCAAAACTACTCGTTAACTTTCAAAAGTGTTTAAAAAAAGATAGATGGGGAGAAAATTGTGTTCATGGAGAGAAAATTGAAGGTTATTTTAGGAGAAGGTTTTCAAGATCAGTATAAGATCCTGAAAACATAACAAGAAGTAATATCCTAGCTTAAGGTCGCCATTAAGAACCTACTAGTAGACTACTTACTAAGTTTTACTCACTCCATGTTTATCATTTTTTTTCAAGTAACTAAGAGTTGGTCGTGGATGAGAGTGGACTTTGGAGTGTGGGCCATGGACTAACCTCTGTTTTTAATCTAGTATTTTTTGTTATTCTTTTAAGTCTGCTTCTTATTTTGTGTTTGTAACGAGTATGTATATGTAACACCCAAAAAATGAAGGAAATTATCTCCCATAAGAATAAGCCACTCATGAAAGACCCAATGGATAGAAACGAAAAAAATTAAAGAATTAAGCAAGAACAAAGGACTTAGTCAAGTCACTCGTGTACCCTAACAAGTGATTTCACGGAGTTAAAGGCCTTTTGAAAAGGATTGGAAACGAAAAAGTAAATCAAAAGGGCAAAAAAGTCATTTTATCAATTATAAAAAATCTTTCTAGATTTGTAATTCCTTATCTAGAAGGAATCTCAAGATTAAAAAAAAAAGGGAAAAATGATAAAAAAGGGATGAGAAATTTGTAGAAAACTTTTGGATTTTTCAAGAAAAAAAATAATAAAATATTCGGAAAGTGGTAAATTACCAAAAAAACCCCTAGAAGAATGGATAATTACAGAAATGCCACTCTAATTAGAATCATAGCATCTTCCGTGACCATCCAAGCAAAATCTTTCGAACTCAAATCTCAACCGTCGGATGTCCTCCAAAATTTGATATGATCTAGAACGAACACGCACGGATCATCACATCCAACGACTAGTATGCAAAGCCAAGGTCGAAAGGCCATGATCGGAGTTGATATCACCAAAAAATTATCTAGAAAGATCGATCTCTAAATAACGAAGATTCTGGAGCTCTCAATGTCGGTTTAAGCTCCTCCTATAAAGTCGGAAGTAGGAGCAACAATACGGAATAAAAATCGAGAAAGGTCGATCCCCCAATTGAAGGCAATAAACGTTTAGATTGTGTTTCTCCTACTTTCAGATTTCTTCCAAATTCGAGAGCAATCCTCCACCATTTCTCTTCAAACTTCTAAATAATGAATAATCTGGATCTCTCAATGTCGGTTTAAGCTCCTCCTATAAAGTCTAAAGTAGGAGCAACAATATGGAATAAGAATGGAGAAAGGTCGATCCCCCAATTGAAGGCAATAGGCGTTTAGATTATGGGTCTCCTACTCTCAGATTTCTTCCAAATTCGAGAGCAATCCTCCACCATTTCTCTTCAAACTTATTCCTACCGTTTCTCAACAAGATTACCCACAAGTTCTATGAAGAAATAGAGTGCTGAAAGTGCCTAGAAACCATTCCCCCAATTCAATCCGCCATTGAAGAACTTCAAGAAAAACTTGAAAATCCAACCCGAGGATACATGATGACTCGTCGAGAAAGAATGATTCAATCAGTTTCTGTACCTCCAAGGAATGCTTCCATAAAAGACCACGAAGAAAAATAACCTCGAGAGCGTGCCAAATTGAAGGAAATAGGTTTCAAAATTAAATTGGGGATAAGAGTCAAAATTCCTATATACGATCTCTTTTCCTTCAGATTAAGGATTCATCCAGCTTCAGAAGAAGAAGTTGAGTAAACTTGATGAAGGAATCCAGAGCTAAAACGTCGTAGAATAAGCTACCCACGAGATTGAAAATCTGGCGTTTCGAGTGAGTTGCATACCGAGAACGATTTCTGGAAATTAAGGTCCTACACTCAAAGACGTTCCTCCAAACCAATTCCTTTAGCCTGAAGATAGGATATGGAAGAGGTTTAATGAAGAAATAGAGCCTTGAAACCCCTAGAATCGGCTACCCAATAAGAAATCCTTTGTTTTATCTCTAGCGATAAATCAGATTTTGGATGAACTTTGGTAGCGAATATCTTAGGCTACGATCCACGAGAAGTTATCAAATAAATCCCAAGCCCTTTCTTGTAACATCCATCTTTAAGTTTCACGAAGAAATCAAGGAGAGAAACACTGTCAATGTGGCTGTACAGGCCGAGTTTCAGATGGCGGCGATGCAAAAAATGTGCATCTTATTTCTTTTCAGAGGAAGAAAACGATGATACGGCCAGTTCAATTGAACTGTCCAAGTCAACTCAAAATTTGACCTTTTCTCGGGTTTTCTCAGTAGATCTTATTTTATGAAATGTTGTATGAATCCTTTGAATTCTTTTCCTGAGAGGTTATATAAGGTAATGAAGTTTGGGAGTTATTGGAAAACATTAGTTAGCGAAACCAAGATATGGGAGAAAAACATTAGTTAGGGAAACCAAGATATGGGAGAAAAACATTAGTTAGCGAAACCAAGATATGGGAGAAAAACATTAGTTAGGGAAACCAAGATATGGGAGAAAATGTTAGGATTCATAGGATTCATACAACATTTCATAATGAAGTTTGGGAGTTATTGGAAAACTTTAGTTAGCGAAACCAAGATGTGGGAGAAAATGCTCATCACGATCCATATGACTTTACCTCCTATGTACCATGAGGAGCCTGCACCACGATTTGCTAGCAGGATGCCACGATTATGACAACGCCACCTATGCACTCATGGGAAGTGGTAACACCGTTTTGTTTTAAAATGTCTTGTGTTGTCAAAGGTCCTACTACTGGGAGTAGAACACAAGTCGTTGGATTCAAAGTCCAAAGTGCTAACCACTACACCATAGAACCCCTTGTAAAATTTTATTTTGGAGTGGGTTTCCTATTTTATGCAGATTCCACAAGAAGGGAGATCCTATCATGAGTCAAACTCAAGTTATTGGATTCAAAGTTCTAGAGCTGTTTTATCTAACTCGTTGTGATCTTGAACATCTTTAGAGTGGTTGCAGAAGTAACCCTCCGGTGTTGATTGAAGCTCTTGGAGAACATGTAATTTTATATATTTCTTATAGTTAATTTATATAATGTTGTATATTACAAACAAATTGAAATAATACTTTACATCCCCGTCTTTCTTTCTTCCGTGCAAAACTTAACACGAAAACTATATTATTTCAATATTCACTCGAGAAACAAGGGGTGAAAACTATATTATTTCAAACCCTCCATTATTGCTTCTACTTTGCGTGAAAATGCTTCCACTAAATCATGTTACTAACTAGTTGGTTTGGTTTGGTTCAATTTTTGGGTCCACTAGATTGAATTGACGTAGCTCAATTAAACTCTTGATAATATAAAAATCATAAGTTTCTTAAATTAAGTTAACTTAAAAGTTTAACCCCTAATTTTGTTTAGAATGTTTAGCTTTGTGTCTAGTTGATCTCTAAATGCTTAGAAGTATCTAATAAGACTTCTATTTAAGGAACTTTTCACTATAAAAGATGTAAGACAAGGTGTAGCGTAGTCTGGTCAGCGCATCTGTTTTAGGTATGTTGTCCGCTAAAGGTTTTAAGAAAGGGGGTTCAAATTTTCTACATAGGTCATCTGTGGTCACAATCCTTTTAAGGAAGATGCTCCCAAATAATCAGTGAACAATAGCCTTTAAAGAAGTTTCAGAGAGCAAGAAGAGGCAGAACAGAGAATAGGAGTGAGTCGTGCAAGGAAGAAGGAACTAATAGGTTTAATTTTGGTTCGTTTGAACTAAAAAACGAACCAAATTTTTTCAAACGAATCCAAATTCAAGACTCACTAGCCCAAAGTCCATATGTGGTAAAAAAAAACCTTCCGTGGCCCAAACCTTATTTGCAATCCGCATCCAGCCATTTCTTTTTCAACCTACACGTATGCTCCAGGCCAAACTCACGTAACTAGTCAGAAGATGCGGCCCACAACTGAACGGAAGACAAGTGTCACAATCGCACTCTTGCAGTAGTGAGACAATGATTATGTGACATTTGTTCTAATCCAATGAACAAGTCAACCATGCAAAATTTAGACTGAACGAACAATAGCAGTGTATGCTCGAATCAAGTAAAAGGCCTATCTAAGATGAAAGCAAGTAAAAGGTGTTTGGAATGAGCATGCCACCATGAACCACAAATCGTTTACAAGAATAGCTGAGACATCTAACATGCAGCCACAGGCAACATTCCTCGGCCAATCATGACCGCGACATCTGCCCTTACACAATTTGTCAATATCTCTATCAACCGGCTCTTCATAAACTCAACGTTGTAGGATGAGGCTGACTTTAGGTCTCCCGACACACTTCTAGCTGATCTCAGTATTGAGGAGTCTTTTCCAACCTACTAGGAGCTATTGAAAATCACTTCTCGGTTTGTTAACTCATCAAGTCTTCTCTGTTGGTGTTTATCCTACTTTCTTCGCTTGAAACAATTTCTTCTTTGCATGATGTCATACCACCTGCTTTTACTTGATGTTTTCTTGGTCGGAATAATAACGTTTCAAGTTACTGACGTGGACAACAGGGTTAGTCTGTATCGATAGAAGCAATTGGATCCTATATGATGTCTTCCTAATCTTGTGGATAACTTCGACTAGTCCATAGAATTTTCGCACTAGTCTTTGGTTCTTGTTGCTTTGAACTCAAAGTTGATCTGACCTTAACTTATCATAACTCTCTATTTGCTTTGAAATTATCGTGGTCGACCCTTCTCTACATCCGTCTGGATGGTATTTTTGCGTGAACATGTGTTGCTTTAGTGGTTTGTTTTTGTCTCCCTTCTTCAGTAGAGGTGTTGGCTTGGTGGATTTGCCAAGCATTTGAGTGATCACTGACAAGAGCCTTTGCAGGTCAAATAAACCCGATTGTGAACATGCCATTTTGCTATTTGTAGAATTCAACTAGCTCAGGCTGAGCCGCATGACATCTATTTGTGGTACGCGACATAAAACTAATCTTGTGATTTATCTCTGTTGGTGGGGTTAAACCCAATATCTGACCTTCTTGTTTTGGGTCGTGGTGTTCATGTAGTGGCAATAAAGTTTTTTGTATATTCATCATGGCTAAGATTCTTTCTCAACTGTACTATCGTCATCATTTTCACCCCTCTTGGTTGATGGATGTTTGTCTGAATGATCGTTGGGTTAGACTCCGTTACTACTAGGCATTTTTCTAGGGGCATGTACATGACTTTGTGTTCTAATAGGATGTCAATCCCTGACTATTTGGGCTCTAGAAGGTTGGATATGAAGGCTGACTATTTATAGTAAAAATCTGATAGAGATATATATACTAAATAATTATATATAGTAGGCGGTTACATATAGTGAAGCTATATATAATAAACTGAAATCATATGTATACCCATTAGTCAGTGCTTCCTAGATGTACATTTCTCATTCTCCATATCCTCTCTTTGCATACCAGAAGTCATTAATACAAAACCATTAGTCAATATTTCTTCTTACATTTTCTCTATCACGTTCTTTGTGTTCATTTAGATCAAGTGTGTGCGTTGTTGTGTGATTCTAATAACTGGTATCAGAGCGATGAGAGATTCACCACGATCTGTGAAGATAAAAAGTTCAAAGACTGGAATTGAAAAGTTTGATGGATTCGATATCAGTTTCTAGAAGATGCAGATTGAAGATTATTTGTACGAGAAAGATATTCAGGAACCCATTTTGGGGGTGAAGCTGGATACCATGACCACGGAGGAGTGGAAGCTCAAGGATTGTCACGCCGTAGGGTTAATCTAGTTGACGCTGCCAGGGAACCAAAGAAAGTGCGATTGGAAATGGTCCATACAGACGTTTGGGGACCATCTCCAGTTTTTTCATTTCTAGTACCAAAATTTCATGGATTAGAGGTCTCGCCCTTGCAACGACAACTCTCTGTTTTCGTAAGGCTAGTCAGATATCTCATGACCACTCTTTTCCTCCTCACCATATCTAGACACTATAACGTTGATCCAGTATTGTCTTATATAGTTAACGTTCACTCTTTAACGTCCAAGGACATTTTATAACTACCACGAAAATCAAAACATACAATAAATTCATACAAGTTTTACAACATATCATATACTACTTACTTGGTCGCGGAGAGACGTGTCATCGAGCTGAGTCATAGAGATATACGACTTTATCCTAAGAAAAAATCTATATAATTTAAAATCTGGCGGCTCTGATACCAATCTGTCACAACCCAACTTTTAAGGGTTCAAAACTCAAATAGAAACTAAAATTGAGAGTGAAAACAAATAAAAATAAAAGTAAATTAATATAAAATAAGAAAATGTTGTAAAATTAAAATGAGATTGAGAAAACAACACAACATTGAATATAAAATAAAATAAAATTATAAGAGGTGTTGTTCAAATTTATCCCAACAAAAAAAAAAAAGTGTTTGGGATACAATTACAAAAAATAAAAAAAAAAGTACAAAAAAACTCAAACGCAAACACAGACTAACGCTACATAACAACCCCATCTGTGAGTGCACAACCTTTGAAGGCTCTCTCATCTCACGGTAAGTTCTATTACGAACCCATCCAAAATAATCACACCTGTGACCGCATCTCCTGACTTTAAACTGCTAGTCTAAACATGGTTTCGTAACGAAAGCTTTAGAGATAAATCTATCTTTGCAAAAATATTTTTCTCTTAATTTATAATTAGTCATAATAAGAAATAATTAGGTACAAATTTGGTCTAGAATTCAAAACTTTCAAATCTTACTGTTACTTAACTAGATTCAAATCTAGATTCTTGAACTCCTAGTACCATAAATAAAGTTGGTATCCTCTAATAAAACAGTAATTTCTCTTAAGATCATTAAATTCTTATAGACTCCAGGCTCAATATCATTAATACAATTATGTTTTATCTTGAACACGCCAGACATGAAACTAAAGTGCGTTCAATTTAACTCCATTTTATTGCCATCTTGAATTATGTGTAGGGTATATTCTTGATTTACCTTAAAGTTCTTGTGACATGACAGTTCATATTAGTTAAGGTTTTTGCAAAATCACAAGTTTAAAGACAACAACGATGAACCTAGGTCTATTAGTCAATTCAAAGACAATTTCTTTCTCCATCTTATCGATAATAATAGTTCAACTAAATCCATTTTATACAAAGAAACAAGTTTACGACTCATAAAAACAACTACCTAAATTATGTCCTAAAATTTTGAAAACATAAGTTGTAGTTGATAATTACACAAAAATTTCCTTAAATCCATGAATTCGTGTCAAATTAGTCAATCCTAAAGATTATAACTAGCATATAGTAATTGAAGCTCCACATGAACGTAATTTAAAGTTCCCCTTACCTAACTAAAGTTTATCTCATCTTTAATGAAGCATGAATTGCACTGGAATTCATGAAATGCTTATAGACTCCAACTCTGAGTACTATTAATGCAATCATGTTTCATATGAGTTTGTCATAAATGAAACTAAGGTGCATTCAATACAACTTTATTTTCTTGTCATACGAGGCAAAATAGAAAAATTAAATCAAACAAACTAATGAACTGAACCGAATCAATCCAACCAAAATTGATTAGTTTGTTTCTTTTGTTGGGTTGTTGGTTTATTTGATATACCCTTGTATATTATAAAGATTCAACTTTTCGTTTTATAGCCCTCCAACTACTAAGAGAAAAATATATTTGAGTAGAAGCTAAAAATATTGGGTGTTTAAGAAAAGGCATTTGGTTTAGTGGTATGATTCTCACTTGGGGTGCAAGAGGTTTTGAGTTCAATATTTCTTGAAAGACCCCTATGTCTAAATCTTTTCTTATCTAAGGACTTCATATTCGACATTTTACAATTACCATCATGCTCTTAATACTCATAGTCTTTCTTAACATCCCATCCCAAGGCTTTATTCTCCGAGGACTTCACGTGTTAATACCTAGGCCTAAGGCTTCATACATACGTTTCAAGTGGTATAACAAGGGCATTTGGTCTAGTGCTATGAAAGTTCGATTCTCAAAATTTCCCTTCAAGAGATTGTAGTATGAAAGACATTTACCAAGTTAAGAAATACATTAAAATAACACAAGTGACACATATGTAAACTATGTTATTAATATTTTATTTCTATTACATCTTTCCTTATTTATGAAATAATGAGAGGAGATATTTTTCATTTCACAATTGGTTTAGGATTTTTTAATGTAAGAATCGTGGGGATGTAGCTCAGATGGTAAAGCGCACGCTTCGGATGTGGAAAGTACGGAGATCGATACCTTGCATCTCCAAATGAATCGATCACTAAATATATTATTTATTTTCAATTTTTTCTTATTTAGGACATAATGAGCCAGGATAGTTTTTCATTTTCACTATTACTGATGACGAGATGTTTAGGACTTTGTGACATAAGAATTGTGGGGATATAGCTTAAATGGTAGAGCACTTGCTTTGCATGCAAGAGGTATGGGGATCAATACCCTGCATCTCTAGATTTTCTATATTTTCACTATTATTGATGAGGAATCGTGGGATGTAGCTTATGATGGGAAATTTAGGGTTTTATGATGCAAGAATTGTGGGGATGTAGCTTGAGGAATCGTGGGATGTAGCTTATGATGGGAAATTTAGGGTTTTATGATGCAAGAATTGTGGGGATGTAGCTTGAGGAATTGTGGGGATGTAGCTTGAGGAATTGTGTAGCTTGAGGAATTGTGTAGCTTGAGGAATTGTGGGGATGTAGCTTGAGGAATCGTGGGATGTAGCTTATGATGGGAAGGGGATGTAGCTTTAGGAATCGTGGGATGTAGCTTATGATGGGAAATTTAGGGTTTTATGATGCCTTGAGGAATTGTGGGGATGTAGCTTGAGGAATCGTGGGATGTAGCTTGAGGAATCGTGGGATGTAGCTTGAGGAATCGTGGGATGTAGCTTGAGGAATCGTGGGATGTAGCTTGAGGAATTGTGGGGATGTAGCTTGAGGAATCGTGGGATGTAGCTTGAGGAATCGTGGGATGTAGCTTATGATGGGAAGGGGATGTAGCTTTAGGAATCGTGGGATGTAGCTTATGATGGGAAATTTAGGGTTTTATGATGCAAGAATTGTGGGGATGTAGCTTAGATGGTAGAGCTCATTTAGCAGGTTAGAGGTAAGGGGATATCTCGCATCTCCAAAAGAAACTATTTGTTATTAATATTTTACTTCTATTCAACCTTTCCTTATTTATGACATAATTAGCGGAGATATTTTTTCATTTTCACTAGTATTGATGACGGGACTTTAGGGTTTTTTGATATAAGTATAGTGGGAATGTAGCTTAGATGGTAGATTGCTTGCTTAGCATGCAAGAGGTACGGGGATTGGATCGATACCCCATATCTCCAAAAGAAACTATTCGTTATTACTATTTTATTTCTATTCAATTTTTTCTTATTTATGACATAATGAATAGCGTTATTTTTTTTATTTTCACTATTAATGATGACGAGATGTTTAGGATTTTGTGACGTAAGAATCTTGAGGATATAGCTTAGATGGTAGAGCGTTTGCATCCCATGTGAGAATTACTGGGATCGATACCATGCATCAACAAAGGAAACGATTACTAAATATATTAGTTCTTTTAAATTTTTCCTTATTAATGACATAATGAGCGGGGATAGTTTTTCATTTTCAATATCATTGATGACGGGAAGTTTAGAGTTTTTTGATGTAAAATCGTGGGATTGTAGCATGCGAGAGATACAGGGATCGATACCTCGCATCTCCAAAAGAAACTATTCGTTATTACTATTTTATTTCTATTCAATATTTCCTTATTTATGACATAATGAGTAGTGATATTTTTACTTTCACTATTATTCATGACGAGACGTTTAGGGTTTTGTGACGTAAAAATTGTGGAGATGTAGCTTAGATGGTAGAGCGCTCGCTTTGCATGCAAGTTGTACGGGGATTGATAACCCGCATCTCCAAAAGAAAGTATTTAATTTGTTATTATATTTTTTCATTTTCACAATTATCGATGACACGCATCACCAAACCAAACTATTTGTTATTAATATTTTGATATTTTTTTTTATTTTCACTATTATTGATGATGGGAAATTTACGGTTTATGATGTAAAAAACATGGGGATGTAGCTCAGATGGTAGAGCGCTCGCTTTGCATGTGAGAGGTACGGGGATCGGTACCCCGCACCTCCAAAAAATAAGACTATCTATTATTAAATATATTATTTCTTTTCAATTTTTCCTTATTCATGACATGTTGGGTAGCAATATTTCTTCATTTTCACTATTATTGATGACGGGAAATTCAGGGTTTTGTGATGTAAAAATTGTGGGGATGTAGCTCAGATGGTAGAGCGCTCACTTAGCATGCGAGAGGTATGGAGATCGATGCCCCGCATCTCCAAAAGAGAGAAATTATTTTTTTAAGTATGAGTTAATTTAACATGTTATGTATCCACGAGAGAAAAAGAAAAGATACTTATATAAGGATTATTATATAATTATGGCTATGCCACTTTTATAGATAAAAGAGAGTAATGTCCCACAAGCACATATAGAGAGGATTATTTTATCATTATGGCTATGCCATTTTTATATATAAAAGAGAGTAATGTCCCACAAGCACATATAGAGAAAGGAAAGATGCTTATATAAGGATTATTATATCATTATGGCTATGCCACTTTTATAGATAAAAGAGAGTAATGTCCCACAAGCACATATAGAGAGAGGACTTATTGTAAGTAAAGAAAGCAATCTAGTAGTTATACTGCTACTTGTGAAGAGGGAATTTGATGAATTCCTCAAAAGATAAGAGCTTATAGGATGGTGGTAGCGTCCGATGCATATGACGGAACTTCTTCACAATTGCAATATCTAACCAATTTATATTATTGTCATTTATAGCTTCTATCACAATACTATAAAATTTGGGGTCAAGGCCTATATGGGACTGAAAAGACCATTCACCACACGCTTGTAAATTAAATTATATCTACCACCCCTGAAATTTTCCACGGCAAACCTTCGAACAGCTTGCACTTCTTCATCATTGACATCCCTAATTGGAACTAGATTTTAAGGCAAATCTTCTCCACGAGTCACTTTGGAACACTTTTATAGATAGTTTCAACAAACTTACTTTTCTCGTGAATACTTTAGAGTTCAATAATTTATAGTTGGAGAACGCTATTCAAATTGATATGGTCGAATCTTACAACAAAGTCTAATTGAGCCTCACTCCATTAGGAAATAGGCTCGAATCAAATTCTATAGTTTGGACAATGGTTGCATTGTTTTAGTCAACCAACCGAGACTAGTGTATTACCAATAGTATAAACAAATAATAATTAAATTTATGAGTAGAACTTTGGATGAAGTTTTATTAAATAGGTACTTAAATTATATCTAAAAATAGATAAGATTTTTTTTTTATTTTTTTTATTTTTTATATACAATTAGGATAACAAAACAAACATTCAAGAAGATGTCATTCCTGCCATGTTTTAATTTTTATTCTTTCTTATTTCTCGAAGATTAAAAAAAAAAAAGTTATCATCTCTCAAATATGGTTCGTTATTTGATTATTTTCTCTTGAGTGAATTTTAAGTGAAACACATTCTCTACCCAAGTAATTGCAAGATGGAAGCTTCACACCAAGAGGAATCAAAGTCCCAAGTATCAACGTCCTTAAATGCCAATTTTTATTTTCCATCTCAACATAAATTAAACTTATTTTCGTGAAGATATCTATTTATAAAAGCAAAATATCTCAGAGTCAATAAAATAAAAATGAGATATAGATACGAGACATAAATATGATACCAAATAGATATGATAACTGTAAGGATTAGATTTGATTAAGTTATTTGGATTAGATTTTATCTAGTTATTTGAATTAGATTTGATTTAGTCATTCTTCAATTGGATGAGAGATTTCTCCCGATTCTTCTGATCTTTCCAGTTTTCTTTTTCTGTTCCTAACATTTTGGTATTAGAGTCATGCCCTAAACTAGTTAAAATTAGAAGCAGCAGTCTTCTACGTGTGTCATAATAAAAGTATGTCGATGGAGAGTCCACTTGTGCAGTCTACTGGAGGAAGGAGTCAAGGTCGTGGAAGCTTTAGAGGCAGAGGAAGGGGACGAGGCAGACAAACCTTCAACAAGACAATAGTGGAGCGCTATAACTGTCACAAGCTAGGACATTTTCAATGGGAATGTCAAAGCAATACCAGACGAGGCAGACAAACCTTCACAAGGCCATAGTGGAGTGCTATAACTGTCACAAGCTAGGACATTTTCAATGGAAATGTCAAAGCAATACCAGACGAGCCAGACAAACCTTCAACAAGGCCACAGTGGAGTGCTATAACTGTCACAAGCTAGGACATTTTCAATGGGAATGTCAAAGCAAGGAGAAGGAGACAAACTATGCAGAGAGTCAAGAAGAGATGTCGCTGAGGCTTACGTGAATATGCATAAGGCCAATAGAGAAGATATGTGGTTCCTTGACTCGGGATGTAGCAATCATATGTGTGGGAAGAAGGGAATATTTTTCAGATTTTGATGGAAGTTTCAGAGATTCAGTGAAGCTGGGCAACAACTCAAGCATGGTTGTAACTGGAAAGGGTAATGTACGGCTGGAAGTGAATGGAATCATAATGATAATCACAGGAGTGTTCTATGTGCCAGACCTGAGGAACAATTTGTTGAGTATTGAAAAATTGCAAGCAAAGGCGTTACCTTTTTGTTTCAAAATGGAACATGCAAGGTGTTTCATCCTGAGAGAGGCTTAATCATGGAGACAAAGATGTCTTTGAATCGAATGTTCGTATTGCATGCTATATCTCAGCCTGTAGCAACCGTTCAAACTCAATTGAAACTTATGGGGAAAAGTGGTTCAAGGTCTCTGTCGTACACTCACCGCTCCAATTCCTATCGCCATAGTCAGAGAAGCAGAAGGGACCCAAGTTCTTCCCCCTATCATTCCACTACCAATTCCAGGAGAAACAGCCGTTCAACTTCCCTCAGCCGCCAATGCAGAAGTAGGACTTCCTCGTTATCTCCTTTCCCCAAATCGTTCAGTTCCAGTCCTAGTCGTGCATCCACTGATCGGAATCATTCCATAGAGAAGCTTAAGAAAGAGGAAGAAAAGAAGAAAAGGCGTGAAACAGAGTTGAAGAAGTTAGAAGACGATGCAGCTAGGAGGATGGAAGAACTAATTTAGAAGAATGTTGAAGAAAGGCTAAACTCTGAAGAGACTAAATTAGAAATACATAGGCGAATAGAGAAAGGTCGCACGAAGTTGTTTGATGATGTTGATGTGCATCTTGAGAAAGAGAAAGACGCCGCTCTTACTACTACAAGACAAAAAGAAGAACAAGCACGAAAAGAGAGAGAAGAGCTAGATAAAATGCTGGAAGAGAATAGAAGAAGGGTAGAAAAAGCACAGCGACGATTAGTTCTGGAGCTGCAGCGGAAGGAAGAAGAATAATATTGTGAGCTCGAGTAGATTCAGAGACAAAAAGAGGAGGCAGCTCAGAGAACTAAGGTAGATGATAAGAGTTTGAGTTATGTTTTGCTGGAAGTTAGTGAAGAGTCAAAAGCTTACAGACTCTATGATATAGAAACGGCAGATGAAAATAAGGATATAGAAGCAGCAGATGAAAATAAGGATATAGAAGCGGCAGATGAAAATAAGGATATAGACGCGGCAGATGAAAATACTGCAGAGGAAAATATTTCATCTGGCTCTTTGGCTGAAGCGACCTCTCCTAGCTCGAATAAGGCAAGGAATAAGAGACCACCAGTCTGGATGAGAGACTATGCAATAGGAGAAGTTTTTTTTTGTAAAGAAGATGATGAAGCTCAGCCATGTTTACCCTTACTGCAAACTTTGTAAACTTTAGAGAAGTATTGAAGAGTGAGAAATGGAGGCAAGCCAGCGATCTAGAGCCATAAACAGAAATGGCACATGGTTATTGATGAAGTTACCTGGTGGAAGTTTGGTATGAGGTCGTAGATATAAACTGATTACTATTCCTGTTCAGTTTAAGGGAGGGATTGTTAGGATTAGATTTTATTGAGTTATTTGGATTAGATTTGATCTAGTTATTTGAATTAGATTTGATTTAGTCATTCTTCAATTCGATGAGAGATTTCTCCCAATTCTTCATGATCTTACCGTTTTCTTTTTCTGTTACTAACAGTAACATGTCATTCTTAAAAAACTAGGACACCGATATGACAATGATACATTAATTAAAAAGAATTATTTCAAAAAAATTATCAATTTTATATTAGAAATAAATTCATATAAATAAGTTTATATATTTGTATACTTAAATAAAAGCTTAATGTATGTTTTACTCTCAAAATATATTCAAAGTCAAGTGTCTGATACGATGGATTATAAATTTGTAATGTATCCATTGTATTAACAAGTGTTCAGTACATGCCCAACACGTGTCAGATTAGTGAAAGTAAGTTATTCTCATGCTCTCTTTACACCTATTTAAAGTAGTTTGAAAACTAGATATTATAATTGACTAACTACAACTTCAATTTTGTGCTTTAAGGATGGTTTTGACCCAAGAGAAATAAAATCCCTAATTTAGTACATGGTAGCAAAGATGGACATGAGAATGAGTTATTCTCATGTGGAAAGAGATTTAACCTTAAGTCATATCTCATATCCTCTCTTAACCAATTATTTAGTTTTATTTAGTATGTTTTTGAAAGATAGGTCCATCAATAGCAAATAAATAAATAAATAGAATAGATTAAATTAGCCAAAAGTAATGACTAACATAATTTTAAAAAAATGTAACAAACACACCGAAGTAAGATTAGGAACACAAGTAAAAATAGACATTTCAAGACCTTAATCGTTCAATTTTCCCATGAAATCTAATACTACAGCATCATAAAATTTAGAGAAATGATTGAAATTGATGTCATGTTCATATAGGTTGACTTTAATACAAAAGAAAAATCGAACTTTCTTAAGGATAAATTGGGGACACCAGCATAAGCTAATCAGGTAGGTGGCCTTACCATGCGTATGGTTATATTTGATGTTGACTGTGCTCGTGGTTCTGCAAGTGTCATATATATTGATATGTGTGAAATGTTTGTGAATCGATATGCTTATGATATGTTATAATATGTGAATTGTATGAAATACTTACGGTACCATGTGTTCAATGGTATATTTGAGATAGGATACGAGAAGGATGCACTAAACGTAATGTAACGATAGGAGTAAGACATGTTCATGAAACGTTATGGTTTGGTTACATATCGAAGTGCTATGGGTATGACAGATTGATAACAACGATATGGTCACGATGGATTCATAAAACAATACGACTAGGTTATGGGTAGAAAGGGATAGGATTATGATAGATTGATAGAACGATAGCGTTAGGATACGTTCCTGTAATTGACATCCTTAATTGAAATTAGAATTGAACTTTTTTGTCATTGACATCCTTAAGCAGAGAGTTTATTTGACTAATGAATTGATTTTTTTGGGTAGTAGAGATATCCCTTATAAATCAAGACTTAGTATTATTTTGAAGACACTCATCAAGACATTTGTAAATGTGCCTGATATCTTGAAGGATATAAGACACGTAATTGAGAGAACCTAAATTTTTTTTGAAGTTTGCTTTTCTAGGATACGTCATCACGAAAGTTTGAGACAAAGACCATTGGATAGGTTTTAATAAGGCTCAAATAAATTTAAAATCCAAGAAAACGTATCTGAGTTTGATATTATTTGATTTTGGGTATGGACACTGTTGGGTTTTATGTCCTAAAACTCATAGTTTGTAAACAAAGATATATTCTATTTTCAATAAAGTTATTATTGATGTTTATTCAGTAAAAAATTGTTATTGAATAAAGTGAACTTTACGATCGTTAATCTAAATCCAATAAACTAAGAACACTCTGGCTATAGTATGATTACTTGAACTATATGTAGAGACATAAGAGTGGATCAAGTTCAAGTATATAGTCAAAATGATCTATAGTATAAGGATAAGGCTGAGTACCTTATTCTGGGGACACTATGGATGCGGCCCACTTTTGTATATGATATAAACAATGTGATCACTAAATTGTGCATGTGGAGACATGTGAGTGGGGGCGTCCTATGCAATGAGTATTGCATAAGATCGGACCATGAAGAAAACCACTCTCACTTTATAAAGTCGTTTACTGTTGAGACTGATTTTCTTTTCATTCGATAACCTAGGTAACTCGGTTTTAATCCTGAGCTAACCATGAACTCCTGTTTATTCGGAATTATCCTTAGATTTGCATGGGTGAGAGTGGCTCTAGTTCGCCGACTCAACAGGCCTCCCATTTCAGGGGTAAGACTGGGTGAATGGCTGGGGACGTGGGGTGCAAGACGGAATTCACTCCTACCCACTTTTAGGGATAGAAGAAAGGTAGTTCCCTTAAGCACTGACTCCAGGTCTTGAACAAGGGGCCCCACCCTCTCATTGGCCTGAGAGGGATTCGGTTTACTGGTTGGACCACAAACCAATTGTTTATTAGAGGAGCAGTGAGACATAAGGATCAAGAAGTAACTTCAGGGGTAAAACGGTAAATTGACCCAGCTCTAGTTACGAACAACCTGTGAAGGATCGACTTACTAATCATGGTTATATCAGATGGACAGAAATATATCTATAGTGAGGGGAGTGCAACTACTAGGCTATAGTGGAGTGTCCTAGTAGTTAACGAATGTTGGTTAACCAGGTTAATGAGTTTAATCGGTTAATCTTGAATCGTTGGAGCCCATGATCTATAGGTCCATTAGGTCCCTCTGCTAGCTCATATCGGACTAAACCATAGAACAGTGTGACGAGTGAGTTCGAAGTGTTCGAATTCAAATTAGGGAATATGCGTTACATATATACGATATATTTAACCGCAATTTTGTTTTATTTACGAATTAAACGAAAAGAGAGAATCTGAGATATTTAAATAAGATTTAAATATCTTAATCAATTATGTGTCAGAATTGATTGGGATTGGCATTTGAATTAATATTAAATATTAATTAAATAGTTTAATTAATCCTTTAATGTTATTTTAATTTGAAATTCATTATTCAAATTAATTGTTGAATTAAAATGAAGAAAGTCAAAATGTTGACTTTCATCTAATGGAAAAATCCATGATAGTGGAATTTTGAGGTGTCAAAATTTGGTTAACTCAAACATGCATGCTTGCCACATAATTCCAAACATTTGAGTGGAATTTTAAGTGTCAAAATTTGGTGATCTCAAAGTTTGCATGAACATGCAAACTTGACTCTTTAAATAGAGTGATCATGATACTTTGAATGGATTCTTCATCTTGATGAAAAATCTCTCAAAAACACTATCTTCCATCCTTACAAAATCCCTCCCAAGTCTAGTCACTCACCGGATTCCACAATCCCGTTCTAAGGCCGGAGAATAGTGGAGAAGACACTAGTGGTGGTTCGAAACCGGTTCGTGAGGCAAAAGGAGTTTGAACTACAAAAGGTTAGTATTTAAACTCATTAAGTTTTAATACTTATGAACATGCTAGTCATTTACAATAATTGATGTTCTAAAAGTGCCTAAGATCCAAATTGCTTCCGCGTGTGTTATAGTAACACTACCAGACACAACTAGCTGATTTCTTTTGATTACATTAATGAATGTATGTAGATGTTTAAAGTGTTGATCTTAATGGTTTTAGAAAATATCAACACATCATCGATATAAACTATCGAATTTTTTTGAAAGGATTGAACATATCATTCATAATCTTCTGAAATTCGGATGGAGCGTTATTTAGCCTAAATGGCATGAGGTTCCTCTCATATTTTCTAAATTGGACATTAAATGCTATTTTATATTTGTCCTTTTAGGAAACTAGAATTTTCCAAAATCCCAATTTCATGTCGAATTTTATAAAAACATTTGACTCTAAATTCTTTTTATCAAATCATTTTTGTTTTGGATTGGATATCTTATTTATTCTAAAACCTTATTCAAAGGTTTGTAATTAATTACCAGTATCAGAATTTCTGGTTTCTTTTCACCATGTTGTTAACCTAAAATGCGAGACATGACCACATGCTCTTTGAAGACCTTATCAGCTTCCTCTGCAAAATATCACTTAAAATGTCACAGTATTTAGTGTTCGATGTGACTTAACCCTAGGGTTCTATTTAAAGTGAACTTGTGATAATTTTTGTCAAATTATATATTTCAATACCTAATACATTAAGATATAATATCTTATTTCAATAATATTAAAATGTCGTAGAATATCATAATATATGTTTAATTAATATGAATCTCATTCAAATTTCAAATATATATTTTTATTTAATGTTTATGATACACATCAATTATTTTAATATTTAACATATCAAATACGTTAATATGTTTTGATATTATACTTCAAGACTATAGGAACTTGCTCAGAGGACCTGAGAGTTACATTGGCCTACAATGCATCTCATGGACGATGCAAAACTATGGTGGCGCTTGGAGGTGAATTGTATAAAAAACTGGTCATGCACCAAAAAATCATGGGAAGACCATTGATGGAATTGAAGCAATCGACGCTCCCCTGTATGGGTTTCCAATCAAAGACCTAATGTTTGATGTTGACTCTTTTGAAGAAAGAGCCACATGATCAAACAACAAGAATTGGGGCGGTATCTCTAAGAACTCTATCACACACATAAAAAAAATATGTCGAAGAGTTAGACATTACACAGAAGATCTAGCTTTCATCGAGGAGACCCGACTTCGATTCTCGAAAATGAAATTTTATTTTCTTATTTCGTTTATTTTATAGTTTCATCTTTTGTCACCAATTATATTTAAACTTTACCTAGGTTTGAGAAGCACTCTAATGGATAAGTTCAATAGTATCTTAAATTCAAAAGACTTTTATGAACTTGGTTTGAGAGGCACTATAATGGTCAAGTTCAATAGTATCTTAGATTAAAAAGACTGTTATGAACTTTGAACCTTTAATAGTATTATGTCATAGATATTTGGTTCAATTTCAACAAGTGAGGTTGAGGTTATTCAAATGGTTAATGTGATAATCCGATCATTTTGAAGGTCTCTTTTGTTGGACGCCATCATGGCTGAGATGACTGAGATGAGCACCAGAGTGAGTTTGATAAGGAGGGTCGTAGAGAACCACACCCCGAGCCAAGCTCATGTTGGGCTTAACAAACTAAAAATCCAAAAACACAAACCCTTAAATGGGAACCAGGATGCTAAGGAATTAAAAAACTTTATTTTTGACGTAGAACAATACTTGAAGGTTACAGGAACTTGCTCATAGAACCTAAGAGTTACGTTGGCCACAATGCATCTCATGGACGGTGGCGCTCGAAGGTGGATGATATAAAAAATGGGTCATGCACCATAAACTCATGGGAAGACCGTTGATGGAATCGGTTCAATCGACGCTCCCCTTGATGGGTTGCCAATTAAAGACCTAACGTTTGATGTTGACTCTTTTGAAGAAAAAGCCACACGATCGAACACCTCGAAATGTCGCGGTAGCTCTAAGAACTCTATCATACGACTTGAGAGTTGAGGGCTACAGGAACTTTCTCATACGATCTGAGAGTTACGTTAGCCGCAATGCATCTCATGGACGATGCAAAACTATGGTAGTTCTCGAAGGTGAATGGTATAAAAAATTGGTCATGAACCATAAACTCATGGGAAGATCATTGATGGAATCGATGCAATCGACACTCCCCTGGATGGGTTGCCAATCAAAGACCTAACATTTTATATTGACTCTTTTGAAGAAAGAGCCACACAATCGAACAGCTTGAAACGTCGCGGTAGCCCTGAGAACTCTAACACACACAGGGAAGGGCGTGTCGAAGAGTTAGACATTAAGCAAAAGATCATGCTAAAACTCTTCAGCGATCTGACAAAAGACTTCAGGACATCTACACCAAAAATCCATTGTTGTCCAGCGGTAAGGATATCTGGCTTTCACCCAGGAGACCCGGGTTTGATTCCCGGCAATGGAATATTATTTTCTTATTTCATTTTATTTTACAGTTTCTATCTTAGACTAAAAAGACTTTTATGAACTTGGTACCTTTGTTAGAAGTTATGTTATAGATATTTTGTTTAATTTTAAATGGTTAATGCGATAATCCAGTCGTTTTCGAGGTCTCTTTTGTTGAACGACATCATGGTTGAGATGAGCAGGTAATTCAAATGGTTAATGCGATAATCCAGTCATTTTCGAGGTCTCTCTTGTTGAACGACGTCATTGTTGAGATGAGCATGTGATTCAAATGGTTAATGCGATAATCCAGTCGTTTTCGAGGTCTCTCTTGTTGAACGACATCATGGTTGATGAGCACCCGAGTGAGTTTGACAAGTTGGGCGGTAGAGAACCACACCTCAAGCCACATTCATGTGGGCTTAACAAACTTAAAATTGAAGAACACAACCCCTTAAATGGAAACCGGGATGCTAAGGAATTAAAAAGCTTTATTTTTGACGTAGAAAAATACTTGAAGGTTACTTGAACTTACTCATAGGACCTAAGAGTTACGTTGGTCGCAATGCATCTCATGGACGATGCAAAACTATGGTGGCGCTCGATGGTGGATGGTATAAAAAATGGGTCATGCACCATAAACTCATGGGAAGACTGTTGATAGAATCGATGCAATCGACGCTCCTTCTTATACAAAATTTGGATCAACCAAGAGATAAAGCTAGAATTAGATTATGGAACCTTTTTCTAAATCGAGTCACTCCACAATCGAACTTCATCGAGGCTTGATTGAATGACTCAGATGCAATCTACCACAAGAATTGCATAAAACTTAGAAATGACAAAGATATGCTCGAATTTCTACACGAGGGATCATCTCAACTTGAGAGATCAATTTCATTGATCACAAATATGCTTTTACATAATAATGTGTGGGTATTTATAGTCTCCCCACAAAAGAAGTTAGTGGCCGTGATTTAATCTCGATCCCTTTAGATCTCCACAGAAGACGAAGTCAATTTGAGCATTACAAACTTTATGAAATTAAAACAAGAAATAAAGTTTTCTAACCACTCATGAAATGATGCTTGCAACTTCATCCGCTACTTCAACCATGCAAATATTTACTTTTGAACTCCAAATGGTCTTGACTCAAACGAATCAGCTTGTCACACATGAAATGATGGTTGAACCTAGCCTATCCAATTTTGTAGATGAAGTATGAATGCTTGTTGAATCTTCTTGGCCTTGGGTTGTGTAATAGGTCTGGTTGGAACACCGTGATTCTTATCATCATCCCCCTATTCAAAAGGATTTTTCCTCGAATCAGAAAAATCATCACCTACATCAAAAGGACTCAACTCAGCAACATTGAAAGTAGAATGTACACTGTGATTCTTATCATCATCCCCCTCTTTAGGATTCGTCCTCGAATAAGAAAAATCATCACCTACATCAGAAGGACTCAACTTAGCAACATTGAAAGTAGAATGTATTGACAATTCTAAGGGAAGATTAATTTTATTGTTCCATGCAATAAAATGAGTCATTTTACTAAATGTCTTATAGAGCATTTATAGTCAAATAAAGAATTAGGAATCCACGCTATCTACAAACGCACTCCCAATTGAGCTATCCACGCTAACGTTAAAATGAAAATTCATCAGTAAAATTATTTACGCTAACTCATTGAAATTTTAAAAAGAAATCATCTCTAAATTTAGATAAGATAGTAAGTTATATTACTTGAATCAGGTGTGGTGAAGGTCGAACAACAACCTGACCTTCAAATCTTCAATATTAAGCTCTCCCAACTAAGCTATCCCCTATAACATTGAAAATGAAAATTCCGAAATTTTAAAAAGAAATAATCACTAAATTTAGATTAAATAGTCAAGTAATTTTAAAAAGAAATAATCACTAATTTTAGATTGAATATTTAGGTTATGCAAGTTAGTCAACTTGAATTAGGTGCGGGTGAACGTGGATCAAACACGTGACTTTTAGATCTTTAGTGATGCTCTCACGTGACTTTCAGATCTTCAGTGACGCCCTCCAAACTGAGCTATCCCCACTAACATTAAAAATAAAAATTCATCGGTTAAGATATTTTCACTACTTCATTGAGATTTTAAAAAGAAATAATCACTAATTTTAGATTGAATAGCAAGGTTATACAACTTAGTCAACTTGAATCAGGTGCAGGATCAAACACGTGACCTAATTACTAATTTTAGATTGAATATTTAGGTTATGCAAGTTAGTCAACTTGAATTAGGTGCGGTGAACGTGGATCAACCACGTGACTTTCAGATCTTTAGTGATGCTCTCACTTGACTTTCAGATCTTCAGTGACGCCCTCCAAACTGAGCTATCCCCACTAACATTAAAAATAAAAATTCATCGGTTAAGATATTTTCACTACTCCATTGAGATTTTAAATAGAAATAATCACTAATTTTAGATTGAATAGCGAGGTTATGCAACTTAGTCAACTTGAATGAGGTGCAGTGAACGTGGATCAAACACGTGACCTTGAGATCTTTAGTGACGCTCTCCCAACGAAGCTATCCCGGCTAACATTAAAAATGAAAACTCATTAGTAAAGTATTTAGCTAATTCATTGATATTTTAAAAGGAAATAATCACTAATTTTAAATTGAATAGTCATGAGTGAAGTTATGTGACTTAACTCAGGTGCGGTGAGCGTGGATCGAACACGTGACCTTCCCATTTTCAGTCTGACACTCTCAAAACTATGTTATCTTCGCAAATATTTGAAAAAAAAAATCATAAGTAAAGGTATTTCCGCAAATTCATTATATTTTAAAAACAAATAATCACTCATTTTAGATTGAATAAAGTTATGCAACTTAATGAACTTATGCAACGTAAACCAAGTGCGGTGAACGTGGATTAACCATGTAACCTTCAGATATTAAGTCCGAACTAAGCTATCCCCGCTAACACTAAAAATCAAAATTCATGTGTAAAGGTATTTCTGCTAATTCATTATTCGTTGAAATTTTAAAAATAAATAATAACTAGTTTATTTTTTATGCAACGTAAACCAAGTGTGGTGAATGTAGATTAAACATGTAACCTTCAGATATTCAGTCCGAACTAAGCTATCCTCGCTAACATTAAAAATCAAAATTCATGTGTAAAGGTATTTCCGCTAATTCATTATTCATTGAAATTTTAAAAATAAATAATAACTAGTTTATTTTTTATTGAATAGTCAGCTTATGCAAATGGAAACAGGTGCAGTGAACGTGGAGATTAAACATGCGACTGCAAATGGAAACAGGTGCAGTGAACGTGGAGATTAAACATGCGACTAGTTTGACACTCTCCCAACTGATCTATCCCCGCTAACATTAAAAATAAAAATTCATAAAACTATAAGGTGCAATGGATGCAAATTGAACACAAGACCTTCTAATACTCAATTAGATGCTCTCCCAACTAAGCCATCCTAGATAACATAAAAAATAAATAATCACATGTTTTAGATTGAATAGTAAAGATATGCAACTTAGTCAACTTATGCCAGTTGGATAAAAAACGTGACAGATCTTCTGCTAATTCATTGAGATTTTAAAAAGAAATAATCGATCTTCTGCTAATTCATTGAGATTGAGATTTTAAAAAGAAATAATCGCTAATGTAGTGAACGTGGATCAAACGTTACCTTTAAATCTTCCTTCTACTAATTCATTGAGATTGAGATTTTAAAAAGAAATAATCGCTAATGCAGTGAACGTGGATCAAACGTTACCTTTAAATCTTCAATATGACGCTCTCCCTGAGCTATCCACGCTAATATTAAAATTAAAAATTCAAAAAGAAATAATCGCTAATGCAGTGAACGTTGATCAAA
This sequence comes from Cucurbita pepo subsp. pepo, assembly GCF_057944985.1. Taxonomy (NCBI): domain Eukaryota; kingdom Viridiplantae; phylum Streptophyta; class Magnoliopsida; order Cucurbitales; family Cucurbitaceae; genus Cucurbita; species Cucurbita pepo. The sequence goes on from NC_141807.1 coordinate 11,682,425, forward strand.
CGTTACCATTAAATCTTCAATATGACGCTCTCCCTGAGCTATCCACGCTAATATTAAAATTAAAAATTCAAAAAGAAATAATCGCTAATGCAGTGAACGTGGATCAAACGTTACCTTTAAATCTTCAATATGACGCTCTCCCTGAGCTATCCACGCTAATAATCGCTAATGCAGTGAACGTGGATCAAACGTTACCTTTAAATCTTCAATATGACGCTCTCCCTGAGCTATCCACGCTAATATTAAAATTAAAAATATAACAATTGTATACAAATAATAATTAAATTTATGAGTAGAAGTTTGGATAGAGTTTTATTAAATAGGTACTTCAATTATATATAAAAATATATAAGATTTTTATTTTTTTATTTTTTTTATATACATTTAGGAGAACAAAACAAAGATTCAAGAAGATGTCATTCCTGCCATGTTTTAATTTTTATTCTTTCTTATTTCTCGAAGATTAAAAAAAAAAAAAGTTATCCTCTCTCAAATATGGTTCGTTATTTGATTATTTTCTCTTGAGTGAATTTTAAGTGAAACACATTCTCTACCCAAGTAATTGCAAGATGCAAGCTTCACACCAAGAGGAATCAAAGTCCCAAGTATCAACGTCCTTAAGTGTCAATTTTTATTCTCCATCTCAACATAAATTAAACTTATTTTTGTGAAGATATCTATTTATAAAAGCAAAATATCTCAAAGTCACAAAAAAAAAAAGAGATATAGATACGAGACATAAATATTATACCAAATAGATATGATAACTGTAAGGATTAGATTTGATCGAGTTATTTGGATTAGATTTTATCTAGTTATTTGAATTAGATTTGATTTAGCATTCTTCAATTGGATGAGAGATTTCTCCTGATTCTTCTGATCTTTCCAGTTTTCTTTTTTTGTGACTAACATTTTCGTATCAGAGTCATGCCCTAAACTAGTTAAAACTAAAAGCAGAAGTCTTCTACGTGTGTCATAATAAAAGTATGTCGATGGAGAGTCCACTTGTGCAGTCTGCTGGAGGAAGGAGACAAGGTCGTGGAAGCTTTAGAGGCAGAGGAAGGGGACGAGGCAGACAAACCTTCAACAAGGCCAAAGTGGAGTGCTATAACTGTCACAAGCTAGGACATTTTCAATGGGAATGTCAAAGCAATACCACACGAGGCAGACAAACCTTCAACAAGGCCATAGTGGAGTGCTCTAACTGTCACAAGCTAGGACATTTTCAATGGGAATGTCAAAGCAAGGAGAAGGAGACAAACTATGCAGAGAGTCAAGAAGAGATGTCGCTGAGGCTTACGTGAATATGAATAAGGCCAATAGAGAAGATATGTGGTTCCTTGACTCGGGATGTAGCAATCATAAGTGTGGGAAGAAGGAATATTTTTCAGATTTTGATGGAAGTTTCAGAGATTCAGTGAAGCTGGGCAACAACTCAAGCATGGTTGTAACTGGAAACGGTAATGTACTGCTGGAAGTGAATGGAATGATAATGATAATCACAGGAGTGTTCTATGTGCCAGACCTGAGGAACAATTTGTTGAGTATTGGTAAATTGCAAGCAAAGGCGTTACCTTTTTTTTCAAAATGGAACATGCAAGGTGTTTCATCCTGAGAGAGGCTTAATCATGGAGACAAAGATGTCTTTGAATCGAATGTTCGTATTGCATGCTATATCTCAGCCTGTAGCAGCCGTTCAAACTCAATTGAAACTTATGGGGAAAAGTGGTTCAAGGTCTCTGTCGTACACTCACCGCTCCAATTCCTATCGCCATAGTCAGAGAAGCAGAAGAGACCCAAGTTCTTCCCCCTATCATTCCACTACCAATTCCAGGAGAAGCAGTCGTTCAAGTTTCCTCAGCCGCCAACGCAAAAGTAGGTCTTCCTCGTTATCTCCATTCCCCAAATCGTCCAATTCCAGTCCTAGTCGTGCATCCACTGATCGGAATCATTCCATAGAGAAGCTTAAGAAAGAGGAAGAAGAGAAGAAAAGGCGTGAAACAGAGTTGAAGAAGTTAGAAGAAGATGCAACTAGGAGGATGGAAGAACTAATTCAGAAGAATGTTGAAGAAAGGCTAAACTCTAAAGAGACTAAATTAGAAATACAGAGGCGAATAGAGGATGGTCGCACGAAGTTGTTTGATGATGTTGATGTGCAGCTTGAGAAAGAGAAAGAAGCCGCTCTTACTGCTACAAGACAAAAAGAAGAACAAGCACGAAAAGAGAGAGAAGAGCTAGATAAAATGCTGGAAGAAGAACAATATTGTGAGCTCGAGTTGATTCAGAGATAAAAAGAGGAGGCAGCTCTGAGAACTAAGCTAGATGATAAGAGTTTGAGTTAAGTTTTGCTGGGAGTTAGTGAAGAGTCAAAAGCTTACAGACTCTATGATATAGAAACGGCAGATGAAAATAAGGATATAGAAGCGGCAGATGAAAATAATTATATAGAAGCGGCAGATGAAAATATTGCAGAGGAAAATATTTCATCTGGCTCTTTGGCTGAAGCAAGCTCTCCTAGCTCAAATAAGGCAAGGAATAAGAGACCACCAGTCCGGATGAGAGACTATGCAATAGGAGAAGTTTTTTTTTTTGTAAAGAAGATGATGAAGCTCTGCCATGTTTACCCCTACTGAACCTGCAAACTTTGTAAACTTTAGAGAAGTATTGAAGAGTGAGAAATGGAGGCAAGCCAGGGATCTGGAGCAATAAACAGAAATGGCACATGGGAATTGATGAAGTTACCTGGTGGAAGTTTGGTATGAGGTCGTAGATATAAACTGATTACTATTCGTGTTCAGTTTAAGGGAGGGATTGTTAGGATTAGATTTGATTGAGTTATTTGGATTAGATTTTATCTAGTTATTTGAATTAGATTTGATTTAGTCATTCTTCAATTGGATGAGAGATTTCTCCCATTTCTTCTGATCTTATCGTTTTCTTTTTCTGTTACTAACACTAATATGTCATTCTTAAAAAACTAGGATACCAATGTGACAATGATACATTAATTAAAAAGAATTATTTCAAAAAATTTATCAATTTTATATTAGAAATAAATTCATATAAATAAGTTTATATATTTGTATACTTAAAAAAAAAGTTTAATGTATGTTTCACTCTCAAAATATATTCAAAGTCAAGTGTCTGATGCGATGGATTATAAATTTGTAATGTATCCATTGTATTAACAAGTGTTCAGTACATGCCCAACAAGTGTTCAGTATTTAAAGTAGTTTGAAAACTAGCACGTCAAATATTATAATTGACTAACTACAACTTCAATTTTGTGCTTTAAGGATGGTTTTGACCCAAGAGAAATAAAATCCTTAATTTAAAATCCTTAATTTAGTACATGGTAGCAAAGATGGACATGAGAATGAGTTATTCTCATATGGAAAGAGATTTAACCTTAAGTTATATTTCATATCCTCTCGTAACCCATTATTTAGTTTGATTTAGTATAAATTAGAAAGATAGGTCCATCAATAGCAAAAAAATAAAATAAAATAAAATAAATAGAATAGATTAAATTAGCCACTAACATAATTAAAAAAAAAAAAAAAAAAATCAATTGATTAAATTGGCTAATTGCTAACCTAATTAAAAAAGAATGTAACAAACACACGTAAATAAGATTAGGAACACAAGTAAAAAATAAATAAATAAATAAATAAATAAAAAAACTCATACAGCCAAAAAATCAAGATTTGGAAAGTGTTAAACAGTTTTGATATATAGACATTTCAAGACCTTACTCGTGCAATTTTCCCATGAAATCTAACACTAGAGCATCATAAAATTTAGAGAAATGATTGAAATTGATGTCATGTTCATATAGGCTGACTTTAATACAAAAGACAAATCGAACTTTCGGTATGTGAATTGTATGATAATACTTACGGTACCATGTGTTCAATGGTATATTTGAGATAGGATGCGAGAAGGATGCACTAAATGTAATGTAACGATAGGAGTAAGACATGTTCATGAAATGGTATGGTTTGGTTACGTATCGAAGTGTTATGGGTATGACAGATCGATAACAACGATATGGTCACGATGGATTCATAAAACAATACGATTAGGTTATGGGTAGAAAGGGATAGGATTATGATAGATTGATAGAACGATAGCGTTAGGATACGTTCCTGTAACGTTAAGACTAAGGTACGTTCAGGTAACGACACAACTATGATATGTCTAAGGACGTTAAGGCTATGATAAATTAGGGAAGGATATAATCATGAAGTTTTTACGACATGATATGATTATGATACGACATGTGAAGGACGGATATATATCCAACAAGTGTCTAAGAGGGACGTGAGAATAAATTATTCTCGAGCTTTCTTTACATCGGTCAAAGAGTATTTGATAAGTTATCAAAATGAAGGGTTTTCTCTTTTCTTCTTCCTTCTTTCTCCCTTTTCACGTTTATTTATTTATTTTTTAAATAAAAAAAAGTTTAATGTGAGAATGAAGAAGTTAGAAAGGAGAAAGAAATGAATGTAATAAAACTTTTCAGTCGGTAGGAATGGAAATGGTGAATGGGTTCTTGACGATAGTCGACCGCTATACTCTTGTTTTGGATGTAAGTGATGATTATCATTAATATGAGTTGTGTCAATACCACACCGTTATCAAGAGGAAGTAAAGTAGAGTAGAATAGATCAAGCGATCCATTTGTTGAGAGTACTGTAAGAGGCACACAATTAAGAATGTTGGATATAACTACTCTTTCACATCTGAGGGATAAGTCTCAAAGATCCAACTACAATATCAAAGAAACTTCGAGTGGTAGCGATTGCTTGCATTGGTGTCTCCGTGGTATCCCAGACACATGTAACATGATTATTTGTAGCCTCTGGTGAAGATGATCACTCCAAGGTGGGTTTGTTAGTGATGATGCAATTATATACTCAGGGTTTTATATCAATGGTTCCATTTATATCTATAACTTAAATTTGTGGTGTATTTTTTGGAAATTCAACAATAATCATCGGTTATTTGGTTACCATTCTAAAGAAATTCAACTTTCGACCTTTTGTGAATGTTCAAAGCTACTTGCAAAGTACTGTTGATTATGATCCATAATACTCACCGACTCGAAATTGAGGTTTGTTCATGTTTGAAAATGTGACAAACCAAAAGACAAGATGCTAATTAATATTGTTTGTGATTGTTGTTGTGAATTCTTCATCTTTGAATACATATTTTGGTTGGCTCATGAATTTTTCCATCTTTTAAAAATATTATTTTTTTAGTTCGTGCCTAATTTCGCTATTGAATCACAATATTGCAATATTTTAAGTTACTTTTAAGATTAAAGGTCCATGAATAAAGTAATTACGGCAAGTTCTTTTTATGCATCTTATTTTGATCTAGCACATAAATGCTTCCTAATTATTTTATTTATTTTTTTATGAATTAGGTTATGAAGATCATTTGAATTATAAACGCTTTAATTCAAACAATATTTAATAACTAATCATTTTAATATTTATACTCAAATATACTAACAAGTACTAGTAACACTAGTCTCAATGACTTAAAGAATACAACTATTATCTCGAACTATAAAGAATTTAATTCCAACCTATTCTAATGGACAAACGCTTTATTAGACTCTATTGTAAGATTTCACTTCATCAATTTAAGTAGCGTTCAACTACAACTATAAATATCAAATTCTTAAGTATTCATGAACAAAATCGGCCTAACAATGTCTCTTGAAACTATTTACCAAAGGTGTTAGAATGAGCCGTGTGGAAGGGTTGCCTTTAGATGCTTTAGTACCAATTAAGGATGTCAATATCCTAGTAGTGCAGAATGCAGGAAGGTTCGTAATTGAAAAGAATAACGAGAATAGTGGACATCGTTTCATCTACAAGCGTGTGGTGAACGGTCTGGTTGGTATGACTAGAGAACGTCGTCCTCATAGAATTTATATTATTGTGATAGAAGTTATAAATAACAATGATATTCCTTGGTCTTTTATTACAAAGGTGCAGAACTTTTAAAGAAGTTCTCGAGTTCCTTATCCCCAAGTAGCAATACAACTACTAGAATGCTATCTCTACTTATAATAAAGCCCTCTCTCTCTCGAAATATATATGTGTGTGTTTGTGGATGTATTACTCTCTTTTATTAATGAAATATGGCATAGTCATAATGATATTATGAGTATCTTTTCTATCCCTCCCTTCCTTATCGCTATATAAAGAATATGAAGATTATAAAAAATATGAAGACTATAAGTAAAAGATGTACAAGTAATTTGTTACTTTTGAACTTAAAATGCTTATAATTCAATATATCTTTGTTATCAACAATAATTATCAAACGGTACATAATTTTGTCCAAGTAAGGTCCTTGTCATTCCCTGTATGATATCATAACACAAAATCGAGCGGAAAGGTTAACAATAAAATGATAACAAAAACCCATTAGTCGAACTAACTATAAAGGAAGGGTTGGTTGGAAACCATGTCTATACTTCTTTGCTTTAATCACACGTAACTAAAGATATATAAGAACAACAGAATATGGCATGCCCAGTCAAAATATAAAAAATTTCTTGCCATGTTATAGTTAATGAATATGGTATGCACAAAGATCCGATGTCACACTTCATGATTGGAGACCAATACAGTGAGCTATGGTCGTCCATAACGTCCTTTGGTCCAATTATGTCAAGCAAAGAGTTTTTAATAAGTTTGCTATTGCAAAGAGCTCGGTTTAAGGCACAAATGTCTCTGATGTGAAAGGCGCACCAATTCAACGAGATTTAAGTAACCATGAATAAGACACATGATACAGCTTGTAAACAAAATGATGTCCATGACTCTTAATATTTTCTTCCACTACAAACCTTCTAGCCTCTTGCACTTTTTTGTCATTGACATCCTTAATTGAAATTAGAATTGAAGGAAACACTTCTCCACAACTCATTTGTCTATTGGTCCAACTCATTTGTCTATTAGATGTTTTAGTCAAATTTAGTATACTTTTTAGTTTTAAAATAAATTAATTTTTTAGTTTAAAATAAATTGATTTTTTAGTTTTAATTTTATTCCTAATAAATTAATTTTGATGTGGTGTTATGTATTTTAATAAAATTAATATTAACTTAATCAACAAAAAATTGTCTTTTTTTTTTAAATTATAAGCTAAATTAATAAAAATACCATTGAACTTTGCACTTTATCTAAAAAAATACTCATAATTTTTTTAGAAGTTTCAATAATACACTTAATCTTTAAAAAAAAAAAAAAAATCTATAGAAACTATTAATTTGTTTTTAAAAAAAATACAGTTGAATTTTCAAAAAAAAAAAAAAAAAAAAAAAAGCTTCAAAGCTACTCGTTAACTTTCAAAAGTGTTTAAAAAAAGATAGATGGGGAGAAAATTGTGTTCATGGGGAGAAAATTGAAGGTTATTTTAGGAGAAGGTTTTCAAGATCAGTATAAGATCCTAAAAACATAACAAGAAGTAATATGATCTAGAACGAACACGCACGGATCATCACATCCAACGACTAGTATGCAAAGCCAAGGTCGAAAGGCCATGATCGGAGTTGATATCACTAAAAAATTATCCAGAAAGATCGATCTCTAAATAACGAAGATTCTGGAGCTCTCAATGTCGGTTTAAGCTCCTCCTATAAACTCGGAAGTAGGAGCAACAATACGGAATAAAAATCGAGAAAGGTCGATCCCCCAATTGAAGGCAATAAACGTTTAGATTGTGTTTCTCCTACTCTCAGATTTCTTCCAAATTCGAGAGCAATCCTCCACCATTTCTCATCAAACTTCTAAATAACGAAGAATCTGGAGCTCTCAATGTCGGTTTAAGCTCCTCCTATAAAGTCTAAAGTAGGAGCAACAATATAGAATAAGAATCGAGAAAGGTCGATCCCCCAATCGAAGGCAATAGGCGTTTAGATTATGGGTCTCCTACTCTCAGATTTCTTCCAAATTCGAGTCTCCACCATTTCTCTTCAAACTTATTCCTACCGTTTCTCAACAAGATTACCCACAAGTTCTATGAAGGAATAAAGTGCTGAAAGTGCCTAGAAACCATTCCCCCAATTCAATCCGCCATTGAAGAACTTCAAGAAAAACTTGAAAATTCAACCCTAGGATACATGATGACTCGTCGAGAAAGAATGATTCCAATCAGTTTCTGTACCTCCAAGGAATGCTTCCATAGAAGACCACGAAGAAAAATAACCCCGAGAGCGTGCCAAATTGAAGGAAATAGGTTTCAAAAATAAATTGGGGATAAGAGTCAAAATTCCTATATACGATCTCTTTTCTTCAAATTAAGGATTCCTCTAGCTTCAGAGGATAAAGTTGAGTAAACTTGATGAAGGAATCCAGAGCTAAAACGTCGTAGAATAAGCAACCCACGAGATTGAAAATCTGGCATTTCGAGTGAGTTGCATACCGAGAACGATTTCTGGAAATTAAGGTCCTACACTCAAAGACGTTCCTCCAAACCAATTCCTTTAGCCTGAAGATAGGATATGGAAGAGGTTTAATGAAGAAATAGAGCCTTGAAACCCCTAGAATCGGCTACCTAATAAGAAATCCTTTGTTTTATCTCCAGCGATAAATCAGATTTTGGATGAACTTTGGTAGCGAATATCTTAGGCTACGATCCAAAGAAGTTATCAAATAAATCCCAAGCCCTTTCTTGTAACTTCCATCTTTAAGTTTCATGAAGAAATCGAGGAGAGAAACACTGTAAATGTGGTTGTACAGGCCGAGTTTCAGATGGCGGCGATGCGAAAAATGTGCATCTTATTTCTTTTCAGAGGAAGAAAACGATGATACGGCCAGTTCAACTGAACTGTCCAAGTCAACTCAAAAGTTGACATTTTCTCGGGTTTTCTCAGTAGATCTTATTTTATGAAATGTTGTATGAATCCTATGAATCCTTTTCCCGAGAGGTTATATAAGGTAATGAAGTTTGGGAGTTATTGGAAAACTTTAGTTAGCGAAACCAAGATATGGGAGAAAATGCTCATCACAATCCATATGACTTTACCTCCTAGGATAACTAAAGTGATATCCCTAAAGTAATAGATTCCCCGGGCTCCTAGGATAACTAAAGTGGTATCCCTAAAGTAATAGATTCCCCGGGCTCCTAGGATAACTAAAGTGGTATCCCTAAAGTAATAGATTCCCCAGATGTACCCTTGGTCCCTATTCGTAAGAACTTATAAGTTCAAAGCTTGACCCAAGACATTATGCATAGAGGCCCCTATTTCTCTTTAGGTGGGATGCTATGGTATATGTACAATGAGCAGCACCACGATTTGCTAGCAGGATGCCACGATTATGACAACGCCACCTATGCACTCATGGGAAGTGGTAACACCGTTTTGTTTTAAAATGTCTTGTGTTGTCAAAGGTCCTACCGGGAGTAGAACCCAAGTTGTTGGATTCAAAGTCCAAAGTGCTAACCACTACACCATAAAACCCCTTGTAAAAATTTATTTTGGAATGAGTTTCCTATTTTATGCAGATTCCACAAGAAGGGAGATCCTATCATGAGTCAAACTCAAGTTATTGGATTCAAAGTTCTAGAGTTGTTTTATCTAACTCGTTGTGATCTTGAGCACCTTTAGAGTGGTTGCAGAAGTAACCCTCCGTTGTTGATTGAAGCTCTTGGAGAACATGTAATTTTATATATTTCTTATAGTTAATTTATATATTGTTGTATATTACAAACAAATTGAAATAATACTTTACATCCCCGTCTTTCTTACTTCCATGCAAAACTTAACATGAAAACTTTCAATATTCACTCGAGAAACAAGGGGTGAAAACTATATTATTTCAAACCCTCCATTATTGCTTCTACTTTGCGTGAAAATGCTTCCACTAAATCATGTTACTAACTAGTTGGTTTGGTTTGGTTCAATTCTTGGGTCCACTAGATTGAATTGACGTAGCTCAATTAAACTCTTGATAATATAAAAATCATAAGTTTCTTAAATTAAGTTAACTTAAAAGTTTAACCTCTAATTTTTTTTTAGAATGTTTAGCTTTGTGTCTAGTTGATCTCTAAATGCTTAGAAGTATCTAATAAGACTTCTATTTAAGGAACTTCTCACTATAAAAGATGTAAGACGTCAGGTTTATTATTAAGGAATTTCAAATGAGTGATTTGATATATCATAGAGGACAAAATATTTATTTGTTTCAAATATCTTACCTTGACCATTCTTTTTTGTCAAGTATTTTGAATATTATCATTGTGAATTACTAATGGCATTAGATTGAATCTCATTAATAACAATATCCCAAAACTCAGGTAAAGATACATCAAAATTAATACTTTAATTTCATCTTTAAAATTTATTTCCACTTAACTCAGTTGACTAATAATCATAATAGTCACCCGTGCACAAATATTTACAACCTTAAAAGGTAAAATTATAAGGAGTACAAGAAAAAAGTGTTTAAAATAATTTCAAAATATAGAAAAAAAAAAATAGTAGGAATTGGTCAAAGTCAACATCAATTGATCACTTATGACACAACAAGTAACATTTTTTTCATTTCTCTACTATATTAGGCCCTTTGGTTTATTGGCTTTACAAGATGGAGACATGAAGTTTTCTATGTTCGAAATCAATTTGGTTGATTGTTTTCTGGTTAGCATTGGTACCATCAAAACTTGTTTATTTCTTTGAAATGTTTGAGTTTACAATTTACATGTTTTCATTGTTTTCATTTTTCTACTTTGTCTGCTTGCATTTTGAAACGAAGCAAAATTAGTTGAGGGTTTTAGGCAGATTGTTATAATTCTAATTTTTAACTAAAAAAAAAAAAAAATTAGTCTCATTGTCACCCTTAAAACTACCCTATAGGTATAATCGACCTATTATCCTTCCACCAATAGGAGAAAAAGACAACGTTACTATGTGAAACTAGTTTCATGTCATTTATTCAACAATAAGGGTGTTAGCATGCATTTGGAAATGAACCCATATTTAAAAAATTTATATAAAATAGAAAAGAATTGTTATCTCAAAGACAATGATACTATTTGAAACTAGCCTCAAGATGCTTCCTTAACTCTTAGGGGCGGTAAACCAACGGTTCTTTCACCCAAAACCCATGGCCCGACTCCCAACATGGAAGGGATAATCTAGAGAATCATTCCAAGAACCCTAACGGATGGGTTACAAACTCACATTTCGGTGGGTTCTCCAAGCACGGATTGCAAGTTAAAAGAGGTTGAAAACAAAGTAAAATGATAAAAGGAACCAACCAAATTCGAATGGGTGTCCTCTTGATCTATCGTCAAATGCTTTACCACTGAGCTATGGACCCATTTTGCATTATTTCAACCTTAATGACCCCTTCTACAGAGTGTCAGTCTAAGAGTGTAAAAAGTGTCTCTCCAAAATAAAAGGGCCCAACCAAGTTCAAACGGGTGACCGGTCAAATTCTCTACCACTGAGCCATGGATCCATTTTGTAGGATTTTAACCTTAGTGACCCCTTAGACATAGTGTCGGTCCAAAAAGTGTAACAAATTTCTATCCAAGATAGAAGGGCCTGTTAGGATCGCACAACAACGCACACGCTCGATCTAGATGAACACAAAGAACAGGATAGAGAAAACTGCAAGGATAACTCTGGCTAAAAGGATTTTTCTATTGATGACTTCACGTATGTACAGTAAGAGAGAATTACAGAGAATAGAAAGTACTTTTCAAAGCTCTAGCGGACAAGATATATATATAGTTCAGTTTACTATATATAGGTTTACCAGATTTAATCATCTACTATATATAACTTTACCCGATTTAACCATCTACTATATATAGCTATTTACCATATATAGGTTTACCGGATATAGTTTTACCAAATATAGCTGTACCGGATATAGTTTTACCAAATATAGCTTTAACGGATATAACCGTTGACCAAGCTATAAATAAGCCGCAGGCACCATAACCTAACAATTCTCCCACTTGGAGACTGATCTAGTCAACCAAGAATTTCATTCTCAAACGACCATGAGCATCTTCATGGTCTTCATGGCACCATATCAATTGAGGCTTTGCACAACCTCAATATTCCAACATCAACACATTTTGTCAACATGTTTGCTGGATTCTTTGCACCCTCTATCTTCTCCAAACACATCACCATCTTTCATTAACCTGCAAGTGAAATGGTATCGTCTTATGTGTTTTCTCTTTAAATGATAGACCGGGTTCCTTCGCCAACTGTATGACACTCTGGGTATTTCTGTTAAGAATCTTCGTGCTGCTTCTTGCCCATTCTTCCAGATAGTCAGTCATCCATATCGTCTTCTTTCCAGCTTCCACTATTGCCACGTACTCAATCACAGTACAACGCATTTTTTAAGCCTAGATGTCCCATCATCCATGGCTTGCTCCTACTTGGTTGTATCCTTCAACTGTAGGGTCTCATCAAAGGGTTGTGGTTCCCTTTCATCAACAACAGATAGTGTAATGAAGGTATATACATATCTGGTACTCTGATAGTACAAGATGATCTTCTCAACACCAGTTCAAGTGTTAGTTGCTCCACTGGTGATTCCTCCGCAACAACCTCAAGAGTTTGTTCAGTATCTTCTACAAGATCACTTGGTGATTTTCTCCGCAACTCAACCTCAACTCCCACTTGCTTTGTTGTCTTGGAACCTTGCTCCACATCTGGTTCCTCAGCAGTAGTCTCTGGAGTTTCTTGAGTATCTGCTACAACATCACTAGGTGAGTTTCCCTGCAACTCAAGCTCAACTCCCACTGTCTTCGTGGTCTTGGAACCGTGCTCCACATTTGGTTCCATTTCCAATCGCACTTTCTTCAATTCTCTGGCGGTCCTTGTGAAGCTAACTCGTTTCTGCTTGCTCATAACGTAGTTCTCACAATGACCCACATCAACAGATTTCAGACCTTCTAAAACTCCTTTCGCAGCCAGCCTCTTCATTCCTTTCGCGCTCATAGGTTCAAGTCTATTATGCTGTAGACTTGAATTTGAAGCACTCTCAGCAACAGCAGCTGTGTTCATACACCCTGTAGTGGTGTATAAGATTCCAGATTTTGAGCCACGTGATACCACCGTAGCACCCTTCATAATTTTCCACGAACTCTACCCTAAGTTTGTTGCATAACCTGTACTGTCCAACTGACCAATAGAGATCAGGTTCCTTCAGAGACCATAAATATATCTGACATCCTTTAATGTCCACTGATTTTCTGCTGGAGTTTTTATGCAGACATCTCCTTTTCCTTTAATCTCCAAATCTTTGTTGTCGGCAAGATACACCTTCTCGAAATTTCCAGACTTGAAATTCCAGAACAACTCTTTATTTGGAGACGAAAAAGATGCACCTGAATCCAAAATCCAGGATTCAATCGAATTGTCCACGCTGAGGATTAGACCCTTAGAATTGTCAATACATTCTACTTTCAATGTTGCTAAGTTGAGTTCTTCTGATGTAGGTGATGATTTTTCTTATTCAAGGACGAATCCTAAAGAGGGGGATGATGATAAGAATCATAGTGTACATTCTACTTTGAATGTTGCTGAGTTGAGTCCTTTTGATGTAGGTGATGATTTTTCTGATTCGAGGACGAATCCTTTTGAAGAGGGGGATGATGATAAGAATCACGGTGTTCCAACTGGATCTATTACACAACCCAAGGCCAAGAAGATTCAACAAGCATTCATACTTCATCTACAAAATTGGATATGCTAGGTTCAACCATCATTTCATGTGTGACAAGCTGAGTCGTTTGAGTCAAGACCATTTGGAGATTCAAAAGTAAATATTTTCATGGTTGAAGTAGCGGATGAAGTTGCAAGCATCATTTCATGAGTGGTTAGAAAACTTTATTTCTTATTTTAATTTCATAAAGTTTGTAATGCTCAAATTCACTTCGTCTTCTGTGGAGATCTAAAAGGATTGAGATTAAATCACCGCCACTAACTTCTTTTGTGGGGAGACTATAAATACCCACACATTATTATGTAAAAGCATATTTGTGATCAATGAAATTGATCTCTCAAGTTGAGATGATCCCTCGTGTAGAAATTCGAGCATATCTTTGTCATTTCTAAGTTTTATGCAATTCTTGTGGTAGATTGCATCTGAGTCATTCAATCAAGCCTTGATCAAGTTCGATTGTGGAGTGACTCGATTTAGAAAAAGGTTCCATAATCTAATTCTAGCTTTATCTCTTGGTTGATCCAAATTTTGTATAAGAAGGAGCGTCGATTGCATCGATTCCATCAACAGTCTTCCTATGAGTTTATGGTGCATGACCCATTTTTTATACCATTCACCTTCGAGCGCCACCATAGTTTTGCATCGTCCATGAGATGCATTGCAACCAACGTAACTCTTAGGTCCTATGAGCAAGTTCAAGTAACCTTCAAGTATTGTTCTACGTAAAAAAATAAAGCTTTTTAATTCCTTAGCATCCCGGTTTCCATTTAAGGGGTTGTGTTCTTGGATTTTAAGTTTGTTAAGCCCACATGAACGTGGCTTGAGGTGTGGTTCTCTACAGCCCAACTTGTCAAACTCACTCGGGTGCTCATCAACCATGATGTCGTTCAACAAGAGAGACCTCGACAACGACTGGATTATCGCATTAACCATTTTAATTACCTGCTCATCTCAACCATGATGTCGTTCAACAAGAGAGACCTCGAAAACGACTGGATTATCGCATTAACCATTTGAAATTGAACAAAATATCTATAACATAACTCTAACAAGGGTACGAAGTTCATAAAAGTCTTTTTGTTCTAAGATAGAAACTGTAAAATAAAATGAAATAAGAAAATAATATTCCATTTGCCAGGAATCGAACCCAAGTCTCTTGGGTGAAAGCCAGATATCCTTACCGCTGGATGACAATGGATTTTTGGTGTAGATGTCCTGAAGTCTTTTGTCAGATCGCTGAAGAGTTTTAGCATGATCTTTTGCTTAATGTCTAACTCTTCGACACGTCCTTCCCTGTGTGTGTTAGAGTGCTCATAGCTACCGCGACGTTTCAAGCTGTTCGATTGTGTGGCTCTTTCTTCAAAAGAGTCAATATAAAATGTTAGGTCTTTGATTGGCAACCCATCCAGGGGAGTGTCGATTGCATCGATTCCATCAACGATCATCCCATGAGTTTATGGTTCATGACCCATTTTTTATACCATTCACCTTCGAGAACTACCATAGTTTTGCATCGTCCATGAGATGCATTGCGGCTAACGTAACTCTCAGGTCGTATGAGAAAGTTCCTGTAGCCCTCAACTCTCAGGTCGTATGATAGAGTTCTTAGAGCTACCGCGACATTTTGAGGTGTTCGATCGTGTGGCTTTTTCTTCAAAAGAGTCAACATCAAACGTCAGGTCTTTAATTGGCAACCCATCAAGGGGAGCGTCGATTGCATCGATTCCATCAACGGTCTTCCCATGAGTTTATGGTGCATGACCCATTTTTTATATCATCCACCTTCGAGCGCCACCGTCCATGAGATGCATTGTGGCCAACGTAACTCTTTGGTTCTATGAGCAAGTTCCTGTAACCTTCAAGTATTGTTCTACGTCAAAAATAAAGCTTTTTAATTCCTTAGCATCCTGGTTCCCATTTAAGGGTTTGTGTTTTTGGATTTTCAGTTTGTTAAGCCCAACATGAGCTTGGCTTGGGGTGTGGTTCTCTACGACCCTCCTTGTCAAACTCACTCTGGTGCTCATCTCAGTCATCTCAGCCGAGACCTTGAAAATGACCGGATTATCACATTAACCATTTGAATGACCTCAACCTCACTTGTTGAAATTGAACCAAATATCTATGACATAACACTATTAAAGGTTCAAAGTTCATAAAAATCTTTTTAATCTAAGATACTATTGAATTTGACCATTATAGCGCCTCTCAAACCAAGTTCATAAAAGTGTTTTGAATTTAAGATACTATTGAACTCATCCATTATAGTGCTTCTCAAACCTAGGTAAAGTTTAAATATAATTGGTGACAAAAGATGAAACTATAAAATAAACGAAATAAGAACATAAAATTTCATTTTCGAGAATCAAACTCGGGTCTCCTCGATGAAAGCTAGATCTTCTGTGTAATGTCTAACTCTTCGACACGTTTTTTTTTTATGTGTGTGATAGAGTTCTCAGAGATACCGCCACGTTTCTTGTTGTTTGATCACGTGGCTCTTTCTTCAAAAAAGTCAACATCAAACATTAGGTCTTTGATTGGAAACCCATACAGGGGAGCGTCGATTGCTTCAATTCCATCAATGGTCTTCCTATGATTTTTTGGTGCATGACCAGTTTTTTATACAATTCACCTTCAAGCGCCACCATAGTTTTGCATCGTCCATGAGATGCATTGTAGGCCAATGTAACTCTCATGTCCTCTGAGCAAGTTCCTATAGTCTTGAAGTATAATATCAAAACATATTAACGTATTTGATATGTTAAATATTAAAATAATTGATGTGTATCATAAACATTAAAAAAAAATATATATTTAAAATTTGAATGAGATTCATATTAATTAAACATATATTATGATATTCTACGACATTTTAATATTATTGCAATAAGATATTATATCTTAATGTATTAGGTATTCAAATATATAATTTGACAAAAATTTTCACAAGTTCACTTTAAGTAGAACCCTAGGGTTAAGTCAAAAAGCATAACACTAAATACTGTTACATTTTAGGTGATATTTTGCAGAGGAAGCTAATAAGGTCTTCAAAGAGCATGTGGTCATGTCTGGCATTTTATGTTAACATGGTGAAAAGAAACGAGAAATTCTGATACTGGTAATTAACTACAAACCTCCGAATAAGGTTTTAGAATAAATAAGATATCCAATCCAAAACAAAAATGATTTGATAAAAAGAATTTAGAGTCAAATGTTTTTATAAAATTCGACATGAAATTGTGATTTCAGAAAATTCTAGTTTCGTAAAAGGACAAATATAAAATAGCATTTAATGTCCAATTTAGAAAATATGAGAGGAACGTCATGCCATTTAGGCTAAATAACGCTCCATCCGAATTTCAGAAGATTATGAATGATATTTTCAATCCATTCAAAAAAATTCGATAGTTTATATCGATGATGTGTTGATATTTTCTAAAACCATTAAGATCAACACTTTAAACATCTACATACATTCATTAATGTAATTAAAAGAGATCAGCTAGTGTTGTCCAAACCCAAAATCAAATAATATAAAACCCATCAAATGGTCTTTGTCTCAAACTTTGGTGATGACGTATCCTAGAAAAGCAAACTTCAAAAAAAATTTAGGTTCTCTCAATTACGTGTCTTATATCCTTCAAGATATCAGGCACATTTACGAATGTCTTGATGAGTGTCTTTAAAATAATACAAAGCAACAGAAAAACAACTTATTTATTTATTATCATATTTCAAAGAGGACAGAGAATCAATTATCATATTTCATTCAAAAGCCTCGAATAATACCATACAAATTACAAAATAGTAAAATATATATATATATATATATATATATATATATATATATATATATATATATATTATTTCCATTGTACTGTGTGTACAAAATTTTAAAGAAAATTTAATTAACAAATCTATTAAAATCTATTCGAGAGTCAAATTTAGTTTTAGAAAAAGAAGGGAATAATCTTGTTTCAAACAAAAAAAAAATAATTTTGCTAGATAGAAGTAAATTTTATTGTGGTTTGATTTTAAAATTCGACCTATAAAAGAAGTTGAAAACACCTTCGGGGATTACCAATGGGAGAATTTCTAACAAAGTCTCTCTTCTCTCCTCTGTCTTCTTAAACCGATACTAATCCAACCAATCATTTACATGGACTCAAAAGTTCAATTACCTATAAAAGAAGTTGAAAACACCTTGTGAAAGTATCTAAGGATACTACGACCTCTAGCTTTGCAAAATCCAGCGTTGTTGGCGCTTATCAAAATCGCTGCCAAAATAAAGTTTAACAAGTGGTTCTATGGTGTAGTGGTTAGCACTATCGACTTTGAATCTAATGACCTGTGTTTAATTCCCGATAGGTAATCCACCAATTTATACAAAATTGGTCCATAGCCGATTCGGTAGGGTCACTTTTGGACCGATAATCTGTAGAAGGGGTCACTAAGTTTGAGATCATACAAAATGGGACCATAGCTCAATTTTAGAGCATTTGATTGCAGATCAAGAGGTCACCAATTCGAACCTAGTTGGGCCCTGTTATGTTATGGAGCCTGGTGCTTATTTATAGCTTAGTCAATGGTTATATGAGGTAAAGCTATATTTGGTAAAGGGTAAAACTATATTTTGTAAAACTATATTTTGTAAAGCTATATGTTGTAAAGCTATATATTAAATAGCTATATATAGTAGATGGTTAAATCTGGTGAACGTAAACTTAACTATATATATATACCATCAGCTTTGAAAAATACTTTTATTCTATGTAATTCTCTCATAAGTGAAGTCATCAATAGAAAAATCCTTTTAGTCAGAGTTCTCCTTGCACTTTTCTCTATCCTGTTCTTTGTGTTCATCTAGATCGAGCGTGTGCGTTGTTGTGCGATCCCAACAACTGGTATTAAAGCTAGGCGAAATTCACCACGATCTGTGAAGATGGAAAGTTCAAAGATTGGAATTGAGAAGTTCGATGGATCCGATTTCGGTTTCTGGATGATGCAGATTGAAGATGATCTGTACCAGAAAGATCTTCACGAACCTCTGTTGGGAGTGAAGTCAAAATCCATGACCATGGAATAGTTGAAGCTCAAGGATCGACAAGCCTTGGGTTGATTCGGTTGACGCTATCCAGAAACGTGGCGTTCAACATTATCAAGTAGAAGACAACGTCAGATCTATTGAAGGCGCTGTCAAATATGTATGAAAAACCATCGATGAACAAGGTGTATTTGATGTGGAGATTGTTCAATCTACAGATGTCTGAAGGTGGACCTGTTGCTGATCATATAAATGAATTCAATATGATCATAAGTCAACTCAGTTGGGTGAAATGAAAGCGTTGATTTTGATGTCATCCTTACCCGAGTCATGGGATACTGTTGTTGCCGCAATCAGCAGTTCCCGAGGATCTGATAAACTGAAGTTTTGTGAAATTCGAGATGTAGTTCTCAGCGAAAGTATTCGCAAATGGGAAACTGGAGATTCACCAGGCAATGCTCTCAGTATTGATCGAAGGGGAAGAAGTAAACCGAAGGGACCAAACAAAGGGCGATCAAAATTAAAGAACCGAGAAAAATCTCCAAATAGACCAAACGTAACGTGTTGGAATTGTGGAGAAAAATGTCACTTTCGGACAGGTTGTACAAGACCAAAGAGAAAGCAGTATCACAAATCTGGAGATGTGATGATTCTATAAATTCAGCAGAAGACATTGGGGATGCTCTAATCCTCAGCGTGGACAGTTCAATTATTGTTCCATGCAATAAAATGAGTCATTTTACTAAATGTCTTATAGAGCATTTATAGTCAAATAAAGAATTAGGAATCCACGCTATCTACAAACGCACTCCCAATTGAGCTATCCACGCTAACATTAAAATAAAAAATTCATCAATAAAATTATTTACGCTAACTCATTGAAATTTTAAAAAGAAATGATCTCTAAATTTAGATAAGATAATAAGTTATATTACTTGAATCAGGTGTGGTGAAGGTCGAACAACACCTGACCTTCAAGTAATTTTAAAAAGAAAATTCTGAAACATTGAAAATGAAAATTCTGAAATTTTAAAAAGAAATAATCACTGAATTTAGATTAAACAGTGAAGTAATTTTAAAAATAAATAATCACTAATTTTAGATTGAATATTTAGGTTATGCAAGTTAGTCAACTTGAATTAGGTGCAGTGAACGTGGATCAAACACATGACTTTCAGATCTTCAATGATGCTCTCACCTGACTTTCAGATCTTCAGTGACACTCTCCAAACTGAGCTATCCCCGCTAACATTAAAAATAAAAATTCATCGGTTAAGATATTTTCACTACTTCATTGAGATTTTAAAAAGAAATAATCACTAATTTTAGATTGAATAGCCAGGTTATGCAACTTAGTCAACTTGAACGCTCTCCAAACTGAGTTATCCCCGCGAACATTAAAAATAAAAATTCATGGGTTAATAAGATATTTTCACTACTTCATTGAGATTTTAAAAGGAAATAATCACTAATTTTAGATTGAATAGCAAGGTTATGCAACTTAGTCAACTTGAATGAGGTGCAGTGAACGTGGATCAAACACGTGACCTTGAGATCTTTAGTGACGCTCTCCCAACGATGCTATCCTGGCTAACATTAAAAATGAAAACTCATTAGTAAAGTATTTAGCTAATTCATTGATATTTTAAAAGGAAATAATCACTAATTTTAAATTGAATAGTCACGAGTGAAGTTATGTGACTTGAATCAGGTGCGGTGAACGTTGATCGAACACGTGACCTTCACATTTTCAGTCTGACGCTCTCAAAACTAAGTTATCTTCGCTAATATTTGAAAAAAAAAAATCATAAGTAAAGGTATTTACGCTAATTCATTATATTTTAAAAAGAAATAATCACTAATTTTAGATTGAATAAAGTTATGCAACTTAATGAACTTATGCAACGTAAACCAAGTGCGGTGAACGTGGATTAAACATGTAACCTTCAGATATTCAGTCCGAACTAAGCTATCCCCGCTAACACTAAAAATCAAAATTCATGTGTAAAGGTATTTCTGCTAATTCATTATTTGTTGAAATTTTAAAAATAAATAATAACTAGTTTATTTTTTATGCAACGTAAACCAAGTGCGGTGAACGTGGATTAAACATGTAACCTTCAGATATTCAGTCTGAACTAAGCTATCCCGGCTAACATTAAAAATCAAAATTCATCTGATGCTCTCCCAACTAAGCCATCCTAGATAACATAAAAAATAAATAATCACATGTTTTAGATTGAATAGTAAAGTTATGCAACTTAGTCAACTTATGCCAGTTTGATAAAAAACGTGACAGATCTTCTCCTAATTCATTGAGATTTTAAAAAGAAATAATCGATCTTCTGCTAATTCATTGAGATTGAGATTTTAAAAAGAAATAATCGCTAATGTAGTGAACGTGGATCAAACGTTACCTTTAAATCTTCAATATGACTCTCTCCTTGAGCTATCCACGCTAATATTAAAATTAAAAATTCAAAAAGAAATAATCGCTAATGCAGTGAACGTGGATCAAAAGTTACCTTTAAATCTTCAATATGACGCTCTCCTGAGCTATCCACGCTAATATTAAAATTGAAAATTCATAAGTAAAGGTATTTCCACTAATTCATTATATTTTAAACATAAATAATCACTAATTTTAGAAAGAATAGTCAAATTATACAAACCTAAACAAAGTGCGGTGAACGTGGATCGAACACGTGACCTTCAGATCTTCAGTCTGACGCTCTCCCAACTGAACTATCCCCGCAATCATTGGATATGAAAATTCATCAGTAAAGGTATTTTCGCTGATTCATTAAGATTTTAAAAAGAAATAATGACTAATTTTTTATTGAATAGTCCGGTTATGCAAAAAGAAACAGGTGCGGTGAACGTGGAGATCGAACACGTGACCTTCAAATCTTAAACCTGACACTCTCCAAACTGAGTTATCCCCGCTAACATTAAAAATGAAAGTTTTTAAGTTTTAAGTAAAGGTATTTCCACTAATTAATTGAAATGTTAGAAAGAAATAATCACTAATTTTAGATTGAATAGTCAAATTATGCACCATGAAACCATGTGTGGTGAACATGGATCGAACACGAGACCTTCAGATCTTCAATCTAACGCAATCTCAACTGAGCTATCCACATTAACATTAAAAATTAAAATTCATCAGTAAAGGTTTGCTAATTCATTGAAATTTTAAATAGAAATAATCACTAATTTTTAATAAGATATTCAAGTTATCCAACTTGTTTAAGGTGCGGTGAACTAGAACACGTTAGGTATTTCTGATAATTCATTGAGATTTCAGAAAGGAATAATGACTAATTTTAGATTGAATAGTCGAGTTATGCAACTAGAATAAGGTGCGGTGAACGTGGAGATCAAACACGTGACCTTCAAATCTTCAGTTTGGCGCTCTCCCAACAGAGTTATCCCTGCTAATATTAAAAATGAAAATTCATAAGTAAAGGTATTTCCGCTAATTCATTATATTTAAAAAAGAAATAATCACTAATTTTAGATTGAATAAGCAAGTTATGTTTTTAGATTGTATAGTCAGGTAATAAACTTGTATTAGGTGCGTTGAACGTGGATAAAACACGTGTGACCTTCAAATCATCAGTCTAAAAATCTCCCAACTGAGCTACTCTTGCTAACATTAAAAATGAATATTTATCAGTAAAGGTATTGGGTATGCTTCTGGAAATTCAACAAAAGGCAATAGTATTAGACCGAGATGCGAGATTTAAAATTTTCCAAGGCATTGGGTACGCAGTTATAGTACGACATTCCATCCATAAATAGATGGTCAAACAGAAATGCTCAAGAAAATATTGGAAGACATGTTGAGGGTATATGTGATGGATTTTGTAGGAAGCTCGGATAAGTACCTACCCCTTATGAAATTCACTTATAATAATACTTGCCAAGCCACCATACAAATGGCCACATACGAGGTTCTCTATGGACGAAGATTTCGATCCCTTATCTTTTGGGCCAGAGTTGGTGCAAAGTACCAACGCCGCAGTCTAGAAGATTAAAGCTAGGATACAAACCGCACAAAGCCGAGAGAAAAGCTATGCAGACCTAAGGCGCAAAGACATGGAATTGTAGGTAGGGGATCGTATATTCCTAAAGGTAGCACCCCATGAGAGGGGTGCTCAGGTAGGGTAAAAAGAGGAAGCTAAGCCCTAGGTTTATCCGTCCCTTTGAGATATTAGAAAGGATTGGATCTGTGGCCTATAGAATCGGGCAATGCCCAAACTTGTCTGCAGTACATAATATCTTTCATTCCATACTACGGAAGTATACCCTAGATCGTTCGCATGTACTGGCTCATGAAACTCTCTTCTTGAGAGATGACCTAACGTATAAAGAAAACTCGATTTAAATAATAGACAAGAAAGTCAAATGATTGATAAACAAGGAAATCTCTCTTGTTAAGGTCCTATGGAAGAATCATAGAGTAAAAGAAACCACTTAGGAAACAGAAGGCAAATAAGAACCTTGTACCTTGACCTATTTTAGAATAAGCACTTTCCATGACTAAAAGATTTTAAAGGAGAGGAGAATTTGCAACGCTCAAGGTCTCCAATAAGAGACAGTGTATAATCTGTACTAGGTTGTATCTAGAAGTAAAGAACAAGTAAAATTGAAAAAACATTGAGAAAATGGTACTTTTTCTAATTTGTATAAATTTCCTGAATCATTAAATTTTTTATAGAATAAGAATTACAAGTTGCTTAAAAAAGGAAGGCTCCGATCGGAGAAGACTTTTCTGGCAGAAGATTAAGAAAAATCAAGAATGAAATTATAGAAATTCTAGACGTTTCAATGGTAGTGGAAAATCCGTCTATAAATTATGAATAAGGGTACACTATTAGGGGCAAGAAGCAAGCTTAATCGAGTACCCAATCGAGAGATACGAGTTTTTTTGTTTTGGGGTATCGTGTTCATGGGTTTACCTAGAATTTGAGAACTATAGTCCACTATTCATTTCCAAACTTGTTCCTGCACCTTCTAAATAAGTTTACCCATAAGTTTGGTGAAGGAAAGAGGTCCTCAAAGTGCTAGTAGGTTTTCACACGAATTAGTCCACGTTAGATTACCCTCTAAAGTTTTCCTAAGCTAAAACCTCAACTCCTAAAGCCTAACCCATGACATTATGTATAAACCTAGGTTCATCAATAATCCATGTACCAAGTACCTAGAACTATGTGAATAACATGCTAAATAAGTTGCTAAGATCCATACCCATAAGTAACAATTATCTGCATTACGATGTGTACTAACAGGCCCTTATTCCTCTTTAGGTAGGATGTCCTGCAATATGTATCATGAGCTGGATGTTATGATAGGCCTACCTTTCCCATCAGCTAAACGAGATGTCCTGCACCACGATTTACCAGTAGGATTACATGATTATGACGACACCACTCATGTGTTCATGGGGCGAAAATTGAAGGTTATTTTAGCGGAAGGTTTTCAGGATCAGTATATGATACATGACACGATGACCTCTAAGTTCTAAGATCCTGAAAACATAACAAGAAGTAATATCCTAGCTTAAGGTCGCGATTAAGAACCTACGAGTAAGCTACTTACTAAGTTTTACTC
The DNA here is from genome assembly GCF_057944985.1 of Cucurbita pepo subsp. pepo. Lineage (NCBI taxonomy): Eukaryota > Viridiplantae > Streptophyta > Magnoliopsida > Cucurbitales > Cucurbitaceae > Cucurbita > Cucurbita pepo. The sequence goes on from NC_141807.1 coordinate 11,706,803, forward strand.
ACTCCATGTTTATCATTTTTTTTCAAGTAACTAAGAGTTGGTCGTGGATGAGAGTGGACTTTGGAGTGTGGGCCATGGATTAACCTCTATTTTTAATCTAGTATTTTTTGTTTTCTCTAATTCAAAATAAGCAAAAAAGGATAAAAAAAAAAAAAAAGAAGGATGAGGAATTTGTAGAAAAATTATGGATTTTTGGAGAAAAATAATAATAAAATATTCGAAAAGTGGAAAATTACCAAAATACCCCTAGAAGAATGGATAATTACAGAAATCCCACTCTAATTAGAATCAGAGCATCTACCGTGACCATCTGAGCAAAACCTTCGAACACAAATTTCAACCGTCGGATCTCCTCCAAAATTTGATATGATCTACAACGAACATGCACGGATCATCACATCCAACGACTAGTATTCAAAGCCAAGGTCGTTAAGGCTATGATCGAAGTTATCTCCGAAAAATTATCCAAAAAGTTCGATCGTCGAGCAAGAATGAAAATCCAATCCGAGGATACATGATGATTCGTCGAGCAAGAATGATTCCAATCAGTTTCTACACCTCCAAGGAATGCTTCCATAGAAGACAACTAAGAAAAGTAACCTCGAGAGCGTGACGAATTGAAGAAAATAGGTTTCGAAATTAAATTGGGGATAAGAGTCGAATTCCTATCTACGATCTCTTTTCCTTCAAATTACGGATCCTCTAGCTTTAGAGGAAGAAGTTGAGTAAACTTGGTGAAGGAATCGAGAGAGGAAACATCGTAAAACAAGCTACCCAAGAGATCGAAAAATCTGGCATTTCGAGTGAGTTGCATACTGAGAACGATTTTTGGAAATTAATGTCTTACATTAAAAGACGTTCCTCCAAACAAATTCCTTTAGCCTGAAGAAAGGATATGGAAGAGGTTCGATGAAGAAATAGGGCCTTGAAACCCCTAGAATCGGCTACCCAATAAGAAATCCTTTGTTTTATCTCCAACGATAAATCAGATTGTGGATGAACTTTGGAAGCGAATATCTTAGGCTACGATCCACGAGAAGGTATCAAATCAATTCCTAACCCTTCCTTTTAATACCCATCTTTATGTTTCACGAAGAAATCGAGGAGAGAAACGCTGTAAATGTGGCTGTACAGGCGGAGTTTCAGATGGCGGCAATGCGAAAAATGCGCATCTTCTTCCTATTCAGAGGAAGAAAACGATGATATGGCCAGTTCAACTGAACTGTCCAAGTCAATTCGAAATTTGACATTTTCTCGGGTTTTCTCAATTTTAACCCCATTCCAGACCGATTCTCATAGAAAATCTTATGGTTTCAGAAACTAGACACAATAAGGAGTACGTGGAAGGAAATTTTGAAGTAATTTAGATACTGGAAGCTCAAGAATGGACGTCCCAAACGTCGACGACGAGGCAAGTAGCCACCTTGGACTTTTTGTTAAGAAATACTTGTAGAAATCGCTTGGATTTTCATATGAACCCTAAACCAGGTATGAATTAAGGATATATGAAAGAAAAATCCAAAGAACCGTGAGTTAAGACCAAGAAACAGTGTAAATAGGTATGTTGAGGTCAGGTATGAAATTTGGTGGTCATTGGATAAGGATAAGTAGGTAAACCAAGAAACAATGTAAAATGACCATAGTGCCCCTAAGGTAATTTACCTTCGGTTCATGACCTAGATGACCTTCAAATGCTATGAAATTCATCTGTAGATCTTATTTTATGAAATGTTATATGAATCCTTATCCCAAGAGGTTATATAAGGTAATGAAGTTTGGGAGTTATTGGAAAACTTTAGTTAGCGAAACCAAGATATGGGAGAAAATGTTCATCACGATCCATATGACCTTTGCCATGAAGCACGATGTTTATAAGTTTTGTAGTCAATGTTGCCAATGTTTGCTGCACACAAAAAGAGATAGGGATGTTAAATTTTTAAGTCACTTTTGGAATATTAAGTCAAAAATTGGGTAACAAAATATTAGGAGCATTGTTTAGGGCTATTATTTATAAGAATATTAAATCATAAATTGGGTAACAAATTATTGTTTTCAACTACATGTCATCTTCAGATTAACGAGCAAACTAAGGTGGTTAATAGAATGTTAGGAGCATTGCTTAGGGCTATTAACAACAACTCTTTAATAAACTAAAATCATACCGTCAACATACTTAAACTATATAAAACTCTCTCACCTCCCCTATTAAGTTTAGCTCTCCATACAAACTGAATTAAACAGAGGAATCCGCATCTTCATCATGTAAAATTGATGGAATAAGGAATGAGAAAAAGGAAATAGAGAGTTATCCCGGTTTGTTGCCGTTCGTCAATGGAAGTTCCCTTCTCTTGAGCTCTCACGTCCACCTCTTTGCCCTAATTAATCCTTGTTGGTCTCTTTTTCTTTCTGCTGTCAACAGCTGCTGGATTAGTGTTTTCTTCTTCTTCTCTGGTTTCACAGCAGAGGCTGCTGCTGTGTAATTCGATTTTCTCCCCAAAATGTGGCTCCTCTCCTCTTGGTCTTCCTTTTCCTTTTATATTGAGCATGGGTTCCCCTTTAGGGCTGAAAAGGAATAAGTAGTCCACATAGGATGTTCCTCATTAGGTAGTCAATGACCCACTTGGACTGATGACATGGATTTAAAATTTTCATGTCATCCCCCATTTGTTTCCAAATTTGCTACTCCCACATGGTTTAGCATAAATGTCTGAAATTTTACCATATAATTCAACTAAATATACAATTAAGATCGATTTATGCCAAATCGTATCTTTTTTTTCATGTTAGATCGCAATAAACGATTTCATGCTCACTAAGTAGAATAAATGGGTAATAAATGAGAAAATTGTGAATAAGGGTGCAATATTAACTATAAAAAGACTTGATATAACTCTACTTTTAGAGAGTCATCAATATTATAATGGCTACTACTTAAATTATAACCTAAGTTGATAATTGATGTCCAATTAGCCAACCCTAAATTTGTAATCATTGTGGAGTGATTGAAATTACAATGGAAGTAGTTTAAACTCCTAGTACCTTAAATGAAGTTGGTCTCTTCTAATAAAACACGAATTTCTCTTTAATATCATTAATACAATTATGCTTCATCTTGAACCTACTAAACATGAAACTAAAACTGCGTTCAATTTAACTCAATTTTATTGTCATCTTGAATGACGTGTAGGATATATTCGTGATTTACCTCGATATTTCATATTAGTTAAGCTTTTTGCAAAATCACAATTAGACAACAACAAAGATGAACTTGGGTCTATTTATTATTTTAAAGAAAATTTCTTTCTCCATCTTATTCCTAAAAACTTTGCAACTAAATTCATATTATGCGAAGAAACAAATTTTTTACTAGAAGTAAAATATGCAACTTTAACTAAAATTTCATCTAAACAAATTTTATTGCCATACAACATAGATGACAATTATAGCCTTCAAACAAAAACTAGAATAGTTGTGGTGAACGGGATAGAAACTCTAGTGTTCATCCATAATATACAACCACTACCTAAATTATGACCTAAAAATTTGAAAACATAAGTTGTAGTTGAAAATTACATAAAACAATCCCCTAAATCAAAGAACTCTATCCAATTAGTAAATCCTAAAGATAGTAGCTAACATAGAGTAATTGAAGCTCCACATGAAGTAATTTAAAGTTCCCGTTACTTAACTAAAGTTTATCTCGTCTTTAATGAAGCATGAGTTGTACTTAAGTTCATGAAATGTTTATAGACTCCAACTCTTAGTACTATTAATGCAATTATATTTCATATGAGTTTGTCATAAATCAAACTATGGTACATTCAATACAACTTCATTTTCTTGTCATACGAAAAAAAATAGAAGAATTAAATCAAACAAACTGATGAACTGAGCCGAATAAATCCAACCCAACCCAAACTGATTAGTTTGATTCATTTGTTGGGTTGTAGTTTATTTGATAACACTTGCATATTTAGAACAATTCAATATTACAAGCCTTACTTACAAGTAAAATACTAGACCATAACTTTTTGTTTTATAGTCCAACAACCGCTCAAGAACATAGATTTCAAACTTGAGAGAAAAAAATATATTGAGTAGGAGTTAAAAATGTTGCATTTTTTTAGAAAGGGCATTTGGTCTAGTGGTATGATTCTTGCTTAGGGTGTGAGAGGTCCTTAGTTCAATTCTCGGAAAGATGAGCCAACCTAGTGTATTATCATTTAATGATAATGCTCTTTTTTAGTATCATTTACTTGTGTACTCCACGATATATGTCTCAACCTAGTGTATTATCATTTAATGATAATGCTCTTTTAATATCATTTACTTGTGTACTCCACGATATATGTCTCAACCTAGTGTATTATCATTTAATGATAATTCTTTTTTTTAGTATCATTTACTTGTGTACTCCACGATATATGTCTCAACCTAGTGTATTATCATTTAATGATAAAGCTCTTTTAATATCATTTACTTGTGTACTCCACGATATATGTCTCAACCTAGTGTATTATCATTTAATGATAATGCTCTTTTAATATCATTTACTTGTGTACTCCACGATATATGTCTCAACCTAGTGTATTATCATTTAATGATAATTCTTTTTTTTAGTATCATTTACTTGTGTATTCCACGATATATGTCTCAACCTAGTGTATTATCATTTAATGATAATGCTCTTAATATCATTTACTTGTGTAATATATGTCTCAAATGTAACTATCAAACTAAAACTTACATGAGAAAATAAAAAATAAAAAATAAGAACTCCAAAATAACTTTATTCTTTTTTCTTCTCTCTACAGTAATTCTATTATTTTTTCTTCTCTCTACAGTAATTAACTTATATTCTTTAATTAACTTCTATTCTTTAAATAACTTCTATTATTTTTTCTCTCTACAACAGTAATTATCGCAAACCCTATGTAAATAATTTAACAGCGGTCTAGATCTAAAAGATCTAAAAGAAATAATAATAATTGCTCATAGATTTCATTAACAAAGAAAATAAATGAAATAATGATGATACATTCCATAAACAACTTAATATATAATCATTAATAAGGGCATTTGGTCTAGTGGTATGATTCTTGCTTTGGGTGCAAGAGGTCTCGAGTTCGATTCTCGAAATGCCCCTCCAAAAGAAAACAAGCACAATTTTGAAAGAAAAAAAAAACATAAAAAATAAAATAGTTATGAATGGGGCCTAACCCAAAGGAATGCGTGGCAATGCACCTTCAACTTCTATAAATTTTTTCATATATTGAGGCACGAAAAATATATAGACTAGCAACTAAGAATTATAAGTCTACTACAAAGGCATTTGGTCTAAGTTGTATGATTATCGTTTTGGGTGTGAGAGGTCTCAAGTTCGATTCTCAAAATGCCCCCAACAATATTATATCAAAATGAATTATGCAAGATAATATTTTTAAACATTGAACCAAGAAGATGAGAATACAAAATGAAACATATTCTTGGAAGGGCCGGACTTCAAAAAGAACATTACACAAATTGTTCTATTGTATTCTTTCTAGGAACTTTTCATTACGTTGTCCGCTGTCGTCAAATAAATCATCTGTTGTCACAATCCTTTTAAGGAAGATGCGCCCAAATAACCGATAAAGAAGTTTCAGGGAGCCATAGGTTCGAATCCTGTCACCTTGATGTGGTATTCTCAGGGGCCAAAGTGCAAAGCCCCGTAGTCTATCCGTTGTCAGGAAGGCAGGCATGTTGTCCGCTGTCGTCACATAAGTCATCTGTCGTCACAATCCTTTTAAGAAAGATGCGCCCAAATAACCGATGAAGAAGTTTCAGAGAGCCATAGGTTCGAATCCTGTCACCTTGATGTGGTATTCTAAGGGGCCGAAGTGCAAAGCCCCGTAGTCCATCCGTGGTCAGGAAGGCAGACATGTTGTCCGCTGTCGTCACATAGGTCATCTGTCATCACAATCCTTTTATGAAAGATGCGCCCAAATAACCGATGAAGAAGTTTCAGAGAGCCATAGGTTCGAATCTTGTCACCTTGATGTGGTATTCTCAGGGGTCGAAGTGCAAATCCCCAAAGCCTATCCGTGGTTAGGAAGGCAGGCATGTTGTCCGCTGTTGTCACATAGGTCATCTGTCGTCAGAATCTATTTAAGAAAGATGAGCCAAAATAACCGATGAAGAAGTTTCAGAGAGCCATAGGTTCGAATCTTGTCACCTTGATGTGGTATTCTTAGGGGTCGAAGTGCAAATCCCCAAAGCCTATCCGTGGTTAGAAAGGCAGGCATGTTGTCCGCTGTTGTCACATAGGTCATCTGTCATCAGAATCTATTTAAGAAAGATGAGCCAAAATAACCGATGAAGAAGTTTCAGAGAGCCATATGTTCGAATCCTGTCACCTTGATGTGGTATTCTAAGGGGTCGAAGTGCAAATCCCCAAAGCCTATCCGTGGTCAGGAAGGCAGGCGAACCACGCACACTGAAAAAAAAAAAATCTTCTTTTCTATCACACGTAGAATTGTCATTCTTTTGTCTTTTGAAACCCCTTACCTTATCAATCATCAGGCAGGTTTTTGGTATCATATATCGAGATGATTATTATGAAAAATGTATTCCACTAGTGTGACTTAGATACCCTTTCTTTGTGGTATCAGCCATGCTATTTGAATAGCCTGAAGTCATCGTAGCCTCTCCACCTGTTCCGAAGACTCCTTCGGCATCAATGTGCTCCAATGAAAGAGATGAGACCCTTTCCTGAACCAGAACCGGGTATAAAACGCCGAGGAGAAAGTCGAAAGCGAGCTCTTTTCACGTATACGCAATCTCAAAACCCAATTAGCTCACGGACTATCTCCTCAACCCTGGTGAGTATGAGTGCTTGGTAAGAGAGAATGTCGAATGAGAAAGACATTCGATTACGGCAACATTCGCAACTACCAAAGTGCACTAAACCTAGTAGAGATCTTCGACCTAACGACAATGGATCTTCAAGCCCATTTTATTACTCCGCTTTGTACCTTATTGTTGACCGAATCGGATGCACGCTAGGCCTAAATTCTCTCTCAGTCACCCGGAGACGAAAGGATGATCAGATCCGAAGTTTACAAATCGAAGAGAAAGTGGATCTGAGTTCTACACGCTTTTATTTTCAAAAGCTTCGCTTGCCTACGGTACTTTATTCAGGATGTGCAACAATACGGTCATCTCTCAGCCGTGTAGAGAGAATTCCTTGATCATTTCCTTGGCGGATAACACAAATGAAATCGTTTCCCTGACCGCCCATCTTATGAGTCCATTCTTGTCTTGTTGGTTTGTTGTACTATTCTATACCTCTCTCGATTGATAGAAAGATGTTCGGGAGCTGGGAGGGCCTATCGTGAGGGAACTTTCCTTTTCACGGTAGGAAAAGGTAAAGCGGGAGCTGCATATATCCACGGTGATCAAGGTAGAGCGACTCCTTCTTTAAAAGAGGTTGGTTATATCGAAACTGTTAGATCCACTTTCGTTAAAGAAAAAATAGTAGCTCTTGGTTTGGCCGATGTTGATTCGTATGACAATGCTGGCTCGACTCAGGATGAGGATTTCGCTTTTCATACTGCTGCTATGAGCTGAAAGAGCTGGTAAGCTATCTCGCTAAACGAAAGGAAAAAGCACGTATGCGTTGACCTCTTTAGGACCGGTTGCTTCCTCTTTTTGTTTAAACGTTTGGAGAAACCTGCTAAGCCCGCCTTTCTTACCAGGTGTGATTCAATCTTTCAGCTCAAACTTTTCTATCGACCGACGGAAAAGGTAGGAGTACAACTACCTTTTCCTCTTCTTGCCCGAGCCAAGGGATCATTCAGTTTCTACCAAAAAGTTCGCTATCTATTAGTTGCCGTAATCGAATGTATTTCTCATTTCATGTTAGCTCCTCCAAGAGCTTCCAGGTCCGTAGTAGACGAAATCTTGGACTTCTATCGGACTTATAGCATTGCCTGGTGAGCTCGCCGTTGAGGGTGTGCCTTACAGGGGATCGAGCAGCCTTTCTTTCCCTACCTGGTATGCTTTTCCGCTTATCGTGCAACTAGCCAACTAGCCAAAGAGAGAGGGAGAGGGATCATGTCAATCAATTTGTATGTGCATTTTGTCCGTCCTGTACTTGCTTGCTTAGCTTTCTTAACCAACATCTCCGGTTTCCCTCGAACCAAGAGGTCCTACTTATCTATACCCAACAGTCACTCTTTCAGCCGAAAGACTGATTTTTTTCATAAAGTCGGTTCATAGATCAAGAAAGAATGAAGCTGCTTACAGGGACGGTTATGCGATACGTCTTTTCATACTCGCCTTTTCTTTAACCTTGCTATCAACCTAGCCATTCTCGTTTGTTGCTTTAAGGGATCTCCCCACTGTAGATTACTTGGATTGGTTCTCGCGTCCCTGTGCCTAAAAGGATGGGCGAGTTTGATTTGAGTGTTCATTGATTGGGTGGATCCATTTGCTCTGGGGGGGGGGGGGGGGGGGGTTGAGACGAGGTGTAGCGCAGTATGGTCAACGCATCTGTTTTGGGTATGTTATCCGCTAAATGTTTTAGGAAATGGGGTACAAATTTTCTACATAAGTCATCTGTGGTCACAATTCTTTTAAGGAAGATGCTCCCAAATAATCAGTGAACAATAGCCTTTAAAGAAGTTTCAGAGAGCAAGAAGAGGCAGAACAGAGAATAGGAGTGAGTCGTGCAAAGAAGAAGAAACTAGTAGGTTTAATTTGGGTTCGTTTGAACTAAAAAACGAACCAAATTTTTTCAATCGAACCAAAATTCAAGACTCACTAGCCCATAGTCCATATGTGGTAAAAAAAACCTTCCGTGACCCAACCCTTATTTGCAATCAGCATCCAACCATTTCTTTTTCAACCTACACGTATGCTCCAGGCCAAACTCACGTAACTAGTCAGAAGATGCGGCCCACAACTGAACGGAAGACAAGTGTCACAATTGCACTCTTGCAGTAGTGAGACAATGATTATGTGACATTTGTTCTAATCCAATGAACAAGTCAACCATGCAAAATTTAGACTGAACGAACAATAGCAGTGTATGCTCGAATCACATTTAGAAGAAATATTTTAGAAAACATGAGCGAGGAAATACGTTAAAAATAATTTCAAATAAAGCAATGTTATAAGCTAAAAGTGAAGAAACAACAACTGGTCACGTTCTCCTATAGTACATTTTGAGACATTTTAGTTCTGATGGGTGTAGATATGATTTTGAGGGCTAATCATACACCCCGTATTGGCACAACAATAATAGTAAAAGCCTATCTAAGATGAAAGCAAGTAAAAGGTGTTTGGAATGAGCATGCCACCATGAACCACAAATCGTTTACAAGAATAGCTGAGACATCTAACATGCAGCCACAGGCAACATGCCTCGGCCAATCATGACCGCGACATCTGCCCTTACACAATTTGTCAATATCTCTATCAACCGGCTCTTCATAAACTCAACGTTGTAGGATGAGGCTGACTTTAGGTCTCCCGACGCACTTCTAGCTGATCTCAGTATTGAGGAGTCTTTTCCAACCTACTAGGAGCTATTGAAAATCACTTCTCGGTTTGTTAAGTCATCAAGTCTTCTCTGTTGGTGTTTATCCTACTTTCTTCGCTTGAAACAATTTCTTCTTTGCATGATGTCATACCACCTTCTTTTACTTGATGTTTTCTTGGTCGGAATAATAACGTTTCAAGTTACTGACGTGGACAACAGGGTTAGTCTGTATCGATAGGAGCAATTGGATCCTATATGATGTCTTCCTAATCTTGTAGATAACTTCGACTAGTCCATAGAATTTTCGCACCAGTCTTTGGTTCTTGTTGCTTTGAACTCAAAGTTGATCTGACCTTAACTTATCATAACTCTCTATTTGCTTTGAAATTATCGTGGTCGACCCTTCTCTACATCCGTCTAGATGGTATTTTTGCGTGAACATGTGTTGCTTTAGTGGTTTGTTTTTGTCTCCCTTCTTCAGTAGAGGTGTTGGCTTGGTGGCTTTGCCAAGCATTTGAGTGATCACTGACAAGAGCCTTTGCAGGTCAAATAAACCCGAATGTGAACATGACATTTTGCTATTTGTAGAATTCAACTAGCTCAGGCAGAGCCGCATGACATCTATTTGTGGTAGGCGACATAAAACTAATCTTGTGATTTATCTCTCTTGGTGAGGTTAAAACCCAATATCTGACCTTCTTGTTTTAGGTCATGGTGTTCATGTAGTGGCAATAAAGTTTTTGTTGAGGTTGGCACACTTGAGCTCCCCTTTTCAAATACAACAATGGCAGCAAGTGTTGATTCATCATGGCTAAGATTCTTTCTCAACTGTACTATCGTCATCATTTTCACCCCTCTTGGTTGATGGATGTTTGTCTGAATGATCGTTGGGTTAGACTCCATTACTACTAGGCATTTTTCTAGGCGCATGTACATGGCTTTGTGTTCTAGCAGGATGTCAATCCGTGACTATTTTGGCTCTAGAAGGTTGGATATGAAGGCTGACTATTTATAGTAAAAATCTGATAGAGATATATATACTAAATAATTATATATAGTAGGCACATGTAGTGAAGCTATATATAATAAACTGAAATCATATGTATACCCATTAGTCAGTGCTTCCTAAATGTACATTTCTCATTCTCCATATCCTCTCTTTGCATACCAGAAGTCATTAATACAAAACCATTAGTCAATATTTCTTCTTACATTTTCTTTATCACGTTCTTTGTGTTCATTTAGATCAAGTGTGTGCGTTGTTGTGTGATTCTAATAACTGATATCAGAGCGAGGAGAGATTCACCACGATCTGTGAAGATGGAAAGTTCAAAGACTGGAATTGAAAAGTTTGATGGATTCGATATCAGTTTCTAGAAGATGCAGATTGAAGATTATCTGTACGAGAAAGATATTCAGGAACCCATTTTGGGGGTGAAGCTGGATACCATGACCACGGAGGAGTTGAAGCTCAAGGATTGTCACGCTGTAGGGTTAATCTGGTTGACGCTGCCAGGGAACCAAAGAAAGTGCGATTTGAAATTGTCCATACAGACATTTGGGGACCTTCTCCAGTTTCTTCATTTCTAGTACCAAAATTTCATGGATTAGAGGTCTCGCCCTTGCAACGACAACTCTCTGTTTTCGTAAGGCTAGTCAGATATCTCATGACCACTCTTTTCCTCCTCACCATATCTAGACACTATAACGTTGATCCAGTATTGTCTTATATAGTTAACGTTCACTCTTTAACATCCGAGGACATTTTATAACTACCACGAAAATCAAAACATACAATAAATTCATACAAGTTTTACAACATATCATATACTGCTTACTTGGTCGCGGAGAGACGTGTCATCGAGCTGAGTCATAGAGATATACGACTCTTTATCCTAAGAAAAAATCTATATAATTTAAAATCTGGCGGCTCTGATACCAATCTGTCACAACCCAACTTTTAAGGGTTCAAAACTCAAATAGAAACTAAAATTGAGAGTGAAAACAAATAGAAATAAAAGTAAATTAATATAAAATAAGAAAATGCTGTAAAATTAAAATGAGATTGAGAAAACAACACAACATTAAATATAAAATTAAATTAAATTATAAGACGGTGTTGATCAAATTTATCCAAACAAAAAAAAAAAAAAGTGTTTGGGATACAATTACAAAAAAAAAAAATACAAAAAAACTCAAACACAAAGACAGACTAACGCTACATAACAACACCATCTGTGAGTGCACAACCTTTGAAGGCTCCCTCATCTCAACGGTAAGTTCTATTACGAACCCATCCAAAATAATCACACCTGTGACCGCATCTCCTGACTTTAAACTGCTAGTTTGAACATGGTTTCGTCACGAAAGCTTTAGAGATAAATCTATCTTTACAAAAATATTTTTCTCTTAATTTATAATTAGTCATAAAAAGAAATAATTAGGTACAAATTTGGTCTAGAATTCAAAACTTTCAAATCTGACTGTTACTTAACAAGATTCAAATCTAGATTCTTGAACTCGTACCATAAATAAAGTTGGTATCTTCTAATAAAACAGGAATTTCTCTTAAGATCATTAAATTCTTATAGACTCCAGGCTCAATATCATTAATAGATTTGGATTAAATTTGATCTAGTTATTTGAATTACATTTGATTTAGTCATTTTCAATTGGATGAGAGATTTCTCCCAATTCTTCTGATCTTACCGTTTTCCTTTTTTGTTACTAACAGTAACATGTCATTCTTAAAAAACTAGGATACCGATGTGACAATGATACATTAATTAAAAAGAATTATTTCAAAAAATTTATCAATTTTATATTAGAAATAAATTCATATAAATAAGTTTATATATTTGTATACTTAAAAAAGCTTAATGTATGTTTCACTCTCAAAATATATTCAAAGTCAAGTGTCTGATACGATGGATTATAAATTTGTAATGTATCCATTGTATTAACAAGTGTTCAGTACATGCTCAACACGTGTCAGATGAGTGAAACTAAGTTATTCCCATGCTCTCTTTACACCCATTTAAAGTAGTTTGAAAACTAGCACGTCAAATATTATAATTGACTAACTACAACTTCAATTTTGTGCTTTAAGGATTGTTTTGACCCAAGAGAAATAAAATCCTTAATTTAGTACATGGTAGCAAAGATGAACATGAGAATGAGTTATTCTCATAGGCAAAGAGATTTAACCTTAAGTTATATCTCATATCCTCTCTTAACAAATTATTTAGTTTTATTTAGTATGTTTTAGAAAGATACGTCCATCAATAGCAAAAAAATAAAATAAAATAAAATAAATAGAATAGATTAAATTAGCCAAAAGTAATGACTAACATAATTATAAAAAAAACGTAAAGGATGAATTGATTAAATTGGCCAATTGCTAACATAATTAAGAAAGAAAAATGTAACAAACACACCGAAGTAAGATTAGGAACACAAGTAAAAAAAAAAAAAAAAAAAAAAACAAACAGCCAAAAAATCAAGATTTGGAAAGTGTTAAACAGTTTTGATATATAGACATTTCAAGACCTTACTCGTGCAATTTTCCCATGAAATCTAACACTAGAGCATCATAAAATTTAGAGAAATGATTGAAATTGATGTCATGTTCATATAGGTTGACTTTAATACAAAAGACAAATCGAACTTTCTTAAGGATAAATTGGGGACACCAGTCTAAGCTAATCAGGTAGGTGACCTTACCATCCGTATGGTTATATTTGATGTTGACTGTGCTCGTGGTTCTGCAAGTGTCATATATATTGATATATGTGAAATGTTTGTGAATCGATATGCTTATGATATGTTATAATATGTGAATTGTATGATAATACTTACGGTACCATGTGTTCAATGGTATATTTGAGATAGGATACGAGAAGGATGCACTAAACGTAATGTAACGATAGGAGTAAGACATGTTCATGAAACGTTATGGTTTGGTTACGTATCGAAGTGTTATGGGTATGACAGATCGATAACAACGATATGGTCACGATGGATTCATAAAACAATACGATTAGGTTATGGGTAGAAAGGGATAGGACTATGATAGATTGATAGAACGATAACGTTAGGATACGTTCCTGTAACGTTAAGACTAAGGTACGTTCAGGTAACGACACAACTATGATATGTCTAAGGACATTAAGGCTATGATAAATTAGGGAAGGATATAATCACAAAGTTTTTACAACATGATATGATTATGATACGACATGTGAAGGACGGATATATATCCAACAAGTGTCTAAGAGGGACGTGAGAATAAATTATTCTCGAGCTTTCTTTACATCGGTCAAAGAGTATTTGATAAGCTTTCAAAATGAAGGGTTTTCTCTTTTCTTCTTCCTTCTTTCTCCCTTTTCACGTTTTTTTTAAATAAAAAAAAGTTTAATGTGAGAATGAAGAAGTTAGAAAGGAGAAAGAAATGAATGTAATAAAACTTTTCTGTCGGTAGGAATGGAAATGGTGAATGGGTCCTTGACGATAGTCGACCGCTATACTCTTTTTTTGGATGTAAGTGATGATTATCAGCAATATGAGTTGTGTCAATACCACACCGTTATCAAGAGGAAGTAAAGTAGAGTAGAATAGATCAAGCGATCCATTTGTTGAGAGTACTGTAAGAGGCACACAATTAAGAATGTTGGATATAACTACTCTTCAACATCTGAGGGATGAGTCTCAAAGATCCAACTACAATATCAAAGAAACTTCGGGTGGTAGCGATTGCTTGCATTGGTGTCTCCGTGGTATCCCAGACACATGTAACATGATTTTTCTTGCTCAAATATAGCTTCATTTGTCTTAAAAGTTCACTTTTTAGTAATCCTGGAAGGCTTCTTAATTTGCAGCCTCGAGTGAAGATGATCACTCCGAGGTGGGTTTGTTAGTGATGATGCAATTATATAATCAGGGTTTTATATCAATGGTTCCATTTATATCTATAAATGAAATTTGTGGTGAATTTTTTAGAAATTCAACAATAATCATCGGTTATTTGGTTACCATTCTAAAGAAATTCAACTTTCGACCTTTTGTGAATGCTCAAAGCTACTTGCAAAGTACTGTTGATTATGATCCATAATACTCACCGACTCGAAATTGAGGTTTGTTCATGTTTGAAAATGTGACAAACCAAAAGACAAGATGCTAATTAATATTGTTTGTGATTGTTGTTGTGAATTCTTCATCTTTGAATACATATTTTGGTTGGCTTTTGAATTTTTCAAACTTTTAAAAATATTATTTTTTTAGTTTCAGCCTAATTTCATAATAGGCTATTGAATCACAATATTGCAATATTTTAAGTTACTTTTAAGATTAAATGTCCATGAATATAGTAATTACGGCAAGTTCTTTTTATGCATCTTATTTTAATCTAGCACATAAATGCTTCCTAATTATTTTATTTATTTTTTTATGAATTAGGTTATGAAGATCATTTGAATTATAAACGCTTTAATTTATACAATATTTAATAACTAATCATTTTAATATTTAAACTCAAATATACTAACAAGTACTAGTAACACTAGTCTCAATGACTTAAAGAATACAACTATTATCTCGAACTATAAAGAATTTAATTCCAACTTATTCTAATGGACAAACGCTTTATTAGACTCTATTGTAAGATTTCACTTCATCAATTTAAGTAGCGTTCAACTACAACTATGAATATCAAATTCTTAAGTATTCATGAACAAAATCGGCCTAACAATGTCTCTTGGAACTATTTACCAAAGGTGTTAGAATGAGTCGTGTGGAAGGGTTGCCTTTAGATGCTTTAGTACCAATTAAGGATGTCAATATCCTAGTAGTGTAGAATGCAGGAAGGTTCGTAGTTGAAAAGAATAACGAGAATAGTGGACATCGTTTCATCTACAAGCGTGTGGTGAACGGTCTGGTTGGTATGACTAGAGAACGTCGTCCTCACAGAATTTATATTATTGTGATAGAAGTTATAAATAACGATGATATTCCTTGGTCTTTTATTACAAAGGTGCAGACTTTTTAAAGAAGTTCTCGAGTTCCTTGTCCCCAAGTAGCAATACAACTACTAAAATGCTATCTCTACTTATAATAAAGCCCTCTCTCTCGAAATATATATGTGTGTGTTTATGGATGTATTACTCTCTTTTATTAATGAAATATGGCATAGTCATAATGATATTATGAGTATCTTTTCTATCCCTCCCTTCCTTATCGCTATATAAAGAATATGAAGATTATAAGTAAAAGATGTACAAGTAATTTGTTACTTTTGAACTTAAAATGCTTATAATTCAATATATCTTTGTTATCAACAATAATTATCAAACGGTACATAATTTTGTCCAAGTAAGGTCGCTTCTCATTCCCTGTATGATATCATAACATAAAATCGAGCGGAAAGGTTAACGATAAAATGATAACAAAAACCCATTCGGCGAACTAACTATAAAGGAAGGGTTGGTTGGAAACCATGTCTATACTTCTTTGCTTTAATCACAGGTAACTAAAGATATATAAGAACAACAGAATATCGCATGCCGAGTCAAAATATAAAAAATTTCTTGCCATGTTATAGTTAATGAATATGGTATGCACAAAGATCCGATGTCACACTTCATGATTGGAGACCAATACAGTGAGCTATGGTCGTCCATAACGTCCTTTGGTCCAATTATGTCAAGCAAATGTTGTAGCAAGCAAAGAGTTTTTAATAAGTTTGCTATTGCAAAGAGCTCGGTTTAAGGCACAAATGTCTCTGATGTGAAAGGCGCACCAATTCAACGAGATTTAAGTAACCATGAATAAGACACATGATACAGCTTGAAAACAAAACGATATTCATGACTCTTGTTATTTTCTTCCACTACAAACCTTCTAGCCTCTTGCACTTTTTTGTCATTGACATCCTTAATTGAAATTAGAATTGAAGGAAACACTTCTCCACAACTCATTATGGAACACCTTTGATAGATAGTTTCAACATATTTACTTTGCCGAGGAATACTTTAAAATTCATAGTTGAACGCTACTTAAATTGATGAAGTGAAATTTTACAACAGATGTTAATAAATCGTTTGTCTATTACAAGAGAGCTTGGAATTAAATTCTTTATAGTTGGGATAAGAGATGTTTTAGTCAAATTAAGTATATTTTTAGTTTTAAAATAAATTAATTTTTTAGTTTAAAATAAATTGATTTTTTAGTTTTAATTTTATTCCTAATAAATTAATTTTGATGTGGTGTTATGTATTTTAATAAAATTAATATTAACTTAATCAACCAAAAATTGTATTTTTTTTTTAATTATAAGCTAAATTAATAAAAATACCATTGAACTTTGCACTTTATCTAAAAAAATACTCATAATTTTTTTAGAAGTTTCAATAATACACTTAATCTTAAAAAAAAAAAATCTATAGAAACTATTAATTTGGTTTTTACAAAAATACTGTTGAATTTTCAAAAAAAAAAAAAAAAAAAAAATAATATAGTAGCTTAAGGTAGCCATTATGAACCTCCTAGTAGGCTACTTACTAAGTTTTACTCACTCCATGTTTATCATTTTTTTTTTCAAGTAACTAAGAGTTGGTAGTGGATGAGAGCGGACTTTGGAGTGTGGGCCATGGACTAACCTCTGTTTTTAATCTAGTATTTTTTGTTCTTCTTTTAAGTCTGCTTCTTATTTTGTGTTTGTAACGAGTATGTATATGTAACTCCCAAAAAATGAAGGAAATTATCTCCCATAAGAATAAGCCACTCATGAAAGACCCAAGGGATAGAAAGGAAAATATTAAAGGATTAAGAAAGAACAAAGGACTTAGTCAAGTCACTCGTGTACCCTAACAACTGATTTCAAGGAGTTAAAGGCCTTTTGAAAAGGATTGGAAATGAAAAAGTAAATCAAAAGGGCAAAAAAGCCATTTTATCAATTATCAAAAATCTTTCCGGATTTGTAATTCCTTATCTAAAAGGAATCTCAAGATTCAAAAAAAAGGGAAAAATGATAAAAAAAAGGGATGAGAAATTTGTAGAAAAATAATAATAAAATATTCGGAAAGTGGTAAATTACCAAAATACCCCTAGAAGAATGGATAATTACAGAAATGTCACTCCAATTAGAATCAGAGCATCTACTGTGACCATCCGAACAAAATCTTTCGAACTCAAATCTCAACCATCGGATGTCCTAAAAAATTTGATATGATCTAGAACGAACACGCACGAATCATCACATCCAACGATTAGTATGCAAAGCCAAGGTCGATAAGGCCATGATCGGAGTTGATATTACCAAAAAATTATCCAGAAAGATCGATCTCTAAATAACGAAGATTCTGGAGCTCTCAATGTCGGTTTAAGCTCCTCCTATAAAGTTGAAAGTAGGAGCAACAATACGGAATAAGAATCGAGAAAGGTCAATCCCCCAATTGAAGGCAATAAACGTTTAGATTGTGTTTCTCCTACTCTCAGATTTCTTCCAAATTCGAGAGCAATCCTCCACCATTTCTCTTCAAACTTCTAAATAACGAAGAATCTGGAGCTCTCAATGTCGGTTTAAGCTCCTCCTATAAAGTCTAAAGTAGGAGCAACAATATGGAATAAGAATCGAGAAAGGTCGATCCCCCAATCGAAGGCAATAAGTGTTTAGATTATGGGTCTCCTACTCTCAGATTTCTTCCAAATTCGAGAGCAATCCTCCACCATTTCTCTTCAAACTTATTCCTACCGTTTCTCAACAAGATTACCCACAAGTTCTATGAAGGAATAGAGTGCTGAAAGTGCCTAGAAACCATTCCCCCAATTCAATCCGCCATTGAAGAACTTCAAGAAAAACTTGAAAATCCAACCCGAGGATACATGATGACTCGTCGAGCAAGAATGATTCCAATAAGTTTCTGTACCTCCAAGGAATGCTTCCATAGAAGACCACGAAGAAAAATAACCTTGAGAACGTGCCAAATTGAAGGAAATAGGTTTCAAAATTAAATTGGGGATAAGAGTCAAAATTCCTATCTACGACCTCTTTTTCTTCAAATTAAGGATTCCTCTAGCTTGAGAGGAAGAAGTTGAGTAAACTTGATGAAGGAATCCAGTGCTGAAACGTTGTAGAATAAGCTACCCATGAGATCGAAAATCTGGCGTTTCGAGTGAGTTGCATACCGAGAACGATTTCTGGAAATTAAGGTCCTACACTCAAAGACGTTCCTCCAAACCAATTCCTTGAGCGTGAAGATAGGATATGGAAGAGGTTCAATGAAGAAATAGGGCCTTGAAACCCCTAGAATCGGCTACCCAATAAGAAATCCTTTGTTTTATCTCCAGCCATAAATCAGATTTTGGATGAACTTTTGTAGCGAATATCTTAGGCTACGATCCACGAGAAGTTATCAAGTAAATCCCAAGCCCTTTCTTGTAACATCCATCTTTAAGTTTCACGAAGAAATCGAGGAGAGAAACACTGTAAATATGGCTGTACAAGCCGAGTTTCAGATGGCGGCGATGCGAAAAATGTGCATCTTCTTCATGTTCAGAGGAAGTGTTCAGAGGAAGAAAACGATGATACGGCCAGTTCAGCTGAACTGTCCAAGTCAACTAAAAAGTTTACCTTTTCTCGGGTTTTCTTAGTAGATCTTATTTTATGAAATGTTGTATGAATCCTTTTCCCGAGAGGTTATATAAGGTAATGAAATTTGGGAGTTATTGGAAAACTTTAGTTAGTGAAACCATGGAGAAAATGCCTCTCCATATGACTTTACCTCCTAGGAGAACTAAAGTGGTAACAACGTTTTGTTTTAAAATGTCTTATGTTGTCGTTCCTTATTCTGTGTTTTCACATCAAGGTCATTTCATAAAGGTGCTATCGGGAGTTGAACCCAGATCGTTGGATTCAAAGTCCAAAGTGCTAACCACTACACCATAGAACCCCTTGTACAAATTTATTTTGGAATGGTTTTCCTATTTTATGCCGATTCCACAAGAAGGGAGATCCTATCATGAGTCAAACTCAAGTTATTGGATTCAAAGTTCTAGAGCTGTTTTATCCAACTCGTTGTGATCTTGAGCACCTTTAGAGTGGTTGTAGAAGTAACCCTCCGGTGTTGATTGAAGCTCTTGGAGAACATGTAATTTTATATATTTCTTATAGTTAATTTATATATTGTTGTATATTACAAACAAATTGAAATAATACTTTACATCCCCGTCTTTCTTTCTTCCGTGCAAAACTTAACATGAAAACTATATTATTTCAATATTCACTCGAGAAACAAGGGGTGAAAACTATATTATTTCAAACCCTCCATTATTGCTTCTACTTTGCGTGAAAATGCTTCCACTAAATCATGTTACTAACTAGTTGGTTTGGTTTGGTTCAAGTCTTGGGTCCACTAGATTGAATTGACTTAGCTTAATTAAACTCTTGATAATATAAAAATCATAAGTTTCCTCAATTAAGTTAACTTAAAAGTTTAACCCCTAATCTTTTTTAGAATGTTTAGCTTTGTGTCTAGTTGATCTCTAAATGCTTAGAAATATCTAATAAGACTTCTATTTAAGGAACTTTTCACTATAAAAGATGTAAGACTTCACGTATATTATTAAGGAATTTCAAATGAGTGATTTGATATATCACAGAGGACAAAATATTTATTTGTTTCAAATATCGTTGACCATTCTTTTTTGTCAAGTATTTTGAATATTATCATTGTGAATTACTAATGGCATTGGATTGAATCTCATTAATAACAATATCCCAAAACTCAGGTAAAGATGACATCAAAATTAATACTTTAATTTCATCTTCAAATTTTATTTCCACTTAACTCAGTTGACTAATAATCATAATAGTCACCGGTTCACAAATATTTACAACCTTAAAAGGTAAAATTATAAGGAGTACAAGAAAAAAGTGTTTAAAATAGTTTCACAATATAGAAAAAAATAGTAGGAATTGGTCAAAGTCAACATCCATTGATCACTTATGGCACAACACAACACAGATGAGGGTAACATTTTTTTATTTCTCTACTATATTAGGCCCTTTGGTTTATTGGCTTTACAAGATGGAGACATGAAGTTTTCTATGTTCTAAATAAATTTGGTTGATTGTTTTCTGGTTAGCATTGGTACCATCAAAACTTATTTATTTCTTTGAAATGTTTGAGTTTACAATTTACATGTTTTCATTTTTCTACTTTGTCTGCTTGCATTTAGAAATGAAGCAAAATTAGTCGGAGGGTTTTAGGCAGATTGTTATAATTCTAATTTTTAACTAAAAAAAAAAATTAGTCTCGTTGTCACGCTTAAAACTATCCTATAGGTATAATCGACCTATTATCCTTCCACCAATAGGAGCAAAAGGCAACGTTACTATGTGAAACTAGTTTCATGTCATTTATTAAACAATAAGGATGTTAGCATGCATTTGGAAATGAACCCATATTTAAAAAATTTATATAAAATAGAAAAGAATTGTTGTCTCAAAGACAATGAGAAAACCAATGGTTCCTTCACCCCAGACCTATGGCCCGACTCCCAACATGGAAGGGATAATCTAGAGAATCATTCCAAGAACCCTACCAGATGGGTTACAAACTCACATTTCGGTGGGTTCTGCAAGCACGGATTGCAGGTTAAAAGAGGTTGAAAACAAAGTAAAATGATAAAAGGGCCCAACCAAATTTGAACGGGTGACCTCTTGATTTGCAATCAAATGCTTTACCACTGAGCTATGGACCCATTTTGCATGATTTCAACCTGAGTGACCCCTTCTACAGAGTGTCAGTCTAAAAGTGTAAAAAGTCTCTCCAAAATAAAGGGCCCAACCAAGTTCAAACGGGTGACCGGTCAAATTCTCTACCACTAAGCCATGGATCCATTTTGTAGGATTTTAATCTTAGTGACCCCTTAGACATAGTGTCGGTCCAAAAAGTGTAACAAATTTCTATCCAAGATAGAAGGGCCTGTTAGGATCGCACAACAACGCACACGCTCGATCTAAATGAACACAAAGAACAGGATAGAGAAAAGTACAAGGAGAACTCTGGCTAAAAGGATTTTTCTATTGATGACTTCACGTATGTACAGTAAGAGAGAATTACAGAGAATAGAAAGTACTTTTCAAAGCTGTAGCGGACGGGATATATATATAGTTCAGTTTACTATATATAGATTTACCAGATTTAACCATCTACTATATATAACCATTTACTATATATAGCTTTACCCGATTTAACCATCTACTATAAATAGCTATTTACCATATATAGGTTTACCGGATATAGTTTTACCAAATATAGCTGTACTGGATATAGCTTTACCAAATATAGCTTTACCGGATATAACCGTTGACCAAGCTATAAATAAGCTGCAGGCTTCATAACCTAACAATTCTCCCACTTGGAGACTGATCTAGTCAACAAAGAATTTTATTCTCAAACGACCATGAGCATCTTCATGGTCTTCATGGCACCATATCAATTGAGGCTTTGCACAACCTCAATATTCCAACATCAACACATTTTGTCAACATGTTTGCTGGATTCTTTGCACCCTCTATCTTCTCCAAACACATCACCATCTTGTTAGGATCGATATCAGTCGTTAGCTCTGATACTAGTTGTTAGGATCGATACCAGTTGTTAGGATCGCACAACAACGCACACGCTCGATCTAGATGAACACAAAGAAAAAAAGAATAGAGAAAAGTTGCAAGGAGAACTCTGGCTAAAAGAATTTTGTATTGATGACTTCAGGTATGTACAACACGAGAGAGTATAGAGAATAGAAAAGTACATTTCAAAGCTTTACTGGACGGGATATATATATGGTTCAGTCTACTAAATATAGATTTACCAGATTTAACCATCTACTATATATAGCTATGTACCATATATAGCTTTACCGGATATAGCTTCACCATATATGGCTTTATCAAATATAGCTTTACCGGATATAGCTATTGACCAAGCTATAAATACAGGGAGCAGACTCCATAACTCAACAATTCTCCCACTTGGAGACTGATCCTACACCATACCAATTAGGGCTATAAATACTGGGTTTTTCATCAACTGTATGGCACTCTGACTATCTGTATAAAGGATCTTCTTGCACTGCTTCCGGCCTAATTCTTCTAGATAGTCTGTCATCCATATCATCTCCTTTCCAGCTTCAGCTATGGCCACGTACTCAGCTTCAGTAGATGAAAGAGCAACGCATTTCTGAAGCTTGGACATCCAACTCACTGCTGTTCCATCTATAGTGTAGATATACCCAGATGTGCTCTTGCTGGAGTCTACATCTCCACTAAGATCAACATCCACAAAACCTTGCAGAACTACTTTGCCATTGCCATAACAAAGTGTAGTATTGGATGTACCTCTCAAATATCTCAGAAGCCACTTCACAGCTTCCCAATGTTTCTTCCCTGGATTTGTCATGTACTTGCTAACAACTCCCACTGCATGTGTTATGTCAGGTCCATAGCATACATCAAACTCCCAACTGCAGAAGCGTACGGAACTGATGCCATGTGCTCACGTTCCTCAACTGTCTTGGGAGATTGCCCCTTTGATAATTTAATATGATTTTCCAAGGGGGTAGTCCTAGGTTTAGCGTTATTCATCTTGAATTTGGACAACATCTTCTCAATGTACTGCTCTTGGCCTAGATTTAATGTGCCAGCAGATCTATCTCGAGAAATCCTCATCCCAAGGATTTGCTTCGCTGCACCTAAATCTTTCATCTCAAATACTGAAGACAAGCTTGCCTTCAGGTGGTTTATCTCCCTCATACTTGATCCAGCAATTAGTATATCATCCACATACAGGAGTAGAAACACATAAGAATCAGTGTATTTCTTGAGGTAGCAACACTGATCCTTTTCACTTCTGTGGAAACCACTCTTGCTCATGAAGGAGTCAAACTTCTTGTACCATTGTCTCGGTGCTTGTTTCAGTTCATACAAGCTCTTATTGAGCTTACACACCATGTGCTCCTTGCCTGGAGCTGCAAATCCTTCGGGTTGTTGCATATAGATCTCCTGATCTAGATCTCCATATTAAAATGCCGTTTTTACATCCATTTACTCAAGGTGGAAATTCTCCGATTCAACAATACTCAATAGAATTCGGATAGTAGTTAATTTCACAACTGGAGAAAAGATCTCAGCATAATCAATGCCTTTTCTTTGTGAATATCCTTTAACTACTAACCGAGCCTTAAACCTCCTTCTGCCATCTGGTTCAACCTTGATTTTGAACACTCATTTGTTCAACAGAGCTCTCTTTCCTGTAGGCAACTCAGTCAGCACCCACGTATTATTCCTTTCAAGTGAGCTCATCTCATCATCCATGGCTTGCTCCCACTTAGTTGAATCTTCCACTTGTAGGGCCTCATCAAAGGACACTGGTTCTCCTTCCTCAGTCAGCAACAGATAATGTAATGAGGTTGAATATCTATCTGGTGCTCTGGTAGTTCTAGATGATCTTCTCAACACCTGCTCAGGTGCAACTTGCTCCACGTCTGGTTCTTCAGCAATAGGATCAGGAGTTTCTTGAGCTTCTGTTGTACCATCACTGTGTGAATTTTCTTGCCACTCAAATTCAACTCCCACTTGCTTCGTAGTCTCAGAGTTTATCTTCTCTCTGTCTTTGTACATGACATTTTCATCAAAAGTCACATCACAGTGTCTTAGAATCTTCATATTTTTCTCATCCCAAAACCTATACCCGAACATGTCAGAGCCATAGCCTATGAAGTAGCATTTCACAGCCTTAGCATCAAGCTTATCTCTCTTCTCTGGATCAACATGAACATACGCAGTACAGCCAAAGGTTCTCAAGTGAGAGTACTTGAGTTCTTTTCCTGTCCATACTTCTTCGGGCAATTTGAACTTCAAGGGTACTGAGGGCCCTCTATTAATCAAATATGCTGCTGTGTTCACAGCATCAGCTCAGAATGTCTTTGGCAATCCAGAATGAATCCTCATGCTTCTTGCTCGCTCATTCAAGGTTCTGTTCATCCTTTCTGCAATACCATTTTGTCTTACCTTACCGGGAATTGTTCTTATTAATCTAATTCCCTCAGCTGCACAAAATGTTATAAACTCTGATTTGTTGTACTCTCCTCCATTGTCAGACCTCAAGCATTTGATCTTCAAGCTGGTCTGATTTTCAACTTCAGCTTTCCACTTCTTGAAGGTGGTAAACACATCTGACTTGTGTTTCAGAAAGTAAACCCATACCTTCCTGCTGAAGTCATCGATGAAGGTGACGTAGTACCTTGATCCACCAAGTGATGAAACTGGAGATGGTCCCAAGACGTCTGTATGGACCATTTCCAACCGCACTTTCTTCGGTTCTCTGGCAGCCTTTGTGAAACTAACTCGTTTCTGTTTGCCCATAACGTAGCTCTCACAAAGACCCATATCAACAGATTTTAAGCCTTCTAAAGCTCCTTTCGTAGTCAGCATCTTCATTCCTTTGACGCTCATATGTCCAAGTCTATTGTGCCATAGACTTGAATTGGAAGCACTCTCAGCAGCAGCAATCATGTTTATACACTCTGCAGTAGTGTATAAGGTTCCGGATTTTGTGCCACGCGCAACAACCATGGCGCTCTTCACAATCTTCCAGGAACTCTTTCCAGACTCTGCTGCATAGCCTGTGCTATCCAACTGACCAATAGAGATCAGATTCTTCTTAAGACCAGGAATGTATCTGACATCTTGTAATGTCCATTGATTTCCTGCTGGAGTTTGTATGAAGACATCTCCCTTTCCTTCAATCTCCAAGGTTTTATTGTCGGCAAGATACACCTTCCCGAAATTTCCTGATTTGAAATTTCGAAACAATTCCTTACTTGGAGACGAATGGAACGATGCACCTGAATCCAAAATCCAAAATTCAGCTGGGCTATCCACTCTAAGGATTAAAACGTCCTCAGCATCTTCTGTTGTGTATATAGAATCATCATCATCTTCAGATTTATGATTCTGCTTCTTCTTTAGCTTTGTACAATCTATCCGAAAGTATTCTTTTCCCCAACAGCTTCAACACGTTACGTTGGGTTTGTTTGGAGATTTTCCCCGGTTCTTTGATTTTGAACGCCCATGTTTGTTTGAGCTCTTTGATTTGCTTCTTCCCCTTCGATCAACACTGAGAGCATTGCCTGATGAATCTCCAGTTTCCCGTTTGCGAATACTTTCACTGAGAACTACATCTCGAATTTCATCAAACTTCAGTTTATCAGATCCTCGGGAACTGCTGATTGCGGCAACAACAGTATCCCATGACTCGGGTAAGGATGACATCAAAATCAACGCTTTAATTTCATCTTCGAAATTAATTTCCACCGAACCCAGTTGACTTATGATCATATTGAATTCATTTATATGATCTGCAACACGTCCACCTTCAGACATCTGTAGATTGAACAATCTACGCATCAAATACACCTTGTTCATAGTCGACGGTTTTTCATACATATTTGACAGCGCCTTCATCAGATCTGACGTTGTCTTCTCCTTGATGATGTTAAACGCCACGTTTCTGGATAGCGTCAACCGGATCATCCCTAAGGCTTGTCGATCCTTGAGCTTCCACTGTTCCGTGGTCATCGTATCCGGCTTCACCCCCAACAAAGGTTTGTGAAGATCTTTCTGGTACAGATAATCTTCAATATGCATCTTCCAGAAACCGAAATCGGATCCATCGAACTTCTCAATTCCAATCTTTGAACTTTCTATCTTCACAGATCGTGGTGAATTTTGCCTAGCTCTGACTTCCGCTTGGCTCTGACACCGCCTGGCTCTGACTTTCGCCTGGCTCTGATACCAGTTGTTAGGATCGATATCAGTCGTTAGCTCTGATACCAGTTGTTAGGATCGATACAAGTTGTTAGGATCGCACAACAACGCACATGCTCGATCTAGATGAACACAAAGAAAAAAAGGATAGAGAAAAGTTGCAAGGAGAACTCTGGCTAAAAGAATTTTGTATTGATGACTTCAGGTATGTACAACACGAGAGAGTATAGAGAATAGAAAAGTACATTTCAAAGCTTTACTGGACGGGATATATATATGGTTCAGTCTACTAAATATAGCTTTACAAGATTTAACCATCTACTATATATAGCTATGTACCATATATAGCTTTACCGGATATAGCTTCACCATATATGGCTTTACCAGATATAGCTTTACAGGATATAGCCCAAGCTATAAATACAGGGAGCAGACTCCATAACTCAACACATCTTTCATTAACCTACAAGTGAAATGGTATCGTCTTATGTGTTTTCTCTTTAAATATTAGACCGGGTTCCTTCGCCAACTGTATGACACTCTGACTATTTCTGTTAAGAATCTTCGTGCTGCTTCTTGCCCATTCTTCCAGATAGTCAGTCATTCATATCGTCTTCTTTCCAGCTTCAACTATGGCCCACGTACTCAATCTCAGTACAACGCATTTTTTAAGCCTAGACGTCCCATCATCCATGGCTTGCTTCTACTTGGTTGTATCCTCCAACTGTAGGGTCTCATCAAAGGGTTGTGGTTCACTTTCATCAGCAACAGATAGTGTAATGAAGGTACATACATATCTGGTACTCTGATAGTACATGATGATCTTCTCAACACCAGTTCAGGTGTCAGTTACTCCACTACTGATTCCTCCGCAACAACCACATGAGTTTGTTGAGTATCTGCTACAAGATCACTTGGTGATTTTCTCCGCAACTCAACCTCAACTCCCACTTGCTTTGTTGTCTTGGAACCTTGCTCCACATCTGGTTCCTCAGCAGTAGTCTTAGGAGTTTCTTGAGTATCTGCTACAACATCACTAGGTGAGTTTCCTTGCAACTCAAGCTCAACTCCCACTGTCTTCGTGGTCTTGGAACCTTGCTCCACATCTGGTTCCATTTCCAATCGCACTTTCTTCAATTCTCTGGCGGTCCTTGTGAAGCTAACTCGTTTCTGCTTGCTCATAACGTAGTTCTCACAACGACCCACATCAACAGATTTCAGATCTTCTAAAACTCCTTTCGCAGCCAGCCTCTTCATTCCTTTCGCGCTCATAGGTTCAAGTCTATTGTGCTGTAGACTTGAATTTGAAGCACTCTCAGCAATAGCAGCTATGTTCATACACCCTGCAGTGGTATATAAGGTTCTAGATTTTGAGCCACGTGCTACCACCGTAGCACCCTTCATAATTTTCCACGAACTCTTCCCTAACTTTGTTGCATAACATGTGCTGTCCAACTGACCAATAGAGATCAGGTTCCTTCAGAGACCAGGAATATATCTGACATTCTTTAATGTCCACTGATTTCCTACTGGAGTTTTTATGCAGACATCTCCTTTTCCTTTAATCTCCAAATCTTTGTTGTCGGCAAGATACACCTTCTCGAAATTTCCAGACTTGAAATTCCAGAACAACTCTTTATTTGGAGACGAATGAAAAGATGCACCTGAATCCAAAATCCAGGATTCAATCTAACTGTCCACGCTGAGGATTAGAGCATCCCCAATGTCTTCTGTTGAATTTATAGAATCATCACATCTCCAGATTTGTGATTCTGCTTTCTCTTTGGTCTTGTACAACCTGTCCGAAAGTGACATTTTTCTCCACAATTCCAACACGTTACGTTTGGTCTATTTGGAGATTTTTCTCGGTTCTTTGATTTTGATCGCCCTTTGTTTGGGCCCTTCGGTTTACTTCTTCCCCTTCGATCAACACTGAGAGCATTGCCTGATGAATCTCTAGTTTCTCGTTTGCGAATACTTTCGCTGAGAACTACATCTCAAATTTCACAAAACTTAAGTTTATCAGATCCTCGGGAACTGCTGATTGCGGCAACAACAGTATCCCATGACTCGGGTAAGGATGACATCAAAATCAACGCTTTAATTTCATCTTCGAAATTAATTTCCACCGAACTCAGTTGACTCATGATCATATTGAATTCATTTATATGATCAGCAACAGGTCCACCTTCAGACATCTGTAGATTGAACAATCTCCACATCAAATACACCTTGTTCATAGCCGATGGTTTTTCATACATATTTGACAACGCCTTCAATAGATCTGACGTTGTCTTCTACTTGATAATGTTGAACGCCACGTTTCTAGATAGCGTCAACCGAATTAGCCCCAAGGCTTGTCGATCCTTGAGCTTCCACTGTTCCATGGTCATGGATTCCGGCTTCACTCCCAACAGAGGTTCGTGAAGATCTTTCTGGTACAGATAATCTTCAATCTGCATCATCCAGAAATCGAAATCGGATCCATCGAACTTCTCAATTCCAATCTTTGAACTTTCCATCTTCACAGATCGTGGTGAATTTCGCCTAGCTCTGATACCAGTTGTTGGGATCGCACAACAACGCAAACGCTCGATCTAGATGAACACAAAGAACAGGATAGAGAAAAGTGCAAGGAGAACTCTGGCTAAAAGGATTTTTCTATTGATGACTTCACGTATGTACAGTAAGAGAGAATTACAGAGAATAGAAAGTACTTTTCAAAGCTTTAGTGGAGGGTATATATATATAGTTTAGTTTACTATATATAGGTTTACCAGATTTAACCATCTACTATATATAGTCATTTACTATATATAGCTTTACCCGATTTAATCATCTACTATATATAGCTATTTAATATTTAGCTTTACAAGATATATCTTTACAAAATATAGTTTTACCGGATATAGCTTTACCAAATATAGCTTTACCGGATATAACCGTTGATCAAGCTATAAATAAGCAGCAGGCTTCATAACCTAACAGGGCCCAACTAGGTTTGAATTGGTGACCTCTTGATCTGCAATCAAATGCTCTAACATTGAGCTATGGTCCCATTTTGTATGATCTCAACCTTAGTGACCCCTTCTATAGATTATCGGTCCAAAAGTGACCCTACCGAATCGGCTATGGACCAATTTTGTATAAATTGGTGGATTACCTATCGGGAATTAAACACAGGTCATTAGATTCAAAGTCGAAAGTGCTAACCACTACACCATAGAACCACTTGTTAAACTTTATTTTGGCAGCGATTTTGATAAGCGCCAACAACGCTGGATTTTGCAAAGCTAGAGGTCGTAGTATCCTTAGATACTTTCACAAGGTGTTTTCAACTTCTTTTATAGGTAATTGAACTTTTGAGTCCATGTAAATGATTGGTTGGATTAGTATCAGTTTAAGAAGACAGAGGAGAGAAGAGAGACTTTGTTAGAAATTCTCCCATTGGTAATCCCCCAAGGTGTTTTCAACTTCTTTTATAGGTCGAATTTTAAAATCAAACCACAACAAAATTTACTTCTATCTAGCAAAACGTATATGAGTTTGATATTATTTGATTTTGGGTATGGACACAACTAGCTGATTTCTTTTGATTACATTAATGAATGTATGTAGATGTTTAAAGTGTTGATCTTAATGGTTTTAGAAAATATCAACACATCATCGATATAAACTATCGAATTTTTTTGAAAGGATTGAACATATCATTCATAATCTTCTGAAATTCGGATGGAGCGTTGTTTAGTCTAAATGGCATGACGTTCCTCTCATATTTTCTAAATTGGACATTAAATGCTATTTTATATTTGTCCTTTTAGGAAACTAGAATTTTCCGAAATCACAATTTCATGTCGAATTTTATAAAAACATTTGACTCTAAATTATTTTTATCAAATCATTTTTGTTTTGGATTGAATATCTTATTTATTCTAAAACTTTATTCAAAGGTTTGTAGTTAATTACCAGTATCAGAATTTCTGGTTTCTTTTCACCATGTTGTTAACCTAAAATGCCAGACATGACCACATGCTCTTTGAAGACCTTATCAGCTTCCTTTGCAAAATATCACCTAAAATGTCACAGTATTTAGTGTTCGATGCTTTTTGACTTAACCCTAGGGTTCTATTTAAAGTGAACTTGTAATAATTTTTGTCAAATACCTAATACATTAAGATATAATATCTTATTTCAATAATATTAAAATGTCGTAGAATATCATAATATATGTTTAATTAATATGAATCTATTCAAATTTCAAATATATATTTTTATTTAATGTTTATGATACACATCAATTATTTTAATATTTAACATATCAAATACGTTAATATGTTTTGATATTATACTTCAAGACTATAGGAACTCGCTCAGAGGACCTGAGAGTTACGTTGGCCTACAATGCATCTCATGGACGATGCAAAACTATGGTGGCGCTTGAAGGTGAATTGTATAAAAAACTGGTCATGCACCAAAAAATCATAGGAAGACCATTGATGGAATCGAAGCAATCGATGCTCCCTTGTATGGGTTTCCAATCAAAGACCTAATGTTTGATGTTGACTCTTTTGAACAAAGAGCCACATGATCAAACAACAAAAAACGCGGCGGTATCTTTGAGAACTCTATCACACACATAAAAAAAACGTGTCGAAGAGTTAGACATTACACAGAAGATCTAGCTTTCATCGAGGAGACCCAAGTTCGATTCTCGGAAATGAAATTTTATTTTTTTATTTCGTTTATTTTATAGTTTCATCTTTTGTCACCAATTACATTTAAACTTTACCTAGGTTTGAGAAGCACTATAATCGATAAGTTCAATAGTATCTTAAATTCAAAAGACTTTTATGAACTTGGTTTGAGAGGCACTATAATGGTCAAGTTCAATAGTATCTTAGATTAAAAGGACTTTTATGAACTTTGAACCTTTAATAGTGTTATGTCATAGATATTTAGTTCAATTTCAACAAGTGAGGTTGCGGTCATTCAAATGGTTAATGTGATAATCCGGTCATTTTCAAGGTCTCTTTTGTTGAACGCCATCATGGCTGAGATGACTGAGATGAGCACTAGAGTGAGTTTGACAAGGAGGGTCGTAGAGAACCACACCCCAAGCCAAGCTCATGTTGGGCTTAACAAACTGAAAACCCAAAAACACAAACCCTTAAATGGGAACCAGGATGCTAAGGAATTAAAAAGCTTTATTTTTGACGTAGAACAATACTTGAAGGTTACAGGAACTTGCTCATAGAACCTAAGAGTTACGTTGGCCACAATGCCTCTAATGGACGGTGGAGCTCGAAGGTGGATGATATAGAAAATGGGTCATGCACCATAAACTCATGGGAAGACCGTTGATGGAATCGATGCAATCGATGCTCCCCTTGATGGGTTGCCAATTAAAGACCTGGCGTTTGATGTTGACTCTTTTGAAGAAAAAGCCACACGATCGAACACCTTGAAACGTCGCGGTAGCTCTAAGAACTCTATCATACGACCTGAGAGTTGAGGGCTACAGGAACTTTCTCATACGACCTGAGAGTTACGTTAGCCGCAATGCATCTCATGGAGAATGCAAAACTATGGTAGTTCACGAAGGTGAATGGTATAAAAAATGGGTCATGAACCATAAACTCATGGGAAGATCGTTGATGGAATCGATGCAATCGACACTCCCCTGGATGGGTTGCCAATCAAAGACCTAACATTTTATATTGACTCTTTTGAAGAAAGAGCCACACAATCGAACAGCTTGAAACGTCGCGGTAGCCTTGAGAACTCTAACACACACAGGGAAGGACGTGTCGAAGAGTTAGACATAAAGCAAAAGATCATGCTAAAACTCTTCAGCGATCTGACAAAAGACTTCAGGACATCTACACCAAAAATCCATTGTCGTCCAGCGGTAAGGATATCTGTCTTTCACCCAGGAGACCCGGGTTCGATTCCCGACAATGGAATATTTTTTTCTTATTTCATTTTATTTTACAGTTTCTATCTTAGACTAAAAAGACTTTTATGAACTTCGTACCTTTGTTAGAGTTATGTTATAGATATTTTGTTCAATTTCAAATGGTTAATGCGATAATCCAGTTGTTTTCGAGGTCTCTCTTGTTGAACGACATCATGGTTGAGATGAGCAGGTAATTCAAATGGTTAATGCGATAATCTAGTCATTTTCGAGGTCTCTCTTGTTGAACGGTGTCATGGTTGAGATGAGCAGGTGATTCAAATGGTTAATGCGATAAGCCAGTCGTTTTCGAGGTCTCTCTTGTTGAACGACATCATGGTTGATGAGCACCCGAGTGAGTTTGACAAGTTGGACTGTAGAGAACCACACCTCAAGCCAAGTTCTTGTGGGCTTAACAAACTTACAATCCAAGAACACAACCCCTTAAATGAAAACCGGGATGCTAAGGAATTAAAAAGCTTTATTTTTTACGTAAAAAAATACTTGAAGGTTACTTGAACTTGCTCATAGGACCTAAGAGTTACGTTGGTCGCAATGCATCTCATGGACGATGCAAAACTATGGTGGCGCTCGAAGGTGAATGGTATAAAAAATGGGTCATGCACCATAAACTCATGGGAAGACTGTTGATGGAATCGATGCAATCGACGCTCCTTCTTATACAAAATTTGGATCAACCAAGAGATAAAGCTAGAATTAGATTATGGAACCTTTTTCATCCGTTAATAAGATATTTTCACTACATCATTGAGATTTTAAAAAGAAATAATCACTAATTTTAGATTGAATAGCAAGATTATGCAACTTAGTCAACTTGAATCAGGTGCAGTGAACGTGGATCTAACACGTGACCTTGAGATCTTTAGTGACTCTCTCCCAACGAAGCTATCCGGGCTAACATTAAAAATGAAAACTCATTAGTAAAGTATTTAGCTAACTAGTTTATTTTTTATGCAACGTAAACCATTTCTCTTCAAACTTCTAAATAACGAAGAATCTGGAGTTCTCAATGTCGGTTTAAGCTCCTCCTATAAAGTCTGAAGTAGGAGAAACAATACGGAATAAGAATCGAGAAAGGTCGATCCCCCAATCGAGGGCAATAAGCGTTTAGATTATGGGTCTCCTACTTTCAGATTTCTTCGAAATTTGAGAGCAATCCTCCTCCATTTCTCTTCAAACTTATTCCTACCGTTTCTCAATAAGATTACCCACAAGTTCTATGAAGGAATATAGTGCTGAAAGAGCCTAGAAACCATTCCCCCAATTCAATCAACCATTGAAGAAGCTAGAAAAACTTGAAAATCCAATCCAAGGATACATGATGATTCGTCGAGCAAGAATGATTCAAATCAGTTTCTACACCTCCAAGGAATGCTTCCATAAAAGACCACAAAGAAAAGTAACCTCGAGAGCGTGTCGAATTGAAGGAAATAGGTTTCAAAATTAAATTGGGGATAAGAGTCGAATTCCTATCTACGATCTCTTTTCCTTCAAATTAAGGATCCTCTAGCTTCAGAGGAAGAAGTTGAGTAAACTTGATGAAGGAATCGAGAGAGGAAACATCGTAAAACAAGCTACCCAAGAGATTGAAAAATCTGGCGTTTCGAGTGAGTTGCATATCGAGAACGATTTTTGAAAATTAACGTCTTGCATTCAAAGACGTTCCTCCAAACCAATTCCTTTAGCCTGAAGAAAGGATATGGAAGAGGTTCGATGAAGAAATAGGGCCTTGAAACCCCTAGAATCGGCTACCCAATAAGAAATCATTTGTTTTATCTCCAGCGATAAATCAGATTTTGGATGAACTTTGGAAGCGAATATCTTAGGCTACGATCCACGAGAAGGTATCAAATCAATCACTAGCCCTTCCTTGTAATACGCATCTTTAAGTTTCACGAAGAAATCGAGGAGAGAAACGCTGTAAATGTGACTGTACAAGCCGAGTTTCAGATGGCGGCGACGCGAAAAATGCGCATCTTCTTCCTGTTCAAAGGAAGAAAACGATGATATGGCCAGTTCAACTGAACTGACCAAGTCAACTCAAAATTTGACCTTTTCTCGGGTTTTCTCAATTTTAACCCCATTCCAGACCGATTCTCATAGAAAATCTTATGGTTTCAAAAACTAGACACAATAAGGAGTACGTGGAAGGAAATTTTGAAGTAATTTAGATAATGGAAGCTCAAGAATGGACGTCCCAAACGTCGACGACGAGGCAAGTAGCTACCTTGGACTTTTTGTTAAGAAATACTTGTAGAAATCGCTTGGATTTTCATATGAACCCTAAACCAAGTATGAATTAAGGATATATGAAAGAAAAACCCATAGAACCGTGAGTTAAGACCCTGAACCGATCAAATAGCTCGAGATTTAAGTAACGTTAAAATAACCCACTATATGAGCTCTGCTGCCTATCAAATTTTAATACTGAGCATATTATAGTATGTTGAGGTTAGAT
The DNA here is from genome assembly GCF_057944985.1 of Cucurbita pepo subsp. pepo. Classification (NCBI taxonomy): domain Eukaryota; kingdom Viridiplantae; phylum Streptophyta; class Magnoliopsida; order Cucurbitales; family Cucurbitaceae; genus Cucurbita; species Cucurbita pepo. The sequence goes on from NC_141807.1 coordinate 11,741,586, forward strand.
ATGAAATTTGGTGGTCATTGGATAAGGATAAGTAGGTAAACCAAGAAACAGTGTAAAATGACCATAGTGCCCCTAAGGTAATTTACCTTCGGTTCATGACCTAGATGACCTTCAAATGCTATAAAATTCATCGGTAGATCTTATTTTATGAAATGTTATATGAATCCTTATCCCAAGAGGTTATATAAGGTAATGAAGTTTGGGAGTTATTGGAAAACTTTAGTTAGCGAAACCAAGATATGGGAGAAAATGCTCATCACGATCCATATGACCTTTGCCATGAAGCACGATGTTTATAAGTTTTGTAGTCAATGTTGCCAATGTTTGCTGCACAAAAAAAGATAGGGATGTTAAATTTTTAAGTCACTTTTGGAATACTAAGTCATAAATTGGGTAACAAAATATTATGAGCATGGCTTAGGGCTATTATTTATAAGAATATTAAGTCATAAATTGGGTAACAAATTATTGTTTTCAACTACATGTCATCTTCAGATTAACGAGCAAACTAAGGTGGTTAATAGAACGTAGGAGCACTGCTTAGGGCTATTAACAACAACTCTTTAATAAACTAAAATCATACCGTCAACATACTTAAACTATATAAAACTCTCTCGCCTCCCCTATTAAGTTTAGCTCTCCATACAAACTGAATTAAACAGAGGAATCCGCATCTTCATCATGTAAAATTGATGGAATAAGGAAAGAGAATAAGAAAATAGAGAGTTATCCCGGTTTGTTGCCGTTCGTCAATGGAAGTTCCCTTCTCTTGAGCTCTCATGTCCACCTCTTTGCCCTAATCAATCCTTGTTGGTCTCCTTTTCTTTCTGCTGTCAACAGCTGCTGAATTAGTGTTTTCTTCTTCTTCTCTGGTTTCACAGCAGAGGCTGCTGCTGTGTAATTCGATTTTCTCCCCCAAAATGTGGCTCCTCTCTTCTTGGTCTTCCTTTTCCTTTTATATTGAGCATGGGTTCCCCTTTAGGGCTGAAAAGGAATAAGTAGTCAACATAGGATGTTCCTCATTGGGTAGTCAATGACCCACTTGGACTGATGATGTGGATTTAAAATTTTCATGTCATCCCCCACTTGTTTCCAAATTTGCTACTCCCACATGGTTTAGCATAAATGTCTGAAATTTTACCATATAATTCAACTAAATATACAATTAAGATCGATTTATGCCAAATCATTTTTTTTTTCATGTTAGACCGCAATAAACGATTTCATGCTCACTAAGTAGAATAAATGGGTAATAAATGAGAAAATTGTGAATAAGGGTGCAATATTAACTATAAAAAGACATGATATAACTCTACTCTTAGAGAGTTATCAATATTATAATGGCTACTACCTAAATTATAACCTAAAGTTGATAATTGATGTCCAATTAGCCAACCCTAAATTTGTAATCATTATGGAGTGATTGAAATTACAATGGAAGTAGTTTAAACTCCTAGTACCTTAAATGAAGTTGGTCTCTTCTAATAAAACACGAATTTCTCTTTAATATCATTAATACAATTATGCTTCATCTTGAACCTACTAAACATGAAACTAAAACTACGTTCAATTTAACTCAATTTTATTGTCATCTTGAATGACGTGTAGGATATATTCTTGATTTACCTCGATATTTCATATTAGTTAAGCTTTTTGCAAAATCACAATTAGACAACAACAAAGATGAACTTGGGTCTATTTATTATTTTAAAGAAAATTTCTTTCTCCATCTTATTTCTAAAAACTTTGCAACTAAATTGACCTTTTCTCGGGTTTTCTCAGTAGATCTTATTTTATGAAATGTTGTATGAATCCTATGAATCCTTTTCCCGAGAGGTTATATAAGGTAATGAAGTTTGGGAGTTATTGGAAAACTTTAGTTAGCGAAACCAAGATATGGGAGAAAATGCTCATCACGATCCATATGACTTTACCTCCTAGGATAACTAAAGTGGTATCCCTAAAGTAATAGATTCCCCGGGCTCCTAGGATAACTAAAGTGGTATCCCTAAAGTAATAGATTCCCCGGGCTCCTAGGATAACTAAAGTGGTATCCCTAAAGTAATAGATTCCCCGGGCTCCTAGGATAACTAAAGTGGTATCCCTAAAGTAATAGATTCCCCGGGCTCCTAGGATAACTAAAGTGGGATAACTAAAGTAATAGATTCCCCGGGCTCCTAGGATAACTAAAGTGGGATAACTAAAGTAATAGATTCCCCGGGCTCCTAGGATAACTAAAGTGGGATAACTAAAGTAATAGATTCCCCAGATGTACCCTTGGTCCCTATTCGTAAGAACTTATAAGTTCAAAGCTTGACCCAAGACATTATGCATAGAGGCCCCTATTTCTCTTTAGGTGGGATGCTATGGTATATGTACCATGAGCAGCCTGCACCACGATTTGCTAGCAGGATGCCACGATTATGACAACGACATTATGCATAGAGGCCCCTATTTCTCTTTAGGTGGGATGCTATGGTATATGTACCATGAGCAGCCTGCACCACGATTTGCTAGCAGGATGCCACGATTATGACAACGCCACCTATGCACTCATGGGAAGTGGTAACACCGTTTTGTTTTAAAATGTCTTGTGTTGTCAAAGGTCCTACCGGGAATAGAACCCAAGTTGTTGGATTCAAAGTCCAAAGTGCTAACCACTACACCATAGAACCCCTTGTAAAAATTTATTTTGGAATGAGTTTCCTATTTTATGCCGATTCCACAAGAAGGGAGATCCTATCATGAGTCAAACTCAAGTTATTGGATTCAAAGTTCTGAAGCTGTTTTATCTAACTTGTTGTGATCTTGAGCACCTTTAGAGTGGTTGCAGAAGTAACCCTCCGGTGTTGATTGAAGCTCTTGGAGAACATGTAATTTTATATATTCTTATAGTTAATTTATATATTGTTGTATATTACAAACAAATTGAAATAATACTTTACATCCCCGTCTTTCTTACTTCCCTGCAAAACTTAACATGAAAACTATATTATTTCAATATTCACTCGAGAAACAAGGGGTGAAAACTATATTATTTCAAACCCTCCATTATTGCTTCTATTTTGCGTGAAAATGCTTCCACTAAATCATGTTACTAACTAGTTGGTTTGGTTTGGTTTGGTTTGGTTCAATTCTTGGGTCTACTAGATTGAATTGACGTAGCTCAATTAAACTCTTGATAATATAAAAATCATAAGTTTCTTAAATTAAGTTAACTTAAAAGTTTAACCCCTAATTTTTTTTAGAATGTTTAGCTTTGTGTCTAGTTGATCTCTAAATGCTTAGAAGTATCTAATAAGACTTCTATTTAAGGAACTTTTCACTATAAAAGATGTAAGACTTCAGGTTTATTATTAAGGAATTTCAAATGAGTGATTTGATATATCATAGAGGACAAAATATTTATTTGTTTCAAATATCTTACATTGACCATTCTTTTTTGTCAAGTATTTTGAATATTATCATTGTGAATTACTAATGGCATTAGATTAAATCTCATTAATAACAATATCCCAAAACTCAGGTAAAGATACATCAAAATTAATACTTTAATTTCATCTTTAAAATTTATTTCCACTTAACTCAGTTGACTAATAATCATAATAGTCACCCGTGTACAAATATTTACAACCTTAAAAGGTAAAATTATAAGGAGTACAAGAAAAAAGTGTTTAAAATAATTTCAAAATATAGAAAAAAAAAATAGTAGGAATTGGTCAAAGTCAACATCCATTGATCACTTATGACACAACAAGTAACATTTTTTTCATTTCTCTACTATATTAGGCCCTTTGGTTTATTGGCTTGTAAGATGGAGACATGAAGTTTTCTATGTTCGAAATCAATTTGGTTGATTGTTTTCTGGTTAGCATTGGTACCATCAAAACTTGTTTATTTCTTTGAAATGTTTGAGTTTACAATTTACATGTTTTCATTGTTTTCATTTTTCTACTTTGTCTGCTTGCATTTAGAAACGAAGCAAAATTAGTATGAGGGTTTTAGGCAGATTGTTATAATTCTAATTTTTAACTACAAAAAAAAAAAAAAAATTAGTCTCATTGTCACGCTTAAAACTACCCTATAGGTATAATTGACCTATTATCCTTCCACCAATAGGAGAAAAAGACAACGTTACTATGTGAAACTAGTTTCATGTCATTTATTCAACAATAAGGGTGTTAGCATGCATTTGGAAATGAACCCATATTTAAAAAATTTATATCAAATAGAAAAGAATTGTTATCTCAAAGACAATGATACTATTTGAAACTAGCCTCAAGATGCTTCCTTAACTCTTAGGGGCGGTAAACCAATGGTTCTTTCACCCAAAACTCATGGCCCGACTCCCAACATGGAAGGGATAATCTAGAGAATCATTCCAAGAACCCTAACGGATGGGTTACAAACTCACATTTCGGTGGGTTCTCCAAGCACGGATTGCAAGTTAAAAGAGGTTGAAAACAAAGTAAAATGATAAAAGGAACCAACCAAATTCGAATGGGTGACCTCTTGATCTATCGTCAAATGCTTTACCACTGAGCTATGGACCCATTTTGCATTATTTCAACCTTAATGACCCCTTCTACAGAGTGTCAGTCTAAAAGTGTAAAAAGTGTCTCTCCAAAATAAAAGGGCCCAACCAAGTTCAAACGGGTGACCGGTCAAATTCTCTACCACTGAGCCATGGATCCATTTTGTAGGATTTTAACCTTAGTGACCCCTTAGACATAGTGTCGGTCCAAAAAGTGTAACAAATTTCTATCCAAGATAGAAGGGCCTGTTAGGATCGCACAACAACGCACACGCTCGATCTAGATGAACACAAAGAACAGGATAGAGAAAACTGCAAGGAGAACTCTGGCTAAAAGGATTTTTCTATTGATGACTTCACGTATGTACAGTAAGAGAGAATTACAGAGAATAGAAAGTACTTTTCAAAGCTCTAGCGGACAAGATATATATATAGTTCAGTTTACTATATATTGGTTTACCAGATTTAATCATCTACTATATATAACTTTACCCGATTTAACCATCTACTATATATAACTATTTACCATATATAGGTTTACCGGATATAGTTTTACCAAATATAGCTGTACCGGATATAGTTTTACCAAATATAGCTTTAACGGATATAACCGTTGACCAAGCTATAAATAAGCCGCAGGCACCATAACCTAACAATTCTCCCACTTGGAGACTGATCTAGTCAACCAAGAATTTCATTCTCAAACGACCATGAGCATCTTCATGGTCTTCATGGTACCATATCAATTGAGGCTTTGCACAACCTCAATATTCCAACATCAACACATTTTGTCAACATGTTTGCTGGATTCTTTGCACCCTCTATCTTCTCCAAACACATCACCATCTTTCATTAACCTGCAAGTGAAATGGTATCGTCTTATGTGTTTTCTCTTTAAATGATAGACCGGGTTCCTTCGCCAACTGTATGACACTATGACTATTTTTGTTAAGAATCTTCGTGCTACTTCTTGCCCATTCTTCCAGATAGTCAGTCATCCATATCGTCTTCTTTCCAGCTTCCACTATTGCCACGTACTCAATCTCAGTACAACGCATTTTTTAAGCCTAGATGTCCCATCATCCATGGCTTGCTCTTACTTGGTTGTATCCTTCAACTGTAGGGTCTCATCAAAGGGTTGTGGTTCCCTTTCATCAACAACAGATAGTGTAATGAAGGTATATACATATCTGGTACTCTGATAGTACAAGATGATCTTCTCAACACCAGTTCAAGTGTTAGTTGCTCCACTGGTGATTCCTCCGCAACAACCTCAAGAGTTTGTTGAGTATCTTCTACAAGATCACTTGGTGATTTTCTCCGCAACTCAACCTCAACTCCCACTTGCTTTGTTGTCTTGGAACCTTGCTCCACATCTGGTTCCTCAGCAGTAGTCTCAGGAGTTTCTTGAGTATCTGCTACAACATCACTAGGTGAGTTTCCCTGCAACTCAAGCTCAACTCCCACTGTCTTCGTGGTCTTGGAACCGTGCTCCACATTTGGTTCCATTTCCAATCGCACTTTCTTCAATTCTCTGGCGGTCCTTGTGAAGCTAACTCGTTTCTGCTTGCTCATAACGTAGTTCTCACAATGACCCACATCAACAGATTTCAGACCTTCTAAAACTCCTTTCGCAGCCAGCCTCTTCATTCCTTTCGCGCTCATAGGTTCAAGTCTATTGTGCTGTAGACTTGAATTTGAAGCACTCTCAGCAACAGCAGCTATGTTCATACACCCTGCAGTGGTGTATAAGATTCCAGATTTTGAGCCACGTGATACCACCGTAGCACCCTTCATAATTTTCCACGAACTCTACCCTAAGTTTGTTGCATAACCTGTGCTGTCCAACTGATCAATAGAGATCAGGTTCCTTCAGAGACTAGAAATATATCTGACATCCTTTAATGTCCACTGATTTTCTGCTGGAGTTTTTATGCAGACATCTTCTTTTCCTTTAATCTCCAAATCTTTGTTGTCGGCAAGATACACCTTCTCGAAATTTCCAGACTTGAAATTCCAGAACAACTCTTTATTTGGAGACGAATGAAAAGATGCACCTGAATCCAAAATCCAGGATTCAATCGAATTGTCCACGCTGAGGATTAGACCCTTAGAATTGTCAATACATTCTACTTTCAATGTTGCTAAGTTGAGTCCTTCTGATGTAGGTGATGATTTTTCTTATTCAAGGACGAATCCTAAAGAGGGGGATGATGATAAGAATCATAGTGTACATTCTACTTTCAATGTTGCTGAGTTGAGTCCTTTTGATGTAGGTGATGATTTTTCTGATTCGAGGACGAATCCTTTTGAAGAGGGGGATGATGATAAGAATCACGGTGTTCCAACTGGACCTATTACACAACCCAAGGCCAAGAAGATTCAACAAGCATTCATACTTCATCTACAAAATTGGATATGCTAGGTTCAACCAGCATTTCATGTGTGACAAGCTGAGTTGTTTGAGTCAAGACCATTTGGAGATTCAAAAGTAAATATTTTCATGGTTGAAGTAGCGGATGAAGTTGCAAGCATCATTTCATGAGTGGTTAGAAAACTTTATTTCTTATTTTAATTTCATAAAGTTTGTAATGCTCAAATTCACTTCGTCTTCTGTGGAGATCTAAAAGGATCGAGATTAAATCACCGCCACTAACTTCTTTTGTGGGGAGACTATAAATACCCACACATTATTATGTAAAAGCATATTTGTGATCAATGAAATTGATCTCTCAAGTTGAGATGATCCCTCGTGTAGAAATTCGAGCATATCTTTGTCATTTCTAAGTTTTATGCAATTCTTGTGGTAGATTGCATCTGAGTCATTCAATCAAGCCTTGATCAAGTTCGATTGTGGAGTGACTCGATTTAGAAAAAGGTTCCATAATCTAATTCTAGCTTTATCTCTTGGTTGATCCAAATTTTGTATAAGAAGGAGCGTCGATTGCATCGATTCCATCAACAGTCTTCCTATGAGTTTATGGTGCATGACCAATTTTTTATACCATTCACCTTCGAGCGCCACCATAGTTTTGCATCGTCCATGAGATGCATTGCAACCAACGTAACTCTTAGGTCCTATGAGCAAGTTCAAGTAACCTTCAAGTATTGTTCTACGTAAAAAATAAAGCTTTTTAATTCCTTAGCATCCCGGTTTCCATTTAAGGGGTTGTGTTCTTGGATTTTAAGTTTGTTAAGCCCACATGAACGTGGCTTGAGGTGTGGTTCTCTACAGCCCAACTTGTCAAACTCACTCGGGTGCTCATCAACCATGATGTCGTTCAACAAGAGAGACCTCGAAAACGACTGGATTATCGCATTAACCATTTTAATTACCTGCTCATCTCAACCATGATGTCGTTCAACAAGAGAGACCTCGAAAACGACTGGATTATCGCATTAACCATTTGAAATTGAACAAAATATCTATAACATAACTCTAACAAGGGTACGAAGTTCATAAAAGTCTTTTTGGTCTAAGATAGAAATTTTAAGTTTGTTAAGCCCACATGAACGTGGCTTGAGGTGTGGTTCTCTACAGCCCAACTTGTCAAACTCACTCGGGTGCTCATCAACCATGATGTCGTTCAACAAGAGAGACCTCGAAAACGACTGGATTATCGCATTAACCATTTTAATTACCTGCTCATCTCAACCATGATGTCGTTCAACAAGAGAGACCTCGAAAACGACTGGATTATCGCATTAACCATTTGAAATTGAACAAAATATCTATAACATAACTCTAACAAGGGTACGAAGTTCATAAAAGTCTTTTTGGTCTAAGATAGAAACTGTAAAATAAAATGAAATAAGAAAATAATATTCCATTTGCCAGGAATCGAACCCAGGTCTCTTGGGTGAAAGCCAGATATCCTTACCGCTGGATGACAATGGATTTTTGGTGTAGATGTACTGAAGTCTTTTGTCAGATCGCTTAAGAGTTTTAGCATGATCTTTTGCTTAATGTCTAACTCTTCGACACGTCCTTCCCTGTGTGTGTTAGAGTTCTCATAGCTACCGCGACGTTTCAAGCTGTTCGATTGTGTGGCTCTTTCTTCAAAAGAGTCAATATAAAATGTTAGGTCTTTGATTGGCAACCCATTTGAATGACCTCAACCTCACTTGTTGAAATTGAACCAAATATCTATGACATAACACTATTAAAGGTTCAAAGTTCATAAAAATCTTTTTAATCTAAGATACTATTGAACTTGACCATTATAGCGCCTCTCAAACCAAGTTCATAAAAGTGTTTTGAATTTAAGATACTATTGAACTCATCCATTATAGTGCTTCTCAAACCTAGGTAAAGTTTAAATATAATTTGTGACAAAAGATGAAACTATAAAATAAACGAAATAAGAACATAAAATTTCATTTTCGAGAATCAAACTCGGGTCTCCTCGATGAAAGCTAGATCTTCTGTGTAATGTCTAACTCTTCGACACGTTTTTTTTTTTATGTGTGTGATAGAGTTCTCAGAGATACCGCCACGTTTCTTGTTGTTTGATCACGTGGCTCTTTCTTCAAAAAAGTCAACATCAAACATTAGGTCTTTGATTGGAAACCCATACAGGGGAGCGTCGATTGCTTCAATTCCATCAATGGTCTTCCTATGATTTTTTGGTGCATGACCAGTTTTTTATACAATTCACCTTCAAGCGCCACCATAGTTTTGCATCGTCCATGAGATGTATTGTAGGCCAATGTAACTCTCATGTCCTCTGAGCAAGTTCCTATAGTCTTGAAGTATAATATCAAAACATATTAACGTATTTGATATGTTAAATATTAAAATAATTGATGTGTATCATAAACATTAAAAAAATATATATATTTAAAATTTGAATGAGATTCATATTAATTAAACATATATTATGATATTCTACGACATTTTAATATTATTGCAATAAGATATTATATCTTAATGTATTAGGTATTCAAATATATAATTTGACAAAAATTTTCACAAGTTCACTTTAAGTAGAACCCTAGGGTTAAGTCAAAAAGCATAACACTAAATATTGTTACATTTTAGGTGATATTTTGCCGAGGAAGCTGATAAGGTCTTCAAAGAGCATGTGGTCATGTCTGGCATTTTATGTTAACATGGTGAAAAGAAACGAGAAATTCTGATACTGGTAATTAACTACAAACCTCCGAATAAGGTTTTAGAATAAATAAGATATCCAATCCAAAACAAAAATGATTTGATAAAAAGAATTTAGAGTCAAATGTTTTTATAAAATTCGACATGAAATTGTGATTTCAGAAAATTCTAGTTTCGTAAAAGGACAAATATAAAATAGCATTTAATGTCCAATTTAGAAAATATGAGAGGAACGTCATGCCATTTAGGCTAAATAACGCTCCATCCGAATTTCAGAAGATTATGAATGATATTTTCAATCCATTCAAAAAAATTCGATAGTTTATATCGATGATGTGTTGATATTTTCTAAAACCATTAAGATCAACACTTTAAACATCTACATACATTCATTAATGTAATTAAAAGAAATCAGCTAGTGTTGTCCAAACCCAAAATCAAATAATATAAAACCCATCAAATGGTCTTTGTCTCAAACTTTGGTGATGACGTATCCTAGAAAAGCAAACTTCAAAAAAAATTTAGGTTCTCTCAATTACGTGTCTTATATCCTTCAAGATATCAGGCACATTTACGAATGTCTTGATGAGTGTCTTTAAAATAATACAAGTCTTGATTGGTAAGAGATATCTCTACAACCCAAAAAAATCAATTCATTAGTCAAATAAACTCTCTGCTTACGTCTTATTGACCCAAGGACAGATCTCATAATGAAACGTGACCCATCAAATATCGGATATGGAGGTATCTAAAATTGTCAAAGAGGACAGAGAATCAATTATCATATTTCATTCAAAAGCCTCCAATAATACCATACAAATTACAAAATAGTAAAATATATATATATATATATATATATATATATATATATATATATTATTTCCATTGTACTCTGTGTACAAAATTTTAAAGAAAATTTAATTAACAAAATTATTAAAATCTATTCAGAGTCAAATTTAGTTTTAGAAAAAGAAGGGAATAATCTTGTTTCAAACAAAAAAAATAATTTTGCTAGATAGAAGTAAATTTTGTTGTGATTTGATTTTAAAATTCAACCTATAAAAGAAGTGGAAAACACCTTGGGGGGATTACCAATGGGAGAATTTCTAACAAAGTCTCTCTTCTCTCCTCTGTCTTCTTAAACGGATACTAATCCAACCAATCATTTACATGGACTCAAAAGTTCAATTACCTATAAAAGAAGTTGAAAACACCTTGTGAAAGTATCTAAGGATACTACGACCTCTAGCTTTGCAAAATCCAGCGTTGTTGGCGCTTATCAAAATCGCTGCCAAAATAAAGTTTAACAAGTGATTCTATGGTGTAGTGGTTAGCACTATCGACTTTGAATCTAATGACCTGTGTTTAATTCCCGATAGGTAATCCACCAATTTATACAAAATTGGTCCATAGCCGATTCGGTAGGGTCACTTTTGGACCGATAATCTGTAGAAGGGGTCACTAAGGTTGAGATCATACAAAATGGGACCATAGCTCAATTTTAGAGCATTTGATTGCAGATCAAGAGGTCACCAATTCGAACCTAGTTGGGCCATGTTAGGTTATGGAGCCTGCTGTTTATTTATAGCTTAGTCAACGGTTATATCCGGTAAAACTATATTTGGTAAAGCTATATCCGGTAAAACTATATTTTGTAAAACTATATTTTGTAAAACTATATTTTGTAAAACTATATTTTGTAAAGCTATATGTTGTAAAGCTATATATTAAATAGCTATATATAGTAGATGGTTAAATCTGGTGAAAAGTACTTTTATTCTATGTAATTCTCTCTTACTGTACATACGTGAAGTCATCAATAGAAAAATCCTTTTAGTCAGAGTTCTCGTTGCACTTTTCTCTATCCTGTTCTTTGTGTTCATCGAGATCGAGCGTGTGCGTTGTTGTGCGATCCCAACAACTGGTATTAGAGCTAGGCGAAATTCACCACGATCTGTGAAGATGGAAAGTTCAAAGATTGGAATTGAGAAGTTCGATGGATCCGATTTCGGTTTCTGGATGATGCAGATTGAAGATGATCTGTACCAGAAAGATCTTTACGAACCTCTGTTGGGAGTGAAGTCAGAATCCATGACCATGGAATAGTTGAAGCTCAAGGATCGACAAGCCTTGGGGTTGATTCGGTTGACGCTATCCAGAAATGTGGCGTTCAACATTATCAAGTAGAAGACAACGTCAGATCTATTGAAGGCGCTGTCAAATATGTATGAAAAACCATCGGCTATGAACAAGGTGTATTTGATGTGGAAATTGTTCAATCTACAGATGTCTAAAGGTAGACCTGTTGCTGATCATATAAATGAATTCAATATGATCATAAGTCAACTGAGTTGGGTGAAATGAAAGCGTTGATTTTGATGTCATCCTTACCCGAGTCATGGGATACTGTTGTTGCCGCAATCAGCAGTTCCCGAGGATCTGATAAACTGAAGTTTTGTGAAATTCGAGATGTAGTTCTCAGCGAAAGTATTCGCAAACGGGAAACTGGAGATTCACCAGGCAATGCTCTCAGTGTTGATCGAAGGGGAAGAAGTAAACCGAAGGGACCAAACAAAGGGCGATCAAAATTAAAGAACCGAGAAAAATCTCCAAATAGACCAAACGTAACGTGTTGGAATTGTGGAGAAAAAGGTCACTTTCGGACAGGTTGTACAAGACCAAAGAGAAAGCAGTATCACAAATCTGGAGATGTGATGATTCTATAAATTCAGCCGAAGACATTGGGGATGCTCTAATCCTCAGCGTGGACAGTTCAATTATTGTTCCATGCAATAAAATGAGTCATTTTACTAAATGTCTTATAGAGCATTTATAGTCAAATAAAGAATTAGGAATCCACGCTATCTACAAACGCACTCCCAATTGAGCTATCCACGCTAACATTAAAATAAAAAATTCATCAATAAAATTATTTACCCTAACTCATTGAAATTTTAAAAACAAATCATCTCTAAATTTAGATAAGATAATAAGTTATATTACTTGAATCAGGTGTGGTGAAGGTCGAACAACACCTGACCTTCAAGTAATTTTAAAAAGGAAATTCTGAAACATTGAAAATGAAAATTCTGAAATTTTAAAAAGAAATAATCACTAAATTTAGATTAAACAGTCAAGTAATTTTAAAAATAAATAATCACTAATTTTAGATTGAATATTTAGGTTATGCAAGTTAGTCAACTTGAATTAGGTGCAGTGAACGTCGATCAAACACGTGACTTTCAGATCTTCAGTGATGCTCTCACGTGACTTTCAGATCTTCAGTGACGCTCTCCAAACTGAGCTATCCCCGCTAACATTAAAAATAAAAATTCATCGGTTAAGATATTTTCACTACTTCATTGAGATTTTAAAAAGAAATAATCACTAATTTTAGATTGAATAGCCGGGTTATGCAACTTAGTCAACTTGAACGCTCTCCAAACTGAGTTATCCCAGCTAACATTAAAAATAAAAATTCATGGGTTAATAAGATATTTTCACTACTTCATTGAGATTTTAAAAGGAAATAATCACTAATTTTAGATTGAATAGCGAGGTTATGCAACTTAGTCAACTTGAATCAGGTGCAGTGAACGTGGATCAAACACGTGACCTTGAGATCTTTAGTGACGCTCTCCCAACGATGCTATCCTGGCTAACATTAAAAATGAAAACTCATTAGTAAAGTATTTAGCTAATTCATTGATATTTTAAAAGGAAATAATCACTAATTTTAAATTGAATAGTCACGAGTGAAGTTATGTGACTTGAATCAGGTGCGGTGAACGTTGATCGAACACGTGACCTTCACATTTTCAGTCTGACGCTCTCAAAACTAAGTTATCTTCGCTAATATTTGAAAAAAAAAAATCATAAGTAAAGGTATTTACGCTAATTCATTATATTTTAAAAAGAAATAATCACTAATTTTAGATTGAATAAAGTTATGCAACTTAATGAACTTATGCAACGTAAACCAAGTGCGGTGAACGTGGATTAAACATGTAACCTTCAGATATTCAGTCCGAACTAAGCTATCCCCGCTAACACTAAAAATCAAAATTCATGTGTAAAGGTATTTCTGCTAATTCATTATTTGTTGAAATTTTAAAAATAAATAATAACTAGTTTATTTTTTATGCAACGTAAACCAAGTGCGGTGAACGTGGATTAAACATGTAACCTTCAGATATTCAGTCTGAACTAAGCTATCCCGGCTAACATTAAAAATCAAAATTCATCTGATGCTCTCCCAACTAAGCCATCCTAGATAACATAAAAAATAAATAATCACATGTTTTAGATTGAATAGTAAAGTTATGCAACTTAGTCAACTTATGCCAGTTGGATAAAAAACGTGACAGATCTTCTGCTAATTCATTGAGATTTTAAAAAGAAATAATCGATCTTCTGCTAATTCATTGAGATTGAGATTTTAAAAAGAAATAATCGCTAATGTAGTGAACGTGGATCAAACGTTACCTTTAAATATTCTTTCTACTAATTCATTGAGATTGAGATTTTAAAAAGAAATAATCGCTAATGTAGTGAATGTGGATCAAACATTACCTTTAAATCTTCAATATGACGCTCTCCTTGAGCTATCAACGCTAATATTAAAATTAAAAATTCAAAAAGAAATAATCGCTAATGCAGTGAACGTGGATCAAAAGTTACCTTTAAATCTTCAATATGACAATCTCCCTGAGCTATCCACGCTAATATTAAAATTAAAAATTCAAAAAGAAATAATCGATAATGCAGTGAACGTGGATCAAGCGTTACCTTCAAATCTTCAATATGACGCTCTCCGTGAGCTATCCAGGCTAATATTAAAATTGAAAATTCATAAATATTAAAATTGAAAATTCATAAGTAAAGGTATTTCCACTAATTCATTATATTTTAAACATAAATAATCACTAATTTTAGAAAGAATAGTCAAATTATACAAACCTGAACAAAGTGCGGTGAACGTGGATCGAACACGTAACCTTCAGATCTTCAGTCTAACGCTCTCCCAACTGAGCTATCCCCGCGATCATTGTATATGAAAATTCATCAGTAAAGGTATTTTCGCTGATTCATTAAGATTTTAAAAAGAAATAATGACTAATTTTTTATTGAATAGTCAGGTTATGCAAAAAGAAACAGGTGCGGTGAACGTGGAGATCGAACACGTGACCTTCAAATCTTAAACCTGACGCTCTCCAAACTGAGCTATCCCCGCTAACATTAAAAATGAAAGTTTTTAAGTTTCAAGTAAAGGTATTTCCACTAATTAATTGAAATGTTAGAAAGAAATAATCACTAATTTTAGATTGAATAGTCAAATTATGCACCATGAAACCATGTGTGGTGAACATGGATCGAACACGAGACCTTCAGATCTTCAATCTAAAGCAATCTCAACTGAGCTATCCACACTAACATTAAAAATGAAAATTCATGAGTAAAGGTTCGCTAATTCATTGAAATTTTAAATAGAAATAATCACTAATTTTTAATAAGATATTCAAGTTATCCAACTTGTTTAAGGTGCGGTGAACTAGAACACGTTAGGTATTTCTGATAATTCATTGAGATTTCAGAAAGGAATAATGACTAATTTTAGATTGAATAGTCGAGTTATGCAACTAGAATAAGGTGCGGTGAACGTGGAGATCAAACACGTGACCTTCAAATCTTCAGTCTGACGCTCTCCCAACAGAGTTATCCCTGCTAATATTAAAAATGAAAATTCATAAGTAAAGTATTTCCGCTAATTCATTATATTTAAAAAAGAAATAATCACTAATTTTAGATTGAATAAGCAAGTTATGTTTTTAGATTGTATAGTCAGGTAATAAACCTGTATTAGGTGCGTTGAACGTGGATAAAACACGTGTGACCTTCAAATCTTCAGTCTAAAAATCTTCCAACTGAGCTACTCTTGCTAACATTAAAAATGAATATTTATCAGTAAAGGTATTGGGTATGCTTCTTGAAATTCAACAAAAGACAATAGTATTAGACCGAGATGCGAGATTTAAAATTTTCCAAGGCATTGGGTACGCAGTTATAGTACGACATTCCACCCATAAATAGATGGTCAAACAGAAATGCTCAAGAAAATATTGGAAGACATGTTGAGGGTATATGTGATGGATTTTGCAGGAAGCTCGGATAAGTACCTACCCCTTATGAAATTCACTTATAATAATACTTGCCAAGCCACCATACAAATGGCCACATACGAGGTTCTCTATGGACGAAGATTTCGATCCCTTATCTTTTGGGCTAGAGTTGGTGCAAAGTACCAACGCCGCAGTCTAGAAGATTAAAGCTAGGATACAAACCGCACAAAGCCGAGAGAAAAGCTATGCAGACCTAAGGCGCAAGGACATGGAATTGTAGGTAGGGGATCATATATTCCTAAAGGTAGCACCCCATGAGAGGGGTGCTCAGGTAGGGTAAAAAGAGGAAGCTAAGCCCTAGGTTTATCCGTCCCTTTGAGATATTAGAAAGGATTGGATCTGTGGCCTATAGAATCGGGCAATGCCCAAACTTGTCTGCAGTACATAATATCTTTCATTCCATACTACGGAAGTATACCCTAGATCGTTCGCACGTACTGGCTCATGAAACTCTCTTCTTGAGAGATGACCTAACGTATAAAGAAAACTCGATTTAAATAATAGACAAGAAAGTCAAATGATTGATAAACAAGGAAATCTCTCTTGTTAAGGTCCTATGGAAGAATCATAGAGTAAAAGAAACCACTTAGGAAATAGAAGGCAAATAAGAACCTTGTACCTTGACCTATTTTAGAATAAGCACTTTCCATGACTAAAAGTTTTTAAAGGAGAGGAGAATTTGCAACGCTCAAGGTCTCCAATAAGAGACAGTGTATAATCCCTACTAGGTTGTATCTAGAAGTAAAGAACAAGTAAAATTGAAAAAACATTGAGAAAATGGTACTTTTTCTAATTTGTATAAATTTCCTGAATCATTAAATTTTTTATAGAATAAAAATTACAAGTTGCTTAAAAAAGGAAGGCTCCGATCGGAGAAGACTTTTCTGGCAGAAGATTCAGAAAAATCAAGAATGAAATTATAGAAATTCTAGACGTTTCAATGGTAGTGGAAAATCCGTCTATAAATTATGAATAAGGGTACACTATTAGGGGCAAGAAGCAAGCTTAATCGAGTACCCAATCGAGAGATACGAGTTTTTTGTTTTGGGGTATCGTGTTCATGGGTTTACCTAGAATTTGAGAACTATAGTCCACTATTCATTTCCAAACTTGTTCCTGCACCATCTAAATAAGTTTACCCATAAGTTTGGTGAAGGAAAGAGGTCCTCAAAGTGCTAGTAGGTTTTCACACGAATTAGTCCACGTTAGATTACCCTCTAATGTTTTCCTAAGCTAAAACCTCAACTCCTAAAGCCTAACCCATGACATTATGTATAAACCTAGGTTCATCAATAATCCATGTACCAAGTACCTAGAACTATGTGAATAACATGCTAAATAAGTTGCTAAGATCCATACCCATAAGTAACCATTATCTGCATTACGATGTGTACTAACAGGCCCTTATTCCTCTTTAGGTAGGATGTCGTGCAATATGTATCATGAGCTGGATGTTATGATAGGCCTACCTTTCCCATCAGCTAAACGAGATGTCCTGCACCACGATTTACCAGTAGGATTACATGATTATGACGACACCACTCATGTGTTCATGGGGCGAAAATTGAAGGTTATTTTAGCGGAAGGTTTTCAGGATCAGTATATGATACATGACACGATGACCTCTAAGTTCTAAGATCCTGAAAACATAACAAGAAGTAATATCCTAGCTTAAGGTCGCGATTAAGAACCTACGAGTAAGCTACTTACTAAGTTTTACTCACTCCATGTTTATCATTTTTTTTCAAGTAACTAAGAGTTGGTCGTGGATGAGAGTGGACTTTGGAGTGTGGGCCATGGATTAACCTCTATTTTTAATCTAGTATTTTTTGTTTTCTCTAATTCAAAATAAGCAAAAAAGGATAAAAAAAAAAAAAAGAAGGATGAGGAATTTGTAGAAAAATTATGGATTTTTGGAGAAAAATAATAATAAAATATTCGAAAAGTGGAAAATTACCAAAATACCCCTAGAAGAATGGATAATTACAGAAATCCCACTCTAATTAGAATCAGAGCATCTACCGTGACCATCTGAGCAAAACCTTCGAACACAAATTTCAACCATCGGATCTCCTCCAAAATTTGATATGATCTACAACGAACATGCACGGATCATCACATCCAACGACTAGTATTCAAAGCCAAGGTCGTTAAGGCTATGATCGAAGTTATCTCCGAAAAATTATCCAAAAAGTTCGATCGTCGAGCAAGAATGAAAATCCAATCCGAGGATACATGATGATTCGTCGAGCAAGAATGATTCCAATCAGTTTCTACACCTCCAAGGAATGCTTCCATAGAAGACAACTAAGAAAAGTAACCTCGAGAGCGTGACGAATTGAAGAAAATAGGTTTCGAAATTAAATTGGGGATAAGAGTCGAATTCCTATCTACGATCTCTTTTCCTTCAAATTAAGGATCCTCTAGCTTTAGAGGAAGAAGTTGAGTAAACTTGGTGAAGGAATCGAGAGAGGAAACATCGTAAAACAAGCTACCCAAGAGATCGAAAAATCTGGCATTTCGAGTGAGTTGCATACTGAGAACGATTTTTGGAAATTAATGTCTTACATTAAAAGACGTTCCTCCAAACAAATTCCTTTAGCCTGAAGAAAGGATATGGAAGAGGTTCGATGAAGAAATAGGGCCTTGAAACCCCTAGAATCGGCTACCCAATAAGAAATCCTTTGTTTTATCTCCAACGATAAATCAGATTGTGGATGAACTTTGGAAGCGAATATCTTAGGCTACGATCCACGAGAAGGTATCAAATCAATTCCTAACCCTTCCTTTTAATACCCATCTTTATGTTTCACGAAGAAATCGAGGAGAGAAACGCTGTAAATGTGGCTGTACAGGCGGAGTTTCAGATGGCGGCAATGCGAAAAATGCGCATCTTCTTCCTATTCAGAGGAAGAAAACGATGATATGGCCAGTTCAACTGAACTGTCCAAGTCAATTCGAAATTTGACATTTTCTCGGGTTTTCTCAATTTTAACCCCATTCCAGACCGATTCTCATAGAAAATCTTATGGTTTCAGAAACTAGACACAATAAGGAGTACGTGGAAGGAAATTTTGAAGTAATTTAGATACTGGAAGCTCAAGAATGGACGTCCCAAACGTCGACGACGAGGCAAGTAGCCACCTTGGACTTTTTGTTAAGAAATACTTGTAGAAATCGCTTGGATTTTCATATGAACCCTAAACCAGGTATGAATTAAGGATATATGAAAGAAAAATCCAAAGAACCGTGAGTTAAGACCAAGAAACAGTGTAAATAGGTATGTTGAGGTCAGGTATGAAATTTGGTGGTCATTGGATAAGGATAAGTAGGTAAACCAAGAAACAATGTAAAATGACCATAGTGCCCCTAAGGTAATTTACCTTCGGTTCATGACCTAGATGACCTTCAAATGCTATGAAATTCATCTGTAGATCTTATTTTATGAAATGTTATATGAATCCTTATCCCAAGAGGTTATATAAGATAATGAAGTTTGGGAGTTATTGGAAAACTTTAGTTAGCGAAACCAAGATATGGGAGAAAATGTTCATCACGATCCATATGACCTTTGCCATGAAGCACGATGTTTATAAGTTTTGTAGTCAATGTTGCCAATGTTTGCTGCACACAAAAAGAGATAGGGATGTTAAATTTTTAAGTCACTTTTGGAATATTAAGTCATAAATTGGGTAACAAAATATTAGGAGCATTGTTTAGGGCTATTATTTATAAGAATATTAAGTCATAAATTGGGTAACAAATTATTGTTTTCAACTACATGTCATCTTCAGATTAACGAGCAAACTAAGGTGGTTAATAGAATGTTAGGAGCATTGCTTAGGGCTATTAACAACAACTCTTTAATAAACTAAAATCATACCGTCAACATACTTAAACTATATAAAACTCTCTCACCTCCCCTATTAAGTTTAGCTCTCCATACAAACTGAATTAAACAGAGGAATCCGCATCTTCATCACGTAAAATTGATGGAATAGGGAATGAGAATAAGGAAATAGAGAGTTATCCCGGTTTGTTGCCGTTCGTCAATGGAAGTTCCTTTCTCTTGAGCTCTCACGTCCACCTCTTTGCCCTAATCAATCCTTGTTGGTCTCTTTTTCTTTCTGCTGTCAACAGCTGCTGGATTAGTGTTTTCTTCTTCTTCTCTGGTTTCACAGCAAAGGCTGCTGCTGTGTAATTCGATTTTCTCCCCAAAATGTGGCTCCTCTCCTCTTGGTCTTCCTTTTCCTTTTATATTGAGCGTGGGTTCCCCTTTAGGGCTGAAAAGGAATAAGTAGTCCACATAGAATGTTCCTCATTGGGTAGTCAATGACCCACTTGGACTGATGACATGGATTTAAAATTTTCATGTCATCCCCCATTTGTTTCCAAATTTGCTACTACCACATGGTTTAGCATAAATGTCTGAAATTTTACCATATAATTCAACTAAATATACAATTAAGATCGATTTATGCCATATCGTATCTTTTTTTTCATGTTAGACCGCAATAAACGATTTCATGCTCACTAAGTAGAATAAATGGGTAATAAATGAGAAAATTGTGAATAAGGGTGCAATATTAACTATAAAAAGACTTGATATAACTCTACTTTTAGAGAGTCATCAATATTATAATGGCTACTACCTAAATTATAACCTAAAGTTGATAATTGATGTCCAATTAGCCAACCCTAAATTTGTATCATTGTGGAGTGATTGAAATTACAATGGAAGTAGTTTAAACTCCTAGTACCTTAAATGAAGTTGGTCTCTTCTAATAAAACACGAATTTCTCTTTAATATCATTAATACAATTATGCTTCATCTTGAACGTACTAAACATGAAACTAAAACTGCGTTCAATTTAACTCAATTTTATTGTCATCTTGAATGACGTGTAGGATATATTCTTGATTTACCTCGATATTTCATATTAGTTAAGCTTTTTGCAAAATCACAATTAGACAACAACAAAGATGAACTTGGGTCTATTTATTATTTTAAAGAAAATTTCTTTCTCCATCTTATTCCTAAAAACTTTGCAACTAAATTCATATTATGCGAAGAAACAAATTTTTTACTAGAAGTAAAATATGCAACTTTAACTAAAATTTCATCTAAACAAATTTTATTGCCATACAACATAGATGACAATTATAGCCTTCAAACAAAAACTAGAATAGTTGTGGTGAACGGGATAGAAACTCTAGTGTTCATCCATAATATACAACCACTACCTAAATTATGACCTAAAAATTTGAAAACATAAGTTGTAGTTGAAAATTACATAAAACAATCCCCTAAATCAAAGAACTCTATCCAATTAGTAAATCCTAAAGATAGTAGCTAACATAGAGTAATTGAAGCTCCACATGAAGTAATTTAAAGTTCCTGTTACTTAACTAAAGTTTATCTCGTCTTTAATGAAGCATGAGTTGTACTTAAGTTCATGAAATGTTTATAGACTCCAACTCTTAGTACTATTAATGCAATTATATTTCATATGAGTTTGTCATAAATCAAACTATGGTACATTCAATACAACTTCATTTTCTTGTCATACGAAACAAAATAGAAGAATTAAATCAAACAAACTGATGAACTAAGCCGAATAAATCCAACCCAACCCAAACTGATTAGTTTGATTCATTTGTTGGGTTGTAGTTTATTTGATAACACTTGCATATTTAGAACAATTCAATATTACAAGCCTTACTTACAAGTAAAATACTAGACCATAACTTTTTGTTTTATAGTCCAACAACCGCTCAAGAACATAGATTTCAAACTTGAGAGAAAAAAATATATTGAGTAGGAGTTAAAAATGTTGCATTTTTTTTAGAAAGGGCATTTGGTCTAGTGGTATGATTCTTGCTTAGGGTGCAAGAGGTCCCGAGTTCAATTCTCAGAAAGATGAGCCAACCTAGTGTATTATCATTTAATGATAATGCTCTTTTTTAGTATCATTTACTTGTGTACTCCACGATATATGTCTCAACCTAGTATATTATCATTTAATGATAATGCTCTTAATATCATTTACTTGTGTAATATATGTCTCAAATGTAACTATCAAACTAAAACTTACACGAAAAAATAAAAAATAAGAACTCCAAAATAACTTCTAAAAATAAAAAATAAGAACTCCAAAATAACTTCAAAATAAAAAATAAGAACTCCAAAATAACTTCAAAATAAAAAATAAAGACTCCAAAATAACTTCAAAATAAAAAATAAGAACTCCAAAATAACTTCAAAATAAAAAATAAAAAATAAGAACTCCAAAATAACTTCAAAATAAAAAATAAAAAATAAGAACTCCAAAATAACTTGTAAAAATAAAAAATAAGAACTCCAAAAAAAATAAGAACTCCAAAATAACTTCAAAATAAAAAATAAAAAATAAGAACTCCAAAATAACTTGTAAAAATAAAAAATAAGAACTCCAAAATAACTTCAAAATAAAAAATAAGAACTCCAAAATAACTTCAAAATAAAAAATAAAAAATAAGAACTCCAAAATAACTTCAAAATAAAAAATAAGAACTCCAAAATAACTTCTAAAAATAAAAAATAAGAACTCCAAAATAACTTCAAAATAAAAAATAAAAAATAAGAACTCCAAAATAACTTCAAAATAAAAAATAAAAAATAAAAAATAAGAACTCCAAAATAACTTCAAAATAAAAAATAAAAAATAAGAACTCCAAAATAACTTCTAAAAATAAAAAATAAGAATTTAGAACTCCAAAATAACTTGTAAAAATAAAAAATAAGAACTCCAAAATAACTTCAAAATAAAAAATAAAAAATAAGAACTCCAAAATAACTTCAAAATAAAAAATAAAAAATAAAAACTCCAAAATAACTTCTAAAAATAAAAAATAAAAAATAAGAACTCCAAAATAACTTCTCGACAAAATAAAAAATAAAAAATAAGAACTCCAAAATAACTTCTATTCTTTAAGAACTCCAAAATAACTTCTAAAAATAAAAAATAAAAAATAAGAACTCCAAAATAACTTCTCGACAAAATAAAAAATAAAAAATAAGAACTCCAAAATAACTTCTATTCTTTTTTATTTTCTCTACAGTAATTTTATTCTTTTTTCTTTTCTTTACAGTAATTTTATTCTTTTTTCTTTTCTCTACAGTAATTTTTTTTCTTTTCTCTACAGTAATTTTATTCTTTTTTCTTCTCTCTACCGTAATTAACTTCTAGAAAATAAAAATAACTTCTAAAAATAAAAAATAAAAAATAAGAATTTAGAACTCCAAAATAACTTGTAAAAATAAAAAATTAGAACTCCAAAATAACTTCAAAATAAAAAATAAAAAATAAGAACTCCAAAATAACTTCAAAATAAAAAATAAAAAATAAAAAATAAGAACTCCAAAATAACTTCTAAAAATAAAAAATAAAAAATAAGAACTCCAAAATAACTTCTCGACAAAATAAAAAATAAAAAATAAGAACTCCAAAATAACTTCTATTCTTTAAGAACTCCAAAATAACTTCTAAAAATAAAAAATAAAAAATAAGAACTCCAAAATAACTTCTCGACAAAATAAAAAATAAAAGATAAAAACTCCAAAATAACTTCTATTCTTTTTTCTTTTCTGTACAGTAATTTTATTCTTTTTTCTTTTCTCTACAGTAATTTTATTCTTTTTTCTTTTCTCTACAGTAATTTTTTTTCTTTTCTCTACAGTAATTTTATTCTTTTTTCTTCTCTCTCTACCGTAATTAACTTCTAGAAAATAAAAATAACTTCTATTCTTTTTTCTTCTCTCTACAGTAATTCTATTATTTTTTCCTCTCTACAGTAATTAACTTCTATTCTTTAAATAACTTCTATTATTTTTTCTCTCTCTACAACAGTAATTATTTTTTCCTCTCTACAGTAATTAACTTCTATTCTTTAAATAACTTCTATTATTTTTTCTCTCTCTACAACAGTAATTATCGCAAACCTTATGTAAATAATTTAACAGCGGTCTAGATCGAAAAGATCTAAAAGAAATAATAATAATTGCTCATAGATTTCATTAACAAAGAAAATAAATGAAATAATGATGATACATTCCATAAACAACTTAATATATAGTCATTAATAAGGGCATTTGGTCTAGTGGTATGATTCTTGCTTTGGGTGCAAGAGGTCTTGAGTTCGATTCTCAAAATGCCCCTCTAAAAGAAAACAAGCCCAATTTTGAAAGAAAAAAAACAAACAAAAAAAATAAAATAGTTATGAATGGGGCCTAACCCAAAGGAATACGTGGCAATGCACCTTCAACTTCTATAAATTTTTTCATATATTGAGGCACGAAAAATATATAGACTAGCAACTAAGAATTATAAGTCTACTACAAAGGCATTTGGTCTAAGTTGTATGATTATTGTTTTAGGTGTGAGAGGTCTCAAGTTCGATTCTCAAAATGCCCCCAACAATATTATATCAAAATGAATTATGCAAGATAATATTTTTAAACATTCAACCAAGAAGATGAGAATACAAAATGAAACATATTCTTGGAAGGGCCGGACGGACTTCAAAAAGAACATTACACAAATTGTTCTATTGTATTCTTTCTAGGAACTTTTCATTATGTTGTCCGCTGTCGTCAAATAGATCATCTGTTGTCACAATCCTTTGAAGGAAGATGCGCCCAAATAACCGATAAAGAAGTTTCAGAGAGCCATAGGTTCGAATCCTGTCACCTTGATGTGGTATTCTCAGGGGCCAAAGTGCAAAGCCCCGTAGTCTATCCGTTGTCAGGAAGGCAGGCATGTTGTCCGCTGTCGTCACATAAGTCATCTGTCGTCACAATCCTTTTAAGAAAGATGCGCCCAAATAACCGATGAAGAAGTTTCAGAGAGCCATAGGTTCGAATCCTGTCACCTTGATGTGGTATTCTAAGGGGCCGAAGTGCAAAGCCCCGTAGTCCATCCGTGGTCAGGAAGGCAGACATGTTGTCCGCTGTCGTCACATAGGTCATCTGTCATCACAATCCTTTTATGAAAGATGCGCCCAAATAACCGATGAAGAAGTTTCAGAGAGCCATAGGTTCGAATCCTGTCACCTTGATGTGGTATTCTCAGGGGTCGAAGTGCAAATCCCCAAAGCCTATCCGTGGTCAGGAAGGCAGGCGAACCACGCACACTGAAAAAAAAAAGATCTTCTTTTCTATCACACGTAGAATTGTCATTCTTTTGTCTTTTGAAACCCCTTACCTTATCAATCATCAGACAGGTTTTTGGTATCATATATCGAGATGATTATTATGAAAAATCTATTCCACTAGTGTGACTTAGATACCCTTTCTTTGTGGTATCAACCATGCTATTTGAATAGCCTGAAGTCATCGTAGCCTCTCCACCTGTTCCGAAGACTCCTTCGGCATCAATGTGCTCCAATGAAAGAGATGAGACCCTTTCCTGAACCAGAACCGGGCATAAAACGCCGAGGAGAAAGTCAAAAGCGAGCTCTTTTCGCGTATACGCAATCTCGAAACGCAATTAGCTCACGGACTGTCTCCTCAACCCTGGCGAGTATGAGTGCTTGGTAAGAGAGAATGTCGAATGAGAAAGACATTCGATTACGGCAACATTCGCAACTACCAAAGTGCACTAAACCTAGTAGAGATCTTCGACCTAACGACAATGGATCTTCAAGCCCATTTTATCACTCTGCTTTGTACCTTATTGTTGACCGAATCGGATGCACGCTAGGCCTAAATTCTCTCTCAGTCACCCGGAGACGAAAGGACGATAAGATCCGAAGTTTACAAATCGAAGAGAAAGTGGATCTGAGTTCTACATGCTTTTATTTTCAAAAGCTTTGCTTGCCTACGGTACTTTATTCAGGATGTGTAACAATACGGTCATCTCTCAGCCGTGTAGAGAGAATTCCTTGATCATTTCTGTCACAGCCCAAAATTTGAATCTCGAAATTAAGAGCCGGACCAACAGACTATGCAATGAAATCGTGTAAGAACCAATAGAGAAACGAGATTACACAAAAAGGAAACTTTAACAATTACGAAGGAGGTTTAAAATCCAAAACAAGGTGTTCAAATATGAATAGTAAGTAAGCGGTTTACAAAACAATGCATGACAAATCTAAACAAAATTATGCACAGACTCCTAGACGCCCCGGGACACTCCTCTGTGGCATTAAGATTCAGCATGCATTCCCGCCTCGATCCCTGGCCTCACTCGCCTGAAAAAAAAAAGAGTAGAAAGGAATGAGTATAAAAGAATACTCAGTAAGTAGCCTACTTGTAGGCTCTTTTCGCATCTTTATCTTGGTAGGTAACCACGGTCTTTCTCGGGTTTCTAAGCAGGGTGATCTAAGCTACGACTCTTTTCTGTATCATAAGAGGTTTGCCCATCTTATGCAGTGAAATGATCAGCGTCTTGGGGTGAGGCGCGACCTCATAAGCAAATCTGAGGGGATCGTATGGCTGGATCTGAATACGTGACTCTCTCTCTGAACATCATCCGTGGAGGTTAACTGACGACCCTCACACGGGACCATACATCCACAAAACGGGGTGCGACCCCCTATGTGCCGGTCAGCTACTGAGTTATCCTAAGTGGCTCCACGTCCCCCGCTCAGGGACGGGTTTCTACGGCCCAGGAGTCATGTTCAGAAGACCCCTTAGCTATCACCACTAGGTCTGGGCACCTGTCACACTTCCCTATCCGGATCTGCAAAGCTCAACGATCACCGTACCGGAGCTCTGTCTCGACGGTATGGTATCGGAGGAGAGAGGGAAGTGGAGGTTCTGATGACACTATCTTCACTGCTCAACCCTAACGGCTACCTACAGTTACCGTGGTGACCTATTATTCTTTCTAGGGTGGAACTTGGTGCCTTAGACTTAGATTCGTATTTCTCTAGGACTCTCGTGCCTGGTGTCACAAACCTATCGGGTTTGGAAATTCTGGGTTCTGGTTCCGCCGGTAATCATTTCGCGGGTCTAATTGCACGGTATTCTAGAGGTCCCCCAATCTAGGGTCTCGTCTAGCTTATTTAGCCAAAAGCATCCTAATCAAGCTCATAATTTCTTCCTATTCATCCAGAAAGACAATCCAAGCAATCATCATACAATAGAGTTTACACGCAGCAGTTCATGCAAAATTATCAAACATGCTCAACGGGAAGATAACGTCCGTCTTTTACCCGGAGTGCAGATTTCACAAGTTTCCCAACCCCCTCATGCATACATACATTATCAGAGTCTCAACCAAAACAGATTTAATACACATTTTGTATCTAGCTTTCCATAATCATCTTATATTCGCAGTTTCTATAATAAGACGCTAAGTCGGGCTAGCTAATTTCATAGGTGGTAGCATGCATGCTTATTCCTAGCGGTTCCTACAAGTACTGCTTGTGGAAGTCCAAATGGCTACTTACATGGTCGACGCGTGCCTTCCCGAGTTCGAGTTTTCTTGACGGAATGGATTCCAACAATTCTGGAATTTTCTTCACAAGTCCTAATTCACATAATAATAGGGTCAGCATCAAAATCGGGTCGGAAAACAAGCAAACAGAGACCGAACGGGAAGAAAAACGGTGCCTCACGCGCCCCCACGCACGACGCACGCGCCCTGGAAGGTCACTACGCGCGCTTCCTACGCGCTTCTCCCCCGCGCAGGCGCGGGTCAGAGACGCCGGGTCGGGCGCTTCGCGTGCAGCGCAGGTCGGGCCGGGCGGGTCCGCGCGCCTGACGCGTGCCCGCTGCCGGGTGAGGACGCGTCTCACCAGCCAGTGATCGACACGTGTCGGTCACCGGTTCTGCCGCTCTCTTCCGCACACCGTCCGACGCGTGGCGGCCTCCACCCTCTCTCCTGCCTTCATTTTCCAGGTCTCTTTCCCGTTTCAATCTATTTTCTCCCGATTTTTTTATCTTCCAATCCGTAATCCGATTCGTTAAAGTTTCTTCACGAAACTTGTAGACCTCCTATTCTACTCCTTGGAAAGAATTTTCTTAAATTTTTCTGATGATCACAGATCTTATTATTTGAGTTCAAATTCGGAGAAAAACACAAGTTCTTACCGAAAATCATGTTATCTTTAAACTCCGATTTGAACGCCGATCTTGGCCGCCTTCACTTTGGAACTTAACCAGATAGCGCTGTTGGGGGGTAAGAGTCCAAGGATCAACACAAAACGTTGCTAGCACACGAAAATTTTGATGACTTCTCAATGTAGATACTCGTGGACTAACCTGAAGTTCTTGAACGTTTTGTCGAAATAGGAAGGTGCGATTCGTGAGAGCACCTTGCCTCGAGCTATTCAACGGTTTAGATTGGGGACTCGGCTCTCCGGCGTCGGTTCTGATCCGATCTCCTCCCCTTCCTCAAAACCCTAATCTTCTTTCCCTCTTCTTTCTCTTTTCCCCATTTTAACTCAGCCAAAACAAACCCCTCAACTTATAAGAGCGAAATGACTAGTTTGCCCCTATTGTAACCTTTTTTTTTTTTTTTTTTTTTTTTTTTTCTTCGGGCGTTACAATTTCCTTGGCGGATAACACAAATGAAATCGTTTCCCTGACCGCCCATCTTATGAGTCCATTCTTGTCTTGTTGGTTTGTTGTACTATTCTATACCTCTCTCGATTGATAGAAAGATGTTCGGGAGCTGGGAGGGCCTATCGTGAGGGAACTTTCCTTTTCACGGTAGGAAAAGGTAAAGCGGGAGCTGCATATATCCACGGTGATCAAGGCAGAGCGACTCCTTCTTTAAAAGAGGTTGGTTATATCGAAACTGTTAGATCCACTTTCGTTAAAGAAAAAATAGTAGCTCTTGGTTTGGCCGATGTTGATTCGTATGACAATGCTGGCTCGACTCAGGATGAGGATTTCGCTTTTCATATTGCTGCTATGAGCTGAAAGAGCTGGTAAGCTATCTCGCTAAACGAAAGGAAAAAGCACGTATGCGTTGACCTCTTTAGGACCGGTTGCTTCCTCTTTTTGTTTAAACGTTTGGAGAAACCTGCTAAGCCCGCCTTTCTTACCAGGTGTGATTCAATCTTTCAGCTCAAACTTTTCTATCAACCGACGGAAAAGGTAGGAGTACGACTACCTTTTCCTCTTCTTGCTCGAGCCAAGGGATCATTCAGTTTCTACCAAAAAGTTCGCTATCTATTAGTTGCCGTAATCGAATGTATTTCTCATTTCATGTTAGCTCCTCCAAGAGCTTCCAGGTTCGTAGTAGACGAAATCTTGGACTTCTATCGGACTTATAGCATTGCCTGGTGAGCTCGCCGTTGAGGGTGTGCCTTACAGGGGATCGAGCAGCCTTTCTTTCCCTACTTGGTATGCTTTTCCGCTTATCGTGAAACTAGCCAACTAGCCAAAGAGAGAGGGAGAGGGATCATGTCAATCAATTTGTATGTGCATTTTGTCCGTCCTGTACTTGCTTGCTTAGCTTTCTTAACCAACATCTCCGGTTTCCCTCGAACCAAGAGGTCCTACTTATCTATACCCAACAGTCACTCTTTCAGCCGAAAGACTGATTTTTTTTCATAAAGTCGGTTCATTGATCAAGAAAGAATGAAGCTGCTTACAGGGACGGTTATGCGATACGTCTTTTCATACTCGCCTTTTCTTTAACCCTGCTATCAACCTAGCCATTCTCGTTTGTTGCTTTAAGGGATCTCCCCACTGTAGATTACTCGGATTGGTTCTCGCGTCCCTGTGCCTAAAAGGATGGGCGAGTTTGATTTGAGTGTTCATTGATTGGGTGGATCAATTTGCTCTGGGGGGGGGGGGGGGTTGAGACGAGGTGTAGCGCAGTCTGGTCAACGCATCTGTTTTGGGTATGTTATCCGCTAAATGTTTTAGGAAATGGGGTACAAATTTTCTACATAAGTCATCTGTGGTCACAATCCTTTTAAGGAAGATGCTCCCAAATAATCAGTGAACAATAGCCTTTAAAGAAGTTTGAGAGAGCAAGAAGAGGCAGAACAGAGAATAGGAGTGAGTCGTGCAAGGAAGAAGGAACTAGTAGGTTTAATTTGGGTTCGTTTGAACTAAAAAACGAACCAAATTTTTTCAATCGAACCAAAATTCAAGACTCACTAGCCCATAGTCCATATGTGGTAAAAAAAACCTTCCGTGGCCCAACCCTTATTTGCAATCAGCATCCAACCATTTCTTTTTCAACCTACACGTATGCTCAAGGCCAAACTCACGTAACTAGTCAGAAGATGCGGCCCACAACTGAACGGAAGACAAGTGTCACAATCGCACTCTTGCAGTAGTGAGACAATGATTATGTGACATTTGTTCTAATCCAATGAACAAGTCAACCATGCAAAATTTAGACTGAACGAACAATAGCAGTGTATGCTCGAATCACATTTAGAAGAAATATTTTAGAAAACGTGAGCGAGGAAATACGTTAAAAACAATTTCAAATAAAGCAATGTTATAAGCTAAAAGTGAAGAAACAACAACTGGTCACGTTCTCCTATAGTACATTTTGGGACATTTTAGTTCTGATGGGTGTAGATATGATTTTGAGGGCTAATCATACACCCCGTATTGGCACAACAATAATAGTAAAAGCCTATCTAAGATGAAAGCAAGTAAAAGGTGTTTGGAATGAGCATGCCACCATGAACTACAAATCGTTTACAAGAATAGCTGAGACATCTAACATGCAGCCACAGGCAACATGCCTCGGCCAATCATGACCGCGACATCTGCCCTTACACAATTTGTCAATATCTCTATGAACCGGCTCTTCATAAACTCAACGTTGTAGGATGAGGCTGACTTTAGGTCTCCCGACGCACTTCTAGCTGATCTCAGTATTGAGGAGTCTTTTCCAACCTACTAGGAGCTATTGAAAATCACTTCTCGGTTTGTTAAGTCATCAAGTCTTCTCTGTTGGTGTTTATCCTACTTTCTTCGCTTGAAACAATTTCTTCTTTGCATGATGTCATACCACCTTCTTTTACTTGATGTTTTCTTGGTTGGAATAATAACGTTTCAAGTTACTGACGTGGACAACAGGGTTAGTCTGTATCGATAGGAGCAATTGGATCCTATATGATGTCTTCCTAATCTTGTAGATAACTTCGACTAGTCCATAGAATTTTCGCACCAGTCTTTGGTTCTTGTTGCTTTGAACTCAAAGTTGATCTGACCTTAACTTATCATAACTCTCTATTTGCTTTGAAATTATCGTGGTTGACCCTTCTCTACATCCGTCTAGATGGTATTTTTGCGTGAACATGTGTTGCTTTAGTGATTTGTTTTTGTCTCCCTTCTTCAGTAGAGGTGTTGGCTTGGTGGCTTTGCCAAGCATTTGAGTGATCACTGACAAGAGCCTTTGCAGGTCAAATAAACCCGAATGTGAACATGACATTTTGCTATTTGTAGAATTCAACTAGCTCAGGCAGAGCCGCATGACATCTATTTGTGGTAGGCGACATAAAACTAATCTTGTGATTTATCTCTCTTGGTGGGGTTAAAACCCAATATCTGACCTTCTTGTTTTAGGTCATGGTGTTCATGTAGTGGCAATAAAGTTTTTGTTGAGGTTGGCACACTTGAGCTCCCTTTTTCAAATACAACAATGGCAGCAAGTGTTGATTCATCATGGCTAAGATTCTTTCTCAACTGTACTATCGTCATCATTTTCACCCCTCTTGGTTGATGGATGTTTGTCTGAATGATCGTGGTTAGACTCCGTTACTACTAGGCATTTTTCTAGGCGCATGTACATGGCTTTGTGTTCTAGCAGGATGTCAATCCGTGACTATTTGGGCTCTAGAAGGTTGGATATGAAGGCTGATTATTTATAGTAAAAATCTGATAGAGATATATATACTAAATAATTATATATAGTAGGCGGTTACATGAAGTGAAGCTATATATAATAAACTGAAATCATATGTATACCCATTAGTCAATGCTTCCTAAATGTACATTTCTCATTCTCCATATCCTCTCTTTGCATACCAGAAGTCATTAATACAAAACCATTAGTCAATATTTCTTCTTACATTTTCTCTATCACGTTCTTTGTGTTCATTTAGATCAAGTGTGTGCGTTGTTGTGTGATTCTAATAACTGGTATCAGAGCGAGGAGAGATTCACCACGATCTGTGAAAATGGAAAGTTCAAAGACTGGAATTGAAAAGTTTGATGGATTCGATATCAGTTTCTAGAAGATGCAGATTGAAGATTATCTGTACGAGAAAGATATTCAGGAACCCATTATGGGGGTGAAGCTGGATACCATGACCACGGAGAAGTGGAAGCTCAAGGATTGTCACGCTGTAGGGTTAATCTGGTTGACGCTGCCAGGGAACCAAAGAAAGTGCGATTTGAAATTGTCCATACAGACGTTTGGGGATCATCTCCAGTTTCTTCATTTCTAGTACCAAAATTTCATGGATTAGAGGTCTCGCCCTTGCAACGACAACTCTCTGTTTTCGTAAGGCTAGTCAGATATCTCATGACCACTCTTTTCCTCCTCACCATATCTAGACACTATAACGTTGATCCAGTATTGTCTTATATAGTTAACGTTCACTCTTTAACATCCGAGGACATTTTATAACTACCACGAAAATCAAAACATACAATAAATTCATACAAGTTTTACAACATATCATATACTGCTTACTTGGTCGCGGAGAGATGTGTCATCGAGCTGAGTCATAGAGATATACGACTCTTTATCCTAAGAAAAAATCTATATAATTTAAAATCTGGCGGCTCTGATACCAATCTATCACAACCCAACTTTTAAGGGTTCAAAACTCAAATAGAAACTAAAATTGAGAGTGAAAACAAATAAAAATAAAAGTAAATTAATATAAAATAAGAAAATGATTTAAAATTAAAATGAGATTGAGAAAACAACACAACATTAAATATAAAATTAAATTAAATTATAAGACGGTGTTGATCAAATTTATCCAAACAAAAAAAAAAGTGTTTGGGATACAATTACAAAAAAAGAAAAAATACAAAAAAACTCAAACACAAAGACAGACTAACGCTACATAACAACACCATCTGTGAGTGCACAACCTTTGAAGGCTCCCTCATCTCAACGGTAAGTTCTATTACGAACCCATCCAAAATAATCACACCTGTGACCGCATCTCCTGACTTTAAACTGCTAGTCTGAACATGGTTTCGTCACGAAAGCTTTAGAGATAAATCTATCTTTACAAAAATATTTTTCTCTTAATTTATAATTAGTCATAAAAAGAAATAATTAGGTACAAATTTGGTCTAGAATTCAAAACTTTCAAATCTGACGGTTACTTAGCAAGATTCAAATCTAGATTCTTGAACTCCTAGTACCATAAATAAAGTTGGTATCTTCTAATAAAACAGGAATTTCTCTTAAGATCATTAAATTCTTATAGACTCCAGGCTCAATATCATTAATACATTTGGATTAGATTTGATCTAGTTATTTGAATTAGATTTGATTTAGTCATTTTCAATTGGATGAGAGATTTCTCCCAATTCTTCTGATCTTACCGTTTTCTTTTTTTGTTACTAACAGTAACATGTCATTCTTAAAAAACTAGGATACCGATGTGACAATGATACATTAATTAAAAAGAATTATTTCAAAAAATTTATCAATTTTATATTAGAAATAAATTCATATAAATAAGTTTATATATTTGTATACTTAAAAAAGCTTAATGTATGTTTCACTCTCAAAATATATTCAAAGTAAGTGTTTGATACGATGGATTATAAATTTGTAATGTATCCATTGTATTAACAAGTGTTCAGTACATGCCCAACACGTGTCAGATTAGTGAAACTAAGTTATTCTCATGCTCTCTTTACACCCATTTAAAGTAGTTTGAAAACTAGCACGTCAAATATTATAATTGACTAACTACAACTTCAATTTTGTGCTTTAAGGATTGTTTTGACCCAAGAGAAATAAAATCCTTAATTTAGTAGATGGTAGCAAAGATGGACATGAGAATGAGTTATTCTCATAGGCAAAGAGATTTAACCTTAAGTTATATCTCATATCCTCTCTTAACAAATTATTTAGTTTTATTTAGTATGTTTTAGAAAGATACGTCCATCAATAGCAAAAAAGTAAAATAAAATAAAATAAATAGAATAGATTTTATTAGCCAAAAGTAATGACTAACATAATTAAAAAAAAAAAACGTAAAGGATGAATTGATTAAATTGGCCAATTGCTAACATAATTAAGAAAGAAAAATGTAACAAACACACCGAAGTAAGATTAGGAACACAAGTAAAAAAAAAAAAAAAAAAAAAACAGCCAAAAAATCAAGATTTGGAAAGTGTTAAACAATTTTGATATATAGACATTTCAAGACCTTACTCGTGCAATTTTCCCATGAAATCTAACACTAGATCATCATAAAATTTAGAGAAATGATTGAAATTGATGTCATGTTCATATAGGTTGACTTTAATACAAAAGACAAATCGAACTTTCTTAAGGATAAATTGGGGACACCAGTCTAAGCTAATCAGGTAGGTGGCCTTACCATCCGTATGGTTATATTTGATGTTGACTGTGCTCGTGGTTCTGCAAGTGTCATATATATTGATATATGTGAAATGTTTGTGAATCGATATGCTTATGATATGTTATAATATGTGAATTGTATGATAATACTTACGGTACCATGTGTTCAATGGTATATTTGAGATAGGATACGAGAAGGATGCACTAAACGTAATGTAACGATAGGAGTAAGACATGTTCATGAAACGTTATGGTTTGGTTACGTATCGAAGTGTTATGGGTATGACAGATCGATAACAACGATATGGTCAGGATGGATTCATAAAACAATACGATTAGGTTATGGGTAGAAAGGGATAGGATTATGATAGATTGATAGAACGATAGCGTTAGGATACGTTCCTGTAACGTTAAGACTAAGGTACGTTCAGGTAACGACACAACTATGATATGTCTAAGGACATTAAGGCTATGATAAATTAGGGAAGGATATAATCACAAAGTTTTTACAACATGATATGATTATGATACGACATGTGAAGGACGGATATATATCCAACAAGTGTCTAAGAGGGACGTGAGAATAAATTATTCTCGAGCTTTCTTTACATCGGTCAAAGAGTATTTGATAAGCTTTCAAAATGAAGGGTTTTCTCTTTTCTTCTTCCTTCTTTCTCCCTTTTCACGTTTTTTTTAAATAAAAAAAAGTTTAATGTGAGAATGAAGAAGTTAGAAAGGAGAAAGAAATGAATGTAATAAAACTTTTCCGTCGGTAGGAATGGAAATGGTGAATGGGTCCTTGACGATAGTCGACCGCTATACTCTTTTTTTGGATGTAAGTGATGATTATCAGCAATATGAGTTGTGTCAATACCACACCGTTATCAAGAGAAAGTAAAGTAGAGTAGAATAGATCAAGCGATCCATTTGTTGAGAGTATTGTAAGAGGCACACAATTAAGAATGTTGGATATAAGTACTCTTCAACATCTGAGGGATGAGTCTCAAAGATCCAACTACAATATCAAAGAAACTTCGGGTGGTAGCGATTGCTTGCATTGGTGTCTCCGTGGTATCCCAAACACATGTAACATGATTTTTCTTGCTCAAATATAGCTTCATTTGTCTTAAAAGTTCACTTTTTAGTAATCCTGGAAGGCTTCTTAATTTGCAGCCTCGGGTGAAGATGATCACTCCGAGGTGGGTTTGTTAGTGATGATGCAATTATATAATCAGGGTTTTATATCAATGGTTCCATTTATATCTATAAATGAAATTTGTGGTGAATTTTTTAGAAATTCAACAATAATCATCGGTTATTTGGTTACCATTCTAAAGAAATTCAACTTTCGACCTTTTGTGAATGCTCAAAGCTACTTGCAAAGTACTGTTGATTATGATCCATAATACTCACCGACTCGAAATTGAGGTTTGTTCATGTTTGAAAATGTGACAAACCAAAAGACAAGATGCTAATTAATATTGTTTGTGATTGTTGTTGTGAATTCTTCATCTTTGAATACATATTTTGGTTGGCTCATGAATTTTTCAAACTTTTAAAAATATTATTTTTTTAGTTCTGGCCTAATTTCATAATAGGCTATTGAATCACAATATTGCAATATTTTAAGTTACTTTTAAGATTAAAGGTCCATGAATATAGTAATTACGGCAAGTTCTTTTTATGCATCTTATTTTAATCTAGCACATAAATGCTTCCTAATTATTTTATTTATTTTTTTATGAATTAGGTTATGAAGATCATTTGAATTATAAACGCTTTAATTTATACAATATTTAATAACTAATCATTTTAATATTTATACTCAAATATACTAACAAGTACTAGTAACACTAGTCTCAATGACTTAAAGAATACAACTATTATCTCGAACTATAAAGAATTTAATTCCAACTTATTCTAATGGACAAACGCTTTATTAGACTCTATTGTAAGATTTCACTTCATCAATTTAAGTAGCGTTCAACTACAACTATGAATATCAAATTCTTAAGTATTCATGAACAAAATCGGCCTAACAATGTCTCTTGGAACTATTTACCAAAGGTGTTAGAATGAGCCGTGTGGAAGGGTTGCCTTTAGATGCTTTAGTACCAATTAAGGATGTCAATATCCTAGTAGTGTAGAATGCAGGAAGGTTCGTAGTTGAAAAGAATAACGAGAATTGGACATCGTTTCATCTACAAGCGTGTGGTGAACGGTCTGGTTGGTATGACTAGAGAACGTCGTCCTCACAGAATTTATATTATTGTGATAGAAGTTATAAATAACGATGATATTCCTTGGTCTTTTATTACAAAGGTGCAGACTTTTTAAAGAAGTTCTCGAGTTCCTTGTCCCCAAGTAGCAATACAACTACTAAAATGCTATCTCTACTTATAATAAAGCCCTCTCTCTCGAAATATATATGTGTGTGTTTGTGGATGTATTACTCTCTTTTATTAATGAAATATGGCATAGTCATAATGATATTATGAGTATCTTTTCTATCCCTCCCTTCCTTATCGCTATATAAAGAATATGAAGATTATAAGTAAAAGATGTACAAGTAATTTGTTGCTTTTGAACTTAAAATGCTTATAATTCAATATATCTTTGTTATCAACAATAATTATCAAACGGTACATAATTTTGTCCAAGTAAGGTCGCTTCTCATTCCCTGTATGATATCATAACACAAAATCGAGCGGAAAGGTTAACGATAAAATGATAACAAAAACCCATTCGGCGAACTAACTATAAAGGAAGGGTTGGTTGGAAACCATGTCTATACTTCTTTGCTTTAATCACAGGTAACTAAAGATATATAAGAACAACAGAATATCGCATGCCGAGTCAAAATATAAAAAATTTCTTGCCATGTTATAGTTAATGAATATGGTATGCACAAAGATCCGATGTCACACTTCATGATTGGAGACCAATACAGTGAGCTATGGTCGTCCATAACGTCCTTTGGTCCAATTATGTCAAGCAAATGTTGTAGCAAGCAAAGAGTTTTTAATAAGTTTGCTATTGCAAAGAGCTCGGTTTAAGGCACAAATGTCTCTGATGTGAAAGGCGCACCAATTCAACGAGATTTAAGTAACCATGAATAAGACACATGATACAGCTTGTAAACAAAACGATGTCCATGACTCTTGTTATTTTCTTCCACTACAAACCTTCTAGCCTCTTGCACTTTTTTGTCATTGACATCCTTAATTGAAATTAGAATTGAAGGAAACACTTCTCCACAACTCATTATGGAACACCTTTGATAGATAGTTTCAACATATTTACTTTGCCGAGGAATACTTTAAAATTCATAGTTGAACGCTACTTAAATTGATGAATTGAAATTTTACAACAGATGTTAATAAATCGTTTGTCTATTAGAAGAGATCTTGGAATTAAATTCTTTATAGTTGGGATAAGGGAGGTTTTAGTCAAATTAAGTATACTTTTTAGTTTTAAAATAAATTGATTTTTTAGTTTTAATTTTATTCCTAATAAATTAATTTTGATGTGGTGTTATGTATTTTAATAAAATTAATATTAACTTAATCAACCAAAAATTGTATTTTTTTTTTAATTGTAAGCTAAATTAATAAAAATACCATTGAACTTTGCACTTTATCTAAAAAAATACTCATAATTTTTTTAGAAGTTTCAATAATACACTTAATCTTAAAAAAAAAATCTATAGAAACTATTAATTTGGTTTTTACAAAAATACCGTTGAATTTTCAAAAAAAAAAAAAAAAAAGCTTCAAAACTACTGTTAACTTTCAAAAGTGTTAAAAAAAAGATAGATGGGAGAAAATTGTGTTCATGGGGATAAAATTGAAGGTTATTTTAGGAGAAGGTTTTCAAGATCAGTATAAGATCCTGAAAACATAACAAGAAGTAATATCGTAGCTTAAGGTAGCCATTAAGAACCTACTAGTAGGCTACTTACTAAGTTTTACTCACTCCATGTTTATCATTTTTTTTTCAAGTAACTAAGAGTTGGTAGTGGATGAGAGCGGACTTTGGAGTGTGGGCCATGGACTAACCTCTGTTTTTAATCTAGTATTTTTTGTTCTTCTTTTAAGTCTGCTTCTTATTTTGTGTTTGTAACGAGTATGTATATGTAACACCCAAAAAATGAAGGAAATTATCTCCCATAAGAATAAGCCACTCATGAAAGACCCAATAGATAGAAAGGAAAATATTAAAGGATTAAGCAAGAACAAAGGACTTAGTCAAGTCACTCGTGTACCCTAACAACTGATTTCAAGGAGTTAAAGGCCTTTTGAAAAGGATTGGAAATGAAAAAGTAAATCAAAAGGGCAAAAAAGTCATTTTATCAATTATCAAAAAGGGAAAAATGATAAAAAAAAAAGGGATGAGAAATTTGTAGAAAAATAATAATTAAATATTCGTAAAGTGGTAAATTACCAAAATACCCCTAGAAGAATGGATAATTACAGAAATGTCACTCCAATTAGAATCAGAGCATCTACTGTGACCATCCGAACAAAATCTTTCGAACTCAAATCTCAACCGTCGGATGTCCTAAAAAATTTGATATGATCTAGAACGAACACGCACGAATCATCACATCCAACGATTAGTATGCAAAGCCAAGGTCGATAAGGCCATGATCGGAGTTGATATTACCAAAAAATTATCCAGAAAGATCGATCTCTAAATAACGAAGATTCTGGAGCTCTCAATGTCGGTTTAAGCTCCTCCTATAAAGTTGGAAGTAGGAGCAACAATACGGAATAAGAATCGAGAAAGGTCGATCCCCCAATTGAAGGCAATAAACGTTTAGATTGTGTTTCTCCTACTCTCAGATTTCTTCCAAATTCGAGAGCAATCCTCCACCATTTCTCTTCAAACTTCTAAATAACGAAGAATCTGGAGCTCTCAATATCGGTTTAAGCTCCTCCTATAAAGTCTAAAGTAGGAGCAACAATATGGAATAAGAATCGAGAAAGGTCGATCCCCCAATCGAAGGCAATAAGCGTTTAGATTATGGGTCTCCTACTCTCAGATTTCTTCCAAATTCGAGAGCAATCCTCCACCATTTCTCTTCAAACTTATTCCTACCGTTTCTCAACAAGATTACCCACAAGTTCTATGAAGGAATAGAGTGCTAAAAGTGCCTAGAAACCATTCCCCCAATTCAATCCGCCATTGAAGAACTTCAAGAAAAACTTGAAAATCCAACCCGAGGATACATGATGACTCGTCGAGCAAGAATGATTCCAATAAGTTTTTGTACCTCCAAGGAATGCTTCCATAGAAGACCACGAAGAAAAATAACCTCGAGAGCGTGCCAAATTGAAGGAAATAGGTTTCAAAATTAAATTGGGGATAAGAGTCAAAATTCCTATCTACGACCTCTTTTTCTTCAAATTAAGGATTCCTCTAGCTTGAGAGGAAGAAGTTGAGTAAACTTGATGAAGGAATCCAGTGCTGAAACGTCGTAGAATAAGCTACCCATGAGATCGAAAATCTGGCGTTTCGAGTGAGTTGCATACCGAGAACGATTTCTGGAAATTAAGGTCCTACACTCAAAGACGTTCCTCCAAACCAATTCCTTGAGCCTGAAGATAGGATATGGAAGAGGTTCAATGAAGAAATAGGGCCTTGAAACCCCTAGAATCGGCTACCCAATAAGAAATCCTTTGTTTTATCTCCAGCCATAAATCAGATTTTGGATGAACTTTTGTAGCGAATATCTTAGGCTACGATCCACGAGAAGTTATCAAATAAATCCCAAGCTTTTTCTTGTAACATTCATCTTTAAGTTTCACGAAGAAATCGAGGAGAGAAACACTGT
Organism: Cucurbita pepo subsp. pepo; assembly: GCF_057944985.1. Taxonomy (NCBI): domain Eukaryota; kingdom Viridiplantae; phylum Streptophyta; class Magnoliopsida; order Cucurbitales; family Cucurbitaceae; genus Cucurbita; species Cucurbita pepo. Next base: position 11,781,772 of record NC_141807.1, read on the forward strand.
AAATGTGGCTGTACAGGCCGAGTTTCAGACGGCGGCGATGCGAAAAATGTGCATCTTCTTCCTGTTCAGAGGAAGAAAACGATGATACGGCCAGTTCAGCTGAACTGTCCAAGTCAACTAAAAAGTTTACCCTTTCTCGGGTTTTCTTAGTAGATCTTATTTTATGAAATGTTGTATGAATCCTTTTCCCGAGAGGTTATATAAGGTAATGAAATTTGGGAGTTATTGGAAAACTTTAGTTAGTGAAACCATGGAGAAAATGCCTCTCCATATGACTTTACCTCCTAGGATAACTAAAGTGGTAACAACGTTTTGTTTTAAAATGTCTTATGTTGTCGTTCCTTATAATGTGTTTTCACATCAAGGTCATTTCATAAAGGTCCTATCGGGAGTTGAACCCAGATCGTTGCATTCAAAGTCCAAAGTGCTAACCACTACACCATAGAACCCCTTGTACAAATTTATTTTGGAATGGTTTTCCTATTTTATGCCGATTCCACAAGAAGGGAGATCCTATCATGAGTCAAACTCAAGTTATTGGATTCAAAGTTCTAGAGCTGTTTTATCCAACTCGTTGTGATCTTGAGCACCTTTAGAGTGGTTGTAGAAGTAACCCTCCGGTGTTGATTGAAGCTCTTGGAGAACATGTAATTTTATATATTTCTTATAGTTAATTTATATATTGTTGTATATTACAAACAAATTGAAATAATACTTTACATCCCCGTCTTTCTTTCTTCCGTGCAAAACTTAACATGAAAACTATATTATTTCAATATTCACTCGAGAAACAAGGGGTGAAAACTATATTATTTCAAACCCTCCATTATTGCTTCTACTTTGCGTGAAAATGCTTCCACTAAATCATGTTACTAACTAGTTGGTTTGGTTTGGGTCAATTCTTGGGTCCACTAGATTGAATTGACGTAGCTTAATTAAACTCTTGATAATATAAAAATCATAAGTTTCTTAAATTAAGTTAACTTAAAAGTTTAACCCCTAATCTTTTTTAGAATGTTTAGCTTTGTGTCTAGTTGATCTCTAAATGCTTAGAAATATCTAATAAGACTTCTATTTAAGGAACTTTTCACTATAAAAGATGTAAGACTTCACCTATATTATTAAGGAATTTCAAATGAGTGATTTGATATATCACAGAGGACAAAATATTTATTTGTTTCAAATATCTTACGTTGACCATTCTTTTTTGTCAAGTATTTTGAATATTATCATTGTGAATTACTAATGGCATTAGATTGAATCTCATTAATAACAATGTCCCAAAACTCAGGTAAAGATGACATCAAAATTAATACTTGAATTTCATCTTCAAATTTTATTTCCACTTAACTCAGTTGACTAATAATCATAATAGTCACCGGTTCACAAATATTTAGAACCTTAAAAGGTAAAATCATAAGGAGTACAAGAAAAAAGTGTTTAAAATAGTTTCAAAATATAGAAAAAAAGAGTAGGAATTGGTCAAAGTCAACATCCATTGATCACTTATGGCACAACACAACACAGATGAGGGTAACATTTTTTTATTTCTCTACTATATTAGGCCCTTTGGTTTATTGGCTTTACAAGATGGAGACATGAAGTTTTCTATGTTCTAAATAAATTTGGTTGATTGTTTTCTGGTTAGCATTGGTACCATCAAAACTTATTTATTTCTTTGAAATGTTTGAGTTTACAATTTACATGTTTTCATTTTTCTACTTTGTCTGCTTGCATTTAGAAATGAAGCAAAATTAGTCGGAGGGTTTTAGGCAGATTGTTATAATTCTAATTCTTAACTAAAAAAAAAAAAATTAGTCTCGTTGTCACGCTTAAAACTATCCTATAGGTATAATCGACCTATTATCCTTCCACCAATAGGAGCAAAAGGCAACGTTACTATGTGAAACTAGTTTCATGTCATTTATTAAACAATAAGGGTGTTAGCATGCATTTGGAAATGAACCCATATTTAAAAAATTTATATAAAATAGAAAAGAATTGTTATCTCAAAGACAATGAGAAAACCAACGGTTCCTTCACCCAAGACCTATGGCCCGACTCCCAACATGGAAGGGACAATCTAGAGAAACCAACGGTTCCTTCACCCAAGACCTATGGCCCGACTCCCAACATGGAAGGGACAATCTAGAGAATCATTCCAAGAACCCTACCGGATGGGTTACAAACTCACATTTCGGTGGGTTCTGCAAGCACGGATTGCAGGTTAAAAGAGGTTGAAAACAAAGTAAAATGATAAAAGGGCCCAACCAAATTCGAACGGGTGACCTCTTGATCTGCAATCAAATGCTTTACCACTGAGCTATGGACCCATTTTGCATGATTTCAACCTGAGTGACCCTTTCTACAGAGTGTCAGTCTAAAAGTGTAAAAAGTGTCTCTCCAAAATAAAAGGGCCCAACCAAGTTCAAACGGGTGACCGGTCAAATTCTCTACCACTAAGCCATGGATCCATTTTGTAGGATTTTAACCTTAGTGACCCCTTAGACATAGTGTCGGTCAAAAAGTGTAACAAATTTCTATCCAAGATAGAAGGGCCTGTTAGGATCGCGCAACAACGCACACGCTCGATCTAGATGAACACAAAGAACAGGATAGAGAAAAGTACAAGGAGAACTCTGGCTAAAAGGATTTTTCTATTGATGACTTCACGTATGTACAGTAAGAGAGAATTACAGAGAATAGAAAGTACTTTTCAAAGCTCTAGCGGACGGGATATATATATAGTTCAGTTTACTATATATAGATTTACCAGATTTAACCATCTACTATATATAACCATTTACTATATATAGCTTTACCCGATTTAACCATCTACTATAAATAGCTATTTACCATATAGTTTACCTGATATAGTTTTACCAAATATAGCTGTACTGGATATAGCTTTACCAAATATAGCTTTACCGGATATAACCGTTGACCAAGCTATAAATAAGCTGCAGGCTTCATAACCTAACAATTCTCCCACTTGGAGACTGATCTAGTCAACCAAGAATTTTCTCTATAGTAATTCTATTATTTTTTCTTCTCTCTATAGTAATTCTATTATTTTTTCTTCTCTCTACAATAATTAACTTTTATTCTTTAATTAACTTCTCTACAGTAATTAACTTCTATTTTTTAAATAACTTCTATTCTTTTTTCCTACCGTAATTATCGCAAACCCTATGTAAATAATTTAACAGCGGTCTAGATCTAAAAGATCTAATAATAATTGCTCATGGATTTCATTAACAAAGAAAATAAATGAAATAATGATGATACATTCCATAAACAACTTAATATATAGTCATTAATAAGGGCATTTGGTCTAGTGGTATGATTCTTGCTTTCGGTGCAAGAGGTCTCGAGTTCGATTCTCAAAATGCCCCTCCAAAAGAAAAAAAGCACAATTTTGAAAGAAAAAAAAAAACAAAAAAACAAAATAGTTATCAATGGGGCCTGACCCAAAGGAATGCGTGGCATGCATCTTCAACTACTATAAATTTTTCATATATTGAGGCACGGAAAATATATAGACTAGAAACTAAGAATTCTAAATCTACTATAAAGGCATTTGGTCTAAGTGGTATGATTATCGTTTTGGGTGTGAGAGATCTCAAGTTCGATTCTCTAAATGCCCCCAACAAAATTATATCAAAATGAATTATGCAAGATAATATGGTTTAAAATGTGGTTTTTAAACATTGAACCAAGAAGATGAGAATACAGAATGAAACATATTCTTCAGGCCGGACTTCAAAAAGAGCATTACAGAAATTGTTCTATTGTATTCTTTCTAGGAACTTTTCATTATGTTGTCCACTGTCGTCAAATAGATCTATCTGTTGTCACAATCCTTTTAAGGAAGATGCGCCCAAATAACCGATAAAGAAGTTTCAGAGAGCCATAGGTTCGAATCCTGTCACCTTGATGTGGTATTCTCAGGGGCCGAAGTGCAAAGCCCCGTAGTCTATCCGTGGTCAGGAAGGTAGGCATGTTGTCCGCTGTCGTCACATAGGTCATCTGTTGTCACAATCCTTTTAAGAAAGATGCGCCCAAATAACCGATGAAGAAGTTTCAGAGAGCCATAGGTTCGAATCCTGTCACCTTGATGTGGTATTCTCAGGGGCCGAAGTGCAAAGCCCCGTAGTCTATCCGTGGTCAGGAAGGCAGGCATGTTGTCCGCTGTCGTCACATAGGTCATCTATCGTCACAATCCTTTTAAGAAAGATGCGCCCAAATAACCGATGAAGAAGTTTCAGAGAGCCATAGGTTCGAATCCTGTCACCTTGATGTGGTATTCTCAGGGGCCGAAGTGCAAAGCCCCGTAGTCTATCCGTGGTCAGGAAGGCAGGCATGTTGTCCGCTGTCGTCACATAGGTCATCTATCGTCACAATCCTTTTAAGAAAGATGCGCCCAAATAACCGATGAAGAAGTTTCAGAGAGCCATAGGTTCGAATCCTGTCACCTTGATGTGGTATTCTAAGGGGCCGAAGTGCAAATCCCCAAAGCCTATCCGTGGTCAGGAAGGCAGGCGAACCACGCACACTAAAAAAAAAAAGATCTCCTTTTCTATCACACGTAGAATTGTCATTCTTTTGTCTTTTGAAACCCCTTACCTTATCAGTCATCAGGCAGGTTTTTGGTATCATATATCGAGATAATTATTATGAAAAATCTATTCCACTAGTATGACTTAGATACCCTTTCTTTGTGGTATCAGCCATGCTATTTGAATAGCCTGAAGTCATCATAGCCTCTCCACCGGTTCCGAAGACTCCTTTAGCATCAATGTGCTCCAATGAAAGAGATGAGACCCTTTCCTGAACCAGAACCGAGCATAAAACACCGAGGAGAAAGTTGAAAGCGAGCTCTTTTCGCGTATAAGCAATCTCGAAACCCAATTAGCTCATGGACTGTCTCCTCAACCCTGGCGAGTATGAGTGCTTGGTAAGAGAGAATGTCGAATGAGAAAGACATTCGATTACGGCAACATTCGCAACTACCAAAGTGCACTAAACCTAGTAGAGATCTTCGACCTAACGACAATGGAACTTCAAGCCCATTTTATCAATCCGCTTTGTACCTTATTGTTGACCGAATCGGATGCACGCCAGGCCTAAATTCTCTCTCAGTCACCCGGAGACGAAATGATGATCAGATCCGAAGTTTACGAATCGAAGAGAAAGTGGATCTGAGTTCTACACGCTTTCATTTTCAAAAGCTTCGCTTGCCTACGGTACTTTTTTCAGGATGTGCAACAATACGGTCATCTCTCAGCCGTGTATAGAGAATTCCTTGATCATTTCCTTGGTGGATAACACAAATGAAATCGTTTCCCTGACCGCCCATCTTATGAGTCCATTCTTGTCTTGTTGGTTTGTTGTACTATTCTATACCTCTCTCGATTGATAGAAAGACGTTCGGGAGCTGGGAGGGCCTATCGTGAGGGAACTTTCCTTTTCACGATAGGCAAAGGTAAAGCGGGAGCTGCATATATCCACGGTGATCAAGGCAGAGCGACTCCTTCTTTAAAAGAGGTTGGTTTTATCGAAACTGTTAGATCCGCTTTCGTTAAAGAAAAAATAGAAGCTCTTGGTTTGGCTGATATTGATTCGTATGGCAATGTGAACTCGACTCAGGATGAGGATTTCGCTTTTCATACTACTGCTATGAGCCGAAAGAGTTGGTAAGCTATCTCGCTAAACGAAAGGAAAAAGCACGTATGCGTTGACCTCTTTAGAACCGGTTGCTTCCTCTTTTTGTTTATACGTTTGGAGAAACCTGCTAAGCGCGCCTTTCTTACCAGGTGTGATTCAATCTTTCAGCTCAAACTTTCCTATCGTCCGACGGAAAAGATAGGAGTACGACTACCTTTTTCTTTTCTTGCCCGAGCCAAGGGATCATTCAGTTTCTACCAAAAAGTTCGCTATCTATTAGTTGTCGTAATCGAATGTATTTCTCATTTGATGTTAGCTCCCCCAAGAGCTTCCTTGTCCGTAGTAGATGAAATCTTGGACTTCTATCGGACTTATAGCATTGCCTGGTGAGCTCGCCGTTGAGGGTGTGCCTTACAGGAGATCGAGCAGCCTTTCTTTCCCTACCTGGTATGCTTTTCCGCTTATCGTGCAACTAGCCAACTAGCCAAAGAGAGAGGGAGAGGGATCATGTCAATCAATTTGTATGTGCATTTTGAACGTCCTGTACTTGCTTGCTTAGCTTTCTTAACCAACATCTCCGGTTTCCCTCGAACCAAGAGGTCCTGCTTATCTATACCCAACAGTCACACTTTCAGCCGAGAGACTGATTTTTTTCATAAAGTCGGTTCATAGATCAAGAAAGAATGAAGCTGCTTACAGGGACGGTTATGCGATACGTCTTTTCATACTCGCCTTTTTTTTAACCCTGCTATCAGCCTAGCCATTCTCGCTTGTTGCTTTAAGGGGTCTCCCCACTGTAGATTACTCAGATTTGTTCTCGCGTTCCTGTGCCAAAAAGGATGGGCGAGTTTGGTTTGAGTGTTCATCGATTGGGTGGATCCATTTGCTCCGGGGGGGGGGGGGGTGGTGAGACGAGGTGTAGCGCGGTCTGGTCAGCGCATCTGTTTTGGGTATGTTGTCTGCTAAAGGTTTTAAGAAAGGGGGTATAAATTTTCTACATAGGTCATCTGTGGTCACAATCCTTTTAAGGAAGATGCTCCCAAATAATCGGTGAACAATAGCCTTTAAAGAAGTTTCAGAGAGCAAGAAGAGGCAGAACAGAGAATAGGAGTGAGTCGTGCAATGAAGAAGGAACTAGTAGGTTTAATTTGGGTTCGTTTGAACTAAAAAATAAACCAAATTTTTTCAAACGAACCCAAATTCAAGACTCACTAGCCCAAAGTCGATATGTGGTAAAAAAAAAACCTTCCGTGGCCCAACCCTTATTTGCAATCCGCATCCAACCATTTCTTTTTCAACCTACACGTATGCTCCAGGCCAAACTCACGTAACTAGTCAGAAGATGCGGCCCACAACTGAACGGAAGACAAGTGTCACAATCGCACTCTTGCAGTAGTGAGACAATGATTATGTGACATTTGTTCTAATCCAATGAACAAGTCAACCATACAAAATTTAGACTGAACGAACAATAGTAGTGTATGTTCGAATCACATTTAGAAGAAATATTTTAGAAAATGTGAGCGAGGAAATACGTTAAAAACAATTTCAAATAAAGCAATGTTATAAGCTAAAAGTGAAGAAACAACAACTGGTCACGTTCTCCTACAGTACATTTTGGGACATTTTAGTCCTGATGGGTGTAGATATGATTTTGAGGGCTAATCATACACCCCGTATTGGCACAACAATAATAGTAAAAGCCTATCTAAGATGAAAGCAAGTAAAAGGTGTTTGGAATGAGCATGCCACCATGAATCACAAATCGTTTACAAGAATAGCTGAGACATCTAACATGCAGCCACAGGCAACATGCCTCGGCCAATCATGACCGCGACATCTGCCCTTACACAATTTGTCAATATCTCTATCAACCGGCTCTTCATAAACTCAACGTTGTAGGATGAGGCTGACTTTAGGTCTCCCGACACACTTCTAGCTGATCTCAGTATTTTGGAGTCTTTTCCAACCTACTAGGAGCTATTGAAAATCACTTCTCGGTTTGTTAACTCATCAAGTCTTCTTTGTTGGTGTTTATCCTACTTTCTTCGCTTGAAACAATTTCTTCTTTGCATGATGTCATACCACCTGCTTTTACTTGATGTTTTCTTGGTCGGAATAATAACGTTTCAAGTTACTGACGTGGACAACAGGGTTAGTCTGTATCGATAGAAGCAATTGAATCCTATATGATGTCTTCCTAATCTTGTGGATAACTTCGACTAGTCCATAGAATTTTCGCACCAGTCTTTGGTTCTTGTTGCTTTGAACTCAAAGTTGATCTAACCTTAACTTATCATAACTCTCTATTTGCTTTGAAATTATCGTGGTCGACCCTTCTCTACATCCGTCTGGATGGTATTTTTGTGTGAACATGTGTTGCTTTAGTGGTTTGTTTTTGTCTCCCTTCTTCAGTAGAGGTGTTGGCTTGGTGGCTTTGCCAAGCATTTGAGTGATCACTGACAAGAGCCTTTGCAAGTCAAATAAACCCGACTGTGAACATGACATTTTGCTATTTGTAGAATCCAACTAGCTCAGGCTGAGCCACATGACATCTATTTGTGGTAGGCGACATAAAACTAATCTTGTGATTTATCTCTCTTGGTGAGGTTAAAACCCAATATCTGACCTTCTTGTTTTGGGTCATGGTATTCATGTAGTGGCAATAAAGTTTTTGTTGAGGTTGGCACACTTGAGCTCCCCTTTTCAAATACAACAATGGCAGCAAGTGTAGATTCATTATGGCTAAGATTCTTTCTCAACTGTACTATCGTCATCATTTTCATCCCTCTTGGTTGATGGATGTTTGTCTGAATGATCGTTGGGTTAGACTCCGTTACTACTAGGCATTTTTCTAGGGGCATGTACATGACTTTGTGTTCTAGCAGGATGTCAATCCCTGACTATTTGGGCGCTAGAAGGTTGGATATGAAGGCTGACTATTTATAGTAAAAATCTGATAGAGATATATATACTAAATAATTATATATAGGAGGCGGTTACATGTAGTGAAGCTATATATAATAAACTGAAATCATATGTATACCCATTAGTCAGTGCTTCCTAAATGTACATTTCTCATTCTCCATATCCTCTCTTTGCATACCAGAAGTCATTAATACAAAACCATTAGTCAATATTTCTTCTTATATTTTCTCTATCACGTTCTTTGTGTTCATTTAGATCAAGTGTGTGCATTGTTGTGTGATTCTAATAACTTGTATCAGAGCGAGGAGAGATTCACCACGATCTGTGAAGATGGAAAGTTCAAAGACTGGAATTGAAAAGTTTGATGGATTCGATATCAGTTTCTAGAAGATGCAGATTGAAGATTATCTGTACGAGAAAGATATTCAGGAACCCATTTTGGGGGTGAAGCTGGATACCATGACCACGGAGGAGTGGAAGCTCAAGGATTGTCATGCCGTAGGGTTAATTTGGTTGACGCTGCCAGGGAACAGAAGAAAGTGCGATTGGAAATGGTCCATAGAGACGTTTGGGGACCATCTCCAGTTTCTTCATTTCTAGTACCAAAATTTCATGGATTAGAGGTCTCGCCCTTGCAACGACAACTCTCTGTTTTCGAAAGGCTAGTCAGATATCTCATGACCACTCTTTTCCTCCTCACCATATCTAGACACTATAACGTTGATCCAGTATTGTCTTATATAGTTAACGTTCACTCTTTAACGTCCGAGGACATTTTATAACTACCACGAAAATCAAAACATACAATAAATTCATACAAGTTTTACAACATATCATATACTGCTTACTTGGTCGTTGAGAGACGTGTCATCGAGCTGAGTCATAGAGATATACGACTCTTTATCCTAAGAAAAAATCTATATAATTTAAAATCTGGCTGATACCAATCTGTCACAACCAACTTTTAAGGGTTCAAAACTCAAATAGAAACTAAAATTGAGAGTGAAAACAAATAAAAATAAAAGTAAATTAATATAAAATAAGAAAATGTTGTAAAATTAAAATGAGATTAAGAAAACACAACATTAAATATAAAATTAAATTAAATTATAAGACGCTGTTGATCAAGTTTATCCAAACAAAAAAAAAAAGTGTTTGGGATACAATTACAAAAAAAAAAAAAAAAAAAAAACAAAAAAACTCAAACACAAAGACAGACTAACGCTACATAACAACACCATCTGTGAGTGCACAACCTTTGAAGGCTCCCTCATCTCAACGGTAAGTTCTATTACGAACCCATCCAAGCATCTCCTGACTTTAAACTGCTAGTCTGAATATGGTTTCGTCACGAAAGCTTTAGAGATAAATCTATCTTTACAAAAATATTTTTCTCTTAATTTATAATTAGTCATAAAAAGAAATAATTAGGTACAAATTTGGTCTAGAATTCAAAACTTTTAAATCTTACCGTTACTTAACTAGATTCAAATCTAGATTCTTGAACTCCTAGTACCATAAATAAAGTTGGTATCCTCTAATAAAACAGGAATTTCTCTTAAGATCATTAAATTCTTATAGACTCCAGACTCAATATCATTAATACAATTATGTTTTATCTTGAACATGCCAGATATGAAACTAAAGTGCGTTCAATTTAACTTCATTTTATTGCCATCTTGAATGATGTGTAGAATATATTATTGTGACATGACAGTTCATATTAGTTAAGCTTTTTGCAAAATCACAAGTTAAAAGGCAACAACGATGAACCAAGGTCTATTAGTCAATTCAAAGACAATTTCTTTCTCCATCTTATCGATAATAATAGTTCAACTAAATCCATATTATGCAAAGAAACAAGTTTACGACTCATAAAAACAACTACCCAAATTATGTCCTAAAAATTTGAAAACATAAGTTGTAGTTGATAATTACACGAAAATTTCCCTAAATCCATGAATTCGTGTCGAATTAGTCAATCCTAAAGCTTGTAACTAGCATATAGTAATTGAAGCTCCACATGAAGTAATTTAAAGTTCCCCTTACCTAACTAAAGTTTATCTCCTCTTTAATGAAGCATGAATTGCACTGAAGTTCATGAAATGCTTATAGACTCCAACTGTGAGTACTATTAATGCAATTATGTTTCATATGAGTTTGTCATAAATGAAACTGAGGTGCATTCAATACAACTTTATTTTCTTGTCATACGAGGCAAAATAGAAAAATTAAATCAAACAAACTAATGAACTAAACCGAATCTATCCATCCAAAATTGATTAGTTTGTTTCTTTTGTTGGGTTGTTGGTTTATTTGATAACCCTTGTATATTATAACGATTCAACCTTTTGTTTTATAGCCCTCCAACTACTAAGAGAAAAATATATTTAAGTAGAAGCTAAAAATATTTAGTGTTCAAGAAAAGGCATTTGGTTTAGTGGTATGATTCTCTTGAAATGCCCCTATGTTTAAATCTTTTCTTATCTAAGGACATCATATTCGAACTCAACCTAACTTCATATTCGACATTTTACACTTACCATCATACTCTTAATACTCATAGTCTTTCTTAACATCTCATCCCAAGGCTTTATTCTCCAAGACAAATTCTACATCCAAGGTATTCTCCAAGACAAATTCTACATCCAAGGACTTCACGTGTTTCCTGCAATACGACCTTAATACCTAGGCCTAAGGCTTCATACATACGTTTCAAGTGGTATAATACCTAGGCCTAAGGCTTCATACATACGTTTCAAGTGGAATAACAAGGGCATTAGGCTTCATGGCTTCATACATACGTTTCAAGTGGTATAACAAGGGCGTTTCAAGTGGTATAACAAGGGCATTAGGCTTCATACATACGTTTCAAGTGGTATAACAAGGGCATTTGGTCTAGTGCTATGAAAGTTCGATTCTCAAAATGCCCCTTCAAGAGATTGTAGTATGAAAGACATTTACCAAGTAAATAAATACATTAAAATAACACAAGTGACACATATATAAACTATGTTATTAATATTTTATTTCTATTACATCTTTCCTTATTTATGAAATAATGATCGAAGATATTTTTCATTTCACAATTACTGATGACGGGAGGTTTAGGATTTTTTAATGTAAGAATCGTGGGGATGTAGCTCAGATGGTAGAGCGCTCGCTTCCGATGTGGAAAGTACGAAGATCGATACCTTGTATCTCCAAATGAATCGATCACTAATATATTATTTCTTTTCAATTTTTTCTTATTTACGACATAATGAGCAGGGATAGTTTTTCATGTCACTATTATTGATGACGAGACGTTTAGGATTTTGTGACGTGAGAATCGTGGGGATGTAGCTCAAATGGTAGACCGCTTGCTTTGCATGCGAGAGGTACGGGGATAGATACCACCCATCTCCAAAATAAAACTATCTATTATTAAATATATTATTGAAAATTATTTCTTTTCAAATTTTCCTTATTCATGACAGGTTGAGTAGCAATATTTCTTCATTTTCACTATTATTGATGATGAAAAATTTAGGGTTTTGTGATGCAAGAATTGTGGGGATGTAGCTGTGCTTAGCATAAGAGAGGTACGACTTAGCATACGAGAGGTACGAGGATCGATACCTCGCATCTCCAAAAGAAACTATTTATTATTAATATTTTATTTCTATTCAATATTTTTTTATTTATGACATAATATGATATGGAAATCAACCCAAGGGAAAGTATGAAACGGATTACCTTGATGATCAAGATCAAGAGTAAAGAAAACTCGTTTCTAAACTCGTGATTCGAATCACTCCACAAGAGGTTTGATCAATACCACTTGAATGACTCTACATGCAAGTTCTAAACACAAGAATTTGCAAAGAAAGTTTAGCTCTCAACAAAGCTAAAATAGAAATTCAATTCTCAATTCCAAAATCTGATGTCTAATCAAAGAAAAGAAGGCTTTATATAGCCTTTACAAACCGTAACCTATGTGATACATAACTCCAAAATTAAATGGGCTAGTAAATGAGAAATACCATAACCTCCATATTAAAATGGCTGGTTAATGGTGGAATATAGTAACCTATGTGGGTTACAATATAACCTTAACTCCTATATTTAAAACTAGCTTAAATATGAAAACAAATAGTTAAACTATAATTAAATAATGCAAATAATAAAATGGGCTTATTAGTCATCCTTGGACTATTGATAAATTCAGCGGAGTTCATTAAATGCAACTTAAAGTGCATTTAATTCAACTCTGTCTTGAAGCTCAACTTTGCATAACATATAAGGGAGGTCACCAACGTCTTCTAGAATTTCCTTTGATGAGCTCACCATAGCTTGAATATAACTGTATAAGGTTTGTTGTAGCTTCTTGGCTCTCGTCCTTGTAATTGGACCTTGAGGTATGGAAATTCCTTGGTCGTTGTTTATATCATAATATGCAGAGATACTTTTTCATTTTCACAATTATTGATGAAGGGACGTTTAAGGTTTTCTGATGTAAGAATCGTAGGGATGTAGTCCAAATGGTAGAGCGTTCATTTCTCATGTGGAAAGTACGGGGATCAATACCTTGCATCTCCAGTTGAATCGATTACAAAATATATTATTTCTTTTCAAATTTTTCTTATTTAGGACATAATGAGCTCGGATAATTTTTTATTTTCACTATTACTGATGACGAGATGTTTAGGACTTTGTGACATAAGAATTGTGGGGATATAGCTTAGATGGTAGAGCACTCGCTTTGCATGCGAGAGGTATGGGGATTGATACCCTGCATCTCTAGATTTTCTTCATTTTCACTATTATTGATGATGGGAATTTGAGGGTTTTATGATGCAACAATTGTGGGGATGTAGCTTATGATGGGAAATACGTTATTAATATTTTACTTCTATTCAACCTTTCCTTATTTATGACATAATTAGCGGAGATATTTTTTCATTTTCACTAGAATTGATGACGGGACATTTAGGGTTTTTTGATATAAGTATTGTGGAAATGTAGCTTAGATGGTAGATTGCTTGCTTAGCATGCAAGAGGTACCGGGATCGGATCGATACCCCATATCTCCAAAAGAAACTATTTGTTATTACTATCTTATTTCTATTCAATTTTTCCTTATTTATGACATAATGAATAGCGTTATTTTTTTATTTTCACTATTATTGATGACGAGATGTTTAGGATTTTGTGACATAAGAATCTTGAGGATATAGCTTAGATGGTAGAGCGTTCGCACCCCATGTGAGAATTACTGGGATCGATACCATGCATTAACAAAGGAAACGATTACTAAATATATTAGTTCTTTTAAATTTTTCCATATTAATGACATAATAAGCGGGGATAGTTTTTCATTTTCAATATCATTGATGACGGGAAGTTTAGAGTTTTTTTTATGTAAAATGTAAAATCGTGGGATTGTAGCATGCGAGAGATACGGGGATCGATACCTCGCATCTCCAAAAGAAACTATTCGTTATTACTATTTTATTTCTATTCAATATTTCCTTATTTATGACATAATGAGTAGCGATATTTTTCATTTTCACTATTATTCATGACGAGACGTTTAGGGTTTTGTGACGTAAAAATTGTGGAGATGTAGCTTAGATGGTAGAGTGCTCGCTTTGCATGCGAGTTGTACGGGGATTGATAACCCGCATCTCCAAAAGAAAGTATTTAATTTGTTATTATATTTTTTCATTTTCACAATTATCGATCCCCCGCATCACCAATCCAAACTATTTGTTATTAATATTTTGATATTTTTTTTATTTTCACTATTATTGATGATGAGACATTTAGGGTTTATGATGTAAAAATCACGGGGATGTAGCTTAGATGGTAGAGCGCTCGCTTTGCATGCGAGAGGTACGGGGATCAATACCCCTGCATCTCCAAAAGAGAGAAATTATTTTTTTAAGTATGAGTTAATTTAACATGTTATGTATCCGTGGGTACGAGAGAAAAAGGAAAGATACTTGTATAAAAGGAAAGATACTTATATAAGGATTATTATATCATTATGGCTATGTATCCGTGGGTACGAGAGAAAAAGGAAAGATACTTGTATAAAAGGTCCCACAAGCACATATAGAGAAAGGAAAGATACTTGTATAAAAGGAAAGATACTTATATAAGGATTATTATATCATTATGGCTATGCCATTTTTATAGATAAAAGAGAGTAATGTATGCCATTTTTATAGATAAAAGAGAGTAATGTATGCCATTTTTATAGATAAAAGAGAGTAATGTCCCACACATATAGAGAGGACTATGGCTATGCCATTTTTATAGATAAAAGAGAGTAATGTCCCACACATATAGAGAGGACTTATTGTAAATAAAGAAAGCAATCTAGTAGTTATACTGCTACTTGTGAAGAGGGAATTTGATGAATTTCTCAAAAGATAAGAGCTTATAGGATGGCGGTAGATGCATATGACGGAACTTCTTCACAATTGCAATATCTGACCAATGAATATTATTGTCATTTATAGCTTCTATCACAATACTATAAAATTTGGGGTCAAGACCTATATGGGACTGAAAAGACCATTCACCACACGCTTGTAAATTAAATTATTTCTATCACCTCTGAAATTTTCCACGGCAAACCTTCCAATAGCTTGCACTTCTTCATCATTGAAATCCTTAATTAGAACTAGATTTAAAGGCAAATCTTCTCCACGACTCACTTTTGAACACTTTTATAGATAGTTTCAACAAACTTACTTTGCTCGTGAATACTTTGGAGTTCAATATTTATAGTTGGAGAACACTATTCAAATTGATATGATCGAATCTTACAACAAAGTCTTATTGAGCCTCACTCTATTAGGAGATAGCCTCGAATCAATTTCTTTAGTTTGGGCAATGGTTGCATTGTTTTAGTCAAACAACCGAGACTAGTGTATTACCAATAGTATAGACATTTTGTACGTGTATTTTCTTACATATTAACAATTGTATACAAATAATAATTAAATTTATGAGTAGAAGTTTGGATGGAGTTTTATTAAATAGGTACTTAAATTATATATAAAAATATATAAGATTTTTATTTTTTATTTTTTTTATTCTTTCTTATTTCTCGAAGATTAAAAAAAAAAAGTTATCCTCTCTCAAATATGGTTCGTTATTTGATTATTTTCTCTTGAGTGAATTTTAAGTGAAACACATTCTCTACACAAGTAATTGCAAGATGCAAGCTTCACACCAAGAGGAATCAAAGTCCCAAGTATCAACGTCCTTAAGTGTCAATTTTTATTCTCCATCTCAACATAAATTAAACTTATTTTCGTGAAGATATCTATTTATAAAAGCAAAATATCTCAGAGTCACAAAAATAAAAATGAGATATAGATACGAGACATAAATATTATACCAAATAGATATGATAACTGTAAGGATTAGATTTGATTGAGTTATTTGGATTAGATTTTATCTAGTTATTTGAATTAGATTTGATTTAGTCATTCTTCAATTGGATGAGAGATTTCTCCCGATTCTTCTCATCTTTCCAGTTTTCTTTTTTTGTTCCTAACATTTTGGTATCAGAGTCATGCCCTAAACTAGTTAAAACTAGAAGCAGCAGTCTTCTACGTGTGTCATTATAAAAGTATGTCGATGGAGAGTCCACTTGTGCAGTCCGTTGGAGGAAGGAGTCAAGGTTGTGGAAGCTTTAGAGGCATAGGAAGGGGACGAGGCAGACAAACCTTCAACAAGGCCATAGTGGAGTGCTATAACTGTCACAAGCTAGGACATTTTCAATGGGAATGTCAAAGCAATACCAGACGAGGCTGACAAACCTTCAACAAGGCCACAGTGAAGTGCTATAACTGTCACAAGCTAGGACATTTTCAATGGGAATGTCAAAGCAAGGAGAAGGAGACAAACTATGCAGAGAGTCAAGAAAAGATGTCGCTGGGGCTTACGTGAATATGAATAAAGCCAATAGAGAAGATATGTGGTTCCTTGACTCGGGATGTAGCAATCATAAGTGTCGGAAGAAGGAATATTTTTCAGATTTTGATGGAAGTTTCAGAGATTCAGTGAAGCTGGGCAACAACTCAAGCATGGTTGTAATTGGAAAGAGTAATGTACTGCTGGAAGTGAATGTAATCATAATGATAATCACAGGAGTGTTCTATGTGCCAGACCTGAGGAACAATTTGTTGAGTATTGGTAAATTTCAAGCAAAGGGGTTACCTTTTTGTTTCAAAATGGAACATGCAAGGTGTTTCATCCTGAGAGAGGCTTAATCATGGAGACAAAGATGTCTTTGAATTGAATGTTCGTATTGCATGCTATATCTCAGCCTGTAGCAGCCGTTCAAACTCAATTGAAACTTATGGGGAAAAGTGGTTCAAGGTCTCTGTCGTACACTCACCGCTCCAATTCCTATCGCCATAGTCAGAGAAGCAGAAGGGACCCAAGTTCTTCCCCCTATCATTCCACTACCAATTCCAAGAGAAGCAGCCGTTCAAGTTCCCTCAGCCGCCAACGCAGAAGTAGGTCTTTCTCGTTATCTCCCTTCCCCAAATCGTCCAGTTCCAGTCCTAGTCGTGCATCCACTGATCGGAATCATTCCATAGAGAAGCTTAAGAAAGAGGAAGAAGAGAAGAAAAGGCGTGAAACAGAGTTGAAGAAGTTAGAAGAAGATGCAACTAGGAGGATGGAAGAACTAATTCAGAAGAATGTTGAAGAAAGGCTAACTCTAAAGAGACTAAATTAGAAATACAGAGGCGAATAGAGGGAGGTAGCACGAAGTTGTTTGATGATGTTGATGTGCAGCTTGAGAAAGAGAAAGAAGCCGCTCTTACTGCTACAAGACAAAAAGAAGAACAAGCACGAAAAGAGAGAGAAGAGCTAGATAAAATGCTGGAAGAGAATAGAAGAAGGGTAGAAAAAGCACAGCGACGATTAGTTTTGGAGCTGCAACGGAAGGAAGAAGAACAATATTGTGAGCTTTAGTTGATTCAGAGATAAAAAGAGGAGGCAGCTCAGAGAACTAAGCTAGATGATAAGAGTTTGAGTTATGTTTTGCTGGGAGTTAGTGAAGAGTCAAAAGCTTACAGACTCTATGATATAGAAACGGCAGATGAAAATAAGGATATAGAAGCGGCAGATGAAAATAATGATATAGAAGCGGCAGATGAAAATACTGCAGAGGAAAATATTTCATCTAGCTCTTTGGCTGAAGCAAGCTCTCCTAGCTCGAATAAGGCAAGGAATATGAGACCACCAGTCTGGATGAGAGACTATGCAATAGGATAAGTTTTTTTTTTGTAAAGAATATGATGAAGCTCAGCCATGTTTACCCCTACTGAACCTGCAAACTTTGTAAACTTTAGAGAAGTATTGAAGAGTGAGAAATGGAGGCAAGCTAGGGATCTGGAGCAATAAACAGAAATGGCACATGGGAGTTGATGAAGTTACCTGGTGAAAGTTTGGTATGAGGTCGTAGATATAAACTGATTACTATTCGTGTTCAGTTTAAGGGAGGGATTGTTAGGATTAGATTTGATTGAGTTATTTGGATTAGATTTCATGTAGTTATTTGAATTAGATTTGATTTAGTCATTCTTCAATTAGATGAGAGATTTCTCCCAATTCTTCATGATCTTACCGTTTTCTTTTTCTGTTACTAACAGTAACATGTCATTCTTAAAAAACTAGGATACGGATGTGACAATGATACATTAATTAAAAACAATTATTTCAAAAAATTTATCACTTTTATATTAGAAATAAATTCATATAAATAAGTTTATATATTTGTATACCAAAGTCAAGTGTCTGATACGATGAATTATAAATTTGTAATGTATCCATTGTATTAACAAGTGTTCAGTACATGCCCAACACGTGTCAGATTAGTGAAACTAAGTTATTCTCATGCTCTCTTTACACCCATTTAAAGTAGTTTGAAAACTAGCACGTCAAATATTATAATTGACTAACTACAACTTCAATTTTGTGCTTTAAGGATGGTTTTGACCCAAGATAAATAAAATCCTTAATTTAGTACATGGTAGCAAAGATGGACATGAGAATGAGTTATTCTCATATGGAAACAGATTTAACCTTAAGTTATATCTCATATCCTCTCGTAACCAATTATATAGTTTTATTTAGTATGTTTTAGAAAGATAGGTCCATCAAAAAAAAAAAAAAAATAGAATAGATTAAATTAGCCACTAACATAATTAAAAAAAAAAAAAAAAACATAAAGGATGAATTGATTATATTGGCTAATTGCTAACATAATTAAAAAAAATGTAACAAACACAAGGAAGTAAGATTAGGAACACAAGTAAAAAAAAAAAAAAACACACACAAACAGCCAAAAAATCAAGATTTGGAAAGTGTTAAACAGTTTTGATATATAGACATTTCAAGACCTTACTCTGCAATTTTTCCATGAAATCTAACACTAGAGCATCATAAAATTTAGAGAAATGATTGAAATTGATGTCATGTTCATATAGGTTGACTTTAATACAAAAGACAAATCGAACTTTGTTAAGGATAAATTGGGGACACCAGCCTAAGCTAATCAGGTAGGTTGCCTTACCATCCATATGTAAAATTATTTACTCAAACTCATTGGGGACACCCGCCTAAGCTCATCAGTAAAATTATTTACGCTAACTCATTGAAATTTTAAAAAGAAATCATCTCTAAATTTAGATAAGATAGTAAGTTATATTACTTGAATCAGGTGTGGTGAAGGTCGAACAACACCTGACCTTCAAATCTTCAATATTAAGCTCTCCCAACTAAGTTATCCCCTCTAACATTGAAAATGAAAATTCTTAAATTTTAAAAAGAAATAATCACTACATTTAGATTAAATAGTCAAGTAATTTTAAAAAGAAACTATTTGTTATTAATATTTTACTTCTATTCAACATTTCCTTATTTATGACATAATTAGCGGAGATATTTTTTCATTTTCACTAGAATTGATGACGGGACATTTAGGGTTTTTTGATATAAGTATTGTGGGAATGTAGCTTAGATGGTAGATTGCTTGCTTAGCATGCAAGAGGTACGGGGATCGGATCGATACCCCATATCTCCAAAAGAAACTATTCGTTATTACTATTTTATTTCTATTCAATTTTTCCTTATTTATGACATAATGAATAGCGTTATTTTTTTATTTTCACTATTATTGATGACGAGATGTTTAGGATTTTGTGACGTAAGAATCTTTAGGATATAGCTTAGATGGTAGAGCGTTTGCATCCCATGTGAGAATTACTGGGATCGATACCATGCATCAACAAAGGAAACGATTACTAAATATATTAGTTCTTTTAAATTTTTCCTTATTAATGACATAATGAGCGGGGATAGTTTTTCATTTTCAATATCATTGATGACGGGAAGTTTAGAGTTTTTTGATGTAAAATCGTGGGATTGTAGCATGCGAGAGATACGGGGATCGATACCTCGCATCTCCAAAAGAAACTATTCGTTATTACTATTTTATTTCTATTCAATATTTCCTTATTTATGACATAATGAGTAGCGATATTTATCATTTTCACTATTATTCATGACGAGACGTTTAGGGTTTTGTGACGTAAAAATTGTGGAGATGTAGCTTAGATGGTAGAACGCTCGCTTTGCATGCGAGTTGTACGGGGATTGATAACCCGCATCTCCAAAAGAAAGTATTTAATTTGTTATTATATTTTTTCATTTTCACAATTATCGATGCCACGCATCACCAAATCAAACTATTTGTTATTAATATTTTGATATTTTTTTTATTTTCACTATTATTGATGATGGGACATTTAGGGTTTATGATGTAAAAAACATGGGGATGTAGCTTAGATGGTAGAGCGCTCGCTTTGCATGCGAGAGGTATGCGGATCGATACCCTGCACCTCCTAAAACAAGACTATCTATTATTAAATATATTATTTCTTTTCAATTCTTCCTTATTCATGACATGTTGGGTAGCAATATTTCTTCATTTTCACTATTATTGATGACGGGAAATTCAGGGTTTTGTGATGTAAAAATTGTGGGGATGTAGCTCAAATGGTAGAGCGCTCGCTTAGCATGCGAGAGATACGGGGATCGATATCCTGTATCCCCAAAAGAGAAAAATTATTTTTTTAAGTATGAGTTAATTTAACATGTTATGTATCCGTGTGTACGAGAGAAAAATAAAAGATACTTATATAAGGATTATTATATCATTATGGCTATGCCATTTTTATAGATAAAAGAGAGTAATGTCCCACAAGCACATATAGAGAAAAGGAAAGATACTTGTATAAAAGGAAAGATACTTATATAAGGATTATTATATCATTAAAAAGATACTTATATAAGGATTATTATATCATTAAAAAGATACTTATATAAGGATTATTATATCATTATGGCTATGCCATTTTTATAGATAAAAGAGAGTAATGTCCCACAAGCACATATAGAGAAAGGAAAGATATTTGTATAAAAGGAAAGATACTTATATAAGGATTATTATATCATTATGGTTATGCCATTTTTATAGATAAAAGAGAGTAATGTCCCACAAGGACATATAGAGAGAGGACTTATTGTACGTAAAGAAAGCAATCTAGTAGTTATACTGCTACTTGTGAAGAGGGAATTTGATGAATTCCTCAAAAGATAAGAGCTTATAGGATGGCGGTAGCGTCCGATGCATATGACAGAACTTCTTCACAATTGCAATATCTAACCAATTTATATTATTGTCATTTATAGCTTCTATCACAATACTATAAAATTTGGGGTCAAGGCCTATATGGGACTGAAAAGACCATTCACCACACGCTTGTAAATTAAATTATATCTACCACCCCTGAAATTTTTCACGCCAAACCTTCCAACAGCTTGCACTTCTTCATCATTGACATCCTTAATTGGAACTATATTGTAAGGCAAATCTTCTCCACGACTCACCTTGGAACACTTTTATAGATAGTTTCAACAAACTTACTTTGCTCGTGAATACTTTGGAGTTCAATATTTATAGTTGGAGAACGCTATTCAAATTGATATGGTCAAATCTTACAACAAAGTCTAATTGAGCCTCACTCTATTAATAGATAGCCTCGAATCAAATTCTTTAGTTTGGACAATGGTTGCATTGTTTTAGTCAAACAACCGAGACTAGTGTATTACCAATAGTATAAACAAATAATAATTAAATTTATGAGTAGAAGTTTGGATGGAATTTTATTAAATAGGTACTTAAATTATATCTAAAAATAGATAAGATTTTTTATTTTTATTTTTTTTATATATATTTAGGATAACAAAACAAACATTCAAGAAGATGTCATTCCTGCCATGTTTTAATTTTTATTCTTTCTTATTTCTCGAAGATTGAAAAAAAAAAAAAAGTTATCATCTCTCAAATATGGTTCTGTTATTTGATTATTTTCTCTTGAGTGAATTTTAAGTGAAACACATTCTCTACCCAAGTAATTGCAAGATGGAAGCTTCACACCAAGAGGAATCAAAGTCCCAAGTATCAACGTCCTTAAGTGTCAATTTTTATTTTCCATCTCAACATAAATTAAACTTATTTTCGTGAAGATATCTATTTATAAAAGAAAAATATCTCAGAGTCACAAAAATAAAAATGAGATATAGATACGAGACATAAATATGATACCAAATAGATATGATAACTGTAAGGATTAGATTTGATTAAGTTATTTGGATTAGATTTTATCTAGTTATTCGAATTAGATTTGATTTAGTCATTCTTCAATTGGATGAGAGATTTCTCCCGATTCTTCTCATCTTTCCAGTTTTCTTTTTTTGTTTCTAACATTTTGGTATTAGAGTCATGCCCTAAACTAGTTAAAACTAGAAGCAGCAGTCTTCTACGTGTGTCATAATAAAAGTATGTCGATGGAGAGTCCACTTGTGCAGTCTGCTGAAGGAAGGAGTCAAGGTCGTGGAAGCTTTAGAGGCAGAGGAAGGGGACGAGGCAGACAAACCTTCAACAAGACCATAGTGGAGCGCTATAACTGTCACAAGCTAGGACATTTTCAATGGGAATGTCAAAGCAATACCAGACGAGGCAGACAAACCTTCAACAAGGCCACAGTGGAGTGCTTTAACTGTCACAAGCTAGGACATTTTTAATGGGAATGTCAAAGCAAGGGGAAGGAGACAAACTATGCAGAGAGTCAAGAAGAGATGTCGCTGAGGCTTACGTGAATATGCATAAGGCCAATAGAGAAGATATGTGGTTCCTTGACTCGGGATGTAGCAATCATATGTGTGGGAAGAAGGAATATTTTTCAGATTTTGATGGAAGTTTCAGAGATTCAGTGAAGCTGGGCAACAACTCAAGCATGGTTGTAACTGGAAAGGGTAATGTACGGCTGGAAGTGAATGGAATCATAATGATAATCACAGGAGTGTTCTATGTGCCAGACCTGAGGAACAATTTGTTGAGTATTGGTAAATTGCAAGCAAAGGCATTACCTTTTTGTTTGTAAATTGCAAGCAAAGGCATTACCTTTTTGTTTCAAAATGGAACATGCAAGGTGTTTCATCTTGAGAGAGGCTTAATCATGGAGACAAAGATGTCTTTGAATCGAATGTTCGTAT